>NW_017306583.1:589953-594291 GCF_000935625.1 Nanorana parkeri
TCTCAGTGTTATATACAGAGGGAGGAGATCTCAGTGTTATACACAGTATGTGCAGGAGAGGGATGTGGAACGTATGAGGGTGGGCAGTGTGTACAGGAGAGGAGTGCGGAAGGTAGGAGGGTGGGCAGTGTGTACAGGAGAGGAGTGCGGAAGGTTGGAGGGCGGGCAGTGTGTACAGGAGAGGAGTGCGGAAGGTAGGAGGGTGGGCAGTGTGTACAGGAGAGGAGTGCGGAAGGTTGGAGGGCGGGCAGTGTGTACAGGAGAGGAGTGCGGAAGGTAGGAGGGTGGGCAGTGTGTACAGGAGAGGAGTGCGGAAGGTAGGAGGGTGGGCAGTGTGTACAGGAGAGGAGTGCGGAAGGTTGGAGGGCGGGCAGTGTGTACAGGAGAAGAGGGAGCAGATCTCAGTGTTATATACAGAGGGAGCAGATGTCAGTGTTATATACAGAGGGAGCAGATGTCAGTGTTATATACAGAGGGAGGAGATCTCAGTGTTATATACAGAGGGAGCAGATCTCAGTGTTATATACAGAGGGAGGAGATCTCAGTGTTATACACAGTATGTGCAGGAGAGGGATGTGGAACGTAGGAGGGCGGGCAGTGTGTACAGGAGAGGAGTGCGGAAGGTAGGAGGGTGGGCAGTGTGTACAGGAGAGGAGTGCGGAAGGTTGGAGGGCGGGCTGTGTGTACAGGAGAGGAGTGCGGAAGGTAGGAGGGTGGGCAGTGTGTACAGGAGAGGAGTGCGGAAGGTTGGAGGGCGGGCAGTGTGTACAGGAGAGGAGTGCGGAAGGTAGGAGGGTGGGCAGTACTGTCACGGGGGACTTGGAAAACGAAAACTGCTGTGTTAATGCTATTGGTTGACAACCATAAGTCAATGTTTCTATTGTCTATGGTGACATTTGAAGTCCTCTTTCCTGGAGGAAGAGCAGAAATAGACGGTCCGATAATGACCGATAACACTGCTGATAACAGACAGCGCTTGCGATTACTCGGCTGTATCTGAACTCTGAAGATTGATAATGAGTGCTTGTGATTGCGCAGAGAATAAAATGATGGCAGTGCCAGACATGCACCACTGTCACACTGCTGGCTCCCCGTGTTCATGGATCTCCTCCTTGGATATACGCCGGCATTTGTAGACATGCTACGGACGGAGTGTTATATCTATTCCAGCTTTCATTGATCAGAGCTACATCTAGGGCGACACGATGATTCCTGCTCTATTCTCACACACAGCTCTGTCATTATTCAGCCTCAGATCCGCATTCCTGGCTCGTTAGGCGCCGTGCTAGCGGCAGGCTCCGCCACTCTTCGTACATTATTCCTGATTATTTCAATCAATTTCTACAATCCGCTATTAACGCTCCGTCCAGCTGTGCAATGTTTCCAATGAGCAATGACATCCTCTCTTTGCCAGATATGGCAGCTTAGCCGTGACGCCTACAATACATTGTCTTTCCCTATCATTCCTATAAATATCTACCTACAAGGCCACTTAGCTGGTGACTGATGGTGAGACCTGGAAACATTAGTGACGCTGCTTTACATAGGAAGCGAGTGACCGGCTGCTCTGAGACATGAAAAGCAAAGAAGAGATTGGTTTGGGGTTTTCTTTTTATTTCTAGAGAGTAATTAGAGTCAGGGGTCAGTGGGAGCATGAACTTTGACAGTTGCCGCCCTTTTAGCTTCCTGACGCTATCCCTGGACCAGTGGGGATGTGCTGTGTACTCTGGACAAGGGAGGACGTGCTATGTAGGGCAGTGTGTACAGGAGAGGAGTGCGGAAGGTAGGAGGGTGGGCAGTGTGTACAGGAGAGGAGTGCGGAAGGTTGGAGGGCGGGCAGTGTGTACAGGAGAGGAGTGCGGAAGGTAGGAGGGTGGGCAGTACTGTCACGGGGGACTTGGAAAACGAAAACTGCTGTGTTAATGCTATTGGTTGACAACCATAAGTCAATGTTTCTATTGTCTATGGTGACATTTGAAGTCCTCTTTCCTGGAGGAAGAGCAGAAATAGACGGTCCGATAATGACCGATAACACTGCTGATAACAGACAGCGCTTGCGATTACTCGGCTGTATCTGAACTCTGAAGATTGATAATGAGTGCTTGTGATTGCGCAGAGAATAAAATGATGGCAGTGCCAGACATGCACCACTGTCACACTGCTGGCTCCCCGTGTTCATGGATCTCCTCCTTGGATATACGCCGGCATTTGTAGACATGCTACGGACGGAGTGTTATATCTATTCCAGCTTTCATTGATCAGAGCTACATCTAGGGCGACACGATGATTCCTGCTCTATTCTCACACACAGCTCTGTCATTATTCAGCCTCAGATCCGCATTCCTGGCTCGTTAGGCGCCGTGCTAGCGGCAGGCTCCGCCACTCTTCGTACATTATTCCTGATTATTTCAATCAATTTCTACAATCCGCTATTAACGCTCCGTCCAGCTGTGCAATGTTTCCAATGAGCAATGACATCCTCTCTTTGCCAGATATGGCAGCTTAGCCGTGACGCCTACAATACATTGTCTTTCCCTATCATTCCTATAAATATCTACCTACAAGGCCACTTAGCTGGTGACTGATGGTGAGACCTGGAAACATTAGTGACGCTGCTTTACATAGGAAGCGAGTGACCGGCTGCTCTGAGACATGAAAAGCAAAGAAGAGATTGGTTTGGGGTTTTCTTTTTATTTCTAGAGAGTAATTAGAGTCAGGGGTCAGTGGGAGCATGAACTTTGACAGTTGCCGCCCTTTTAGCTTCCTGACGCTATCCCTGGACCAGTGGGGATGTGCTGTGTACTCTGGACAAGGGAGGACGTGCTATGTACTCTGGACAAGGGAGGACGTGCTATGTACTCTGGACAAGTGGGGACGTGCTATGTACTCTGGACCGGTGGGGATGTGCGGTGCACTCTGTACACGTGGGGACGTGCTGTGTAGTCTGGGCCAGTGGGGACGTGCTGTGTGCTCTGGACAAGGGAGGACGTGCTATGTACACTGGACCAGTGGGGATGTGCTGTGTGCTCTGGACCAGTGGGGATGTGCTGTGTACTCTGGACCAGTGGGGATATGCTGTGTGCTCTGGACCGGTGGGGATGTGCTGTGTGCTCTGGACCGGTGGGGATGTTCTGTGTGCTCTGAACCAGTGGGGATATGCTGTGTACTCTGGACCAGTGGGGATATGCTGTGTACTCTGGACCAGTGGGGATGTGCTGTGTGCTCTGGACCAGTGGGGATATGCTGTGTACTCTCAACCAGTGGGGATGTGCTGTGTACTCTGGACCAGTGGGGATGTGCTGTGTTTGATACTGTGCCCCCTTAGAGGATTTACGGTCAGACATTTAAAGGTACAGAAATGATAAAATGAGCCAGAAACAGCTAGATTTCTCTCTTTTAGCCGACACAAGCTGATTGGTGGATCAGGTGAATGGGCCACTTTATTTCCTGACTCTCATGATGAACAGTCACACATTTTATATGCACTTATTTTACCTGAAGGCCCAATATTCACATTTCTGCAGGAGGACAGTGATGACGGGTTCTCTTCATACTAAACGTCTGCCCTAAAAATCTTTGTCCTTGTTTTACTGTCCCTGGCTCCAGACTCAGGCTGACCACATGGCCCCGGATGCCTAACCAAATGATGATGGCCACGGTCTGTACACCGCGAGGATTCCTGATAAATAACCTAGAGATTCAGTGTGCACAATTTTCCAGACATTTATCATATCAAATCGTTTCTTTTTGCTGTGAATTTGAGAATAATTATCAGTACACATGACGGGTAAAAGTTACGGGAGACTTACAGCCTAAGAGAGCTTTGCTAATATTCTAAAGGTGCCCATACTTTTGTCTTGCGAGGGTTGTAAAGTACTTAAAAAAACGTACGATCTGCCCATCTTGGATAGGCAGATCGTACTTGCGATCATCGCAAGCCCGCCCCCCTGAGGGGCGGGCTTACGATGACTGCAATGAGGGGCGGGCTTGCGATGACTGCAAACGGCCCCGTTTGGCAGTTGTTGAACCAGCAGGCCACTAACTCGCCGAGAATCGTACGATTCTCGGCAGGTTTTCTAACATGCTGGTTCGACGGAAGACGTGCGACCGCACAGTAGAAACGGTCGCACGCCTTCCATACACTGCACGATTCTCGTAGGATTGCGGGATTTCCCGCGATTCTCGTACGAGAATCGTGCAGTGTATGGGCAACTTTAGTGTAAGCAAACAGAGACAATGACATGGCTCCGTCCTCCCCCCTCCGCATGCTGCCTCTGTCCTTCCCCCTCCGCATGCTGGCTCCGTCCTCCCCCCTCCGCATGCTGGCTCCGTCCTCCC
>NW_017306583.1:595020-615831 GCF_000935625.1 Nanorana parkeri
ATAATGAGAACATAATTATAAATAAAAATAATAATAAAAGCCACGCTGTGTGAATAAATCTACAAAGTATCAGATATAATAGTTAGAAAAGAGTAACAATGGAAGAAACGCATGTGTATAACATGCACCTCAGTGCAAATAATATATGGCTACAAAATGTCCATAATCCTGGATCTTCAATAGTCCATGAAGAAAATAGAAGATATCAAAGTGGATGTGACGTAATCTCGGTCTCCTGTGACCATCAACAGAGACATCTTCTGGAATGCAGCTCACCTTTAGCAGAGACCCACCACCTGGCACATAGCACGTACACAGTGATCCAGGCAACAAATCTTGCGGAAATATTTCCTGGTGTGTATATTCAGTTTTTATGTTTTGTCCTCTTATTTACAACATAATGCACCCTTTTATTCTCATAGTAATAGACCCCCACGGGTGCTCCAACATATTTGTTGATGTGCATTCATGTGCTTCCTAAAGTTGATTGGCTGGCTTGGTGCAACTAGTTTTTTGGTTTTGAGCATGGCCATTGTGCTTAGGTAATAGTTGGAAGTGGGAAGCAGGAGAAGGGAGCCCAAGACCGCTGGAGGATGCACACATGGCCCAGAAAAAGAATCTGCTCCAAGTTAGAGCGCTTTGTGGCTTCTTGATCGGGGAGTCTGGAGGGAGAGATGGGGAGGTACTGGACTGAGTGCGTTGCGGCCAGTGAAGCGACCACATGCAGAGGAGCGGGAAGCATGGGAGGGGTGTGAGGCAGTGCCATGAGCACCTGCTGCTGTATTAGAAGATGACTTCCTGGGCTAGGGCTCAATTTAGAAGGGGGGTGAGCATGCCTACTGGCGCTGGGGGATACAGGTCTAGGTGAAGGTTTATCTGCAGGAGTGTGAGGGGATGTGAGACAGCAGCCAATCTGCCTGATCTCGTTCAAGAAGATCCCTGACCTTTTTGATAAGGGCTTCTATGTCCATGATGAACATTCGAAGTATCGCAGGGGAGGACATACAACTTCTTCTGATGCTGATGTCTTCCGTACGCTAGTAGAATGCCCCTGTGTACCCTTACTTTGCTCCGCCCTATCATCCAGGGACGTGCGGTCAGGGTAGGCAGGTGAGGCAGAGTCTCTCCTAGTATTATGGAGGAAAAAGCTATCAGATTCAAGTCTGAAGCTGACAGCTTTCACTCCATTCAGACCGGCTTGTAACAGGAAAGCCTCCCCGCTGTGTAACCTGTCATGGACAGAGCGCTGTCTGTTAAATACAGGCGGTGCTGCATCTGGCTTTTGACAGGTAGTAAGGTTACACTGCAGCGGGCCTCCCCACTGCTTGTGTAACCTAACTAGTGAGGCAAGAGCTGCAACAGCCTCTACTCTATGTTAGAGGCTTGAGCTCTGTGGATGGCTAGAACCAATGGCAAAGCGCCATTGGTCCAAACTGTCAAATTAAAAAAACGAAAAAAAAAACCCACTTAGGACATCGATCTCGATGCCTCACCAGCACTGAAGGTGCTATCATCCCATGTCACCATAGCTAATCGCAAGGGAGCTACTTTACATTAACTTCATATTTAACACCTACTAAATAGGCCATACTTCAATCAGTCAAGGCTACCTTCCCCTAGGACAGGGGTCAGCAACCTGCGGCTCCGGAGCCGCATGTGGCTCTTTCATCCTCTGCTGCAGCTCCCTGTCCAGGGGTGGAACTACCCCTGGGGCCTCGGGGCCTGAGGCTGTGGGGGGGCCCAGTTAGGTCCGGTCCTGGGCACCCCCCCTGGTGGAATATGCGGCAGTGCAGGGCACTGCTGACGGGCTTCTCAGTAAGGGGGTGGGTCTTGTGACTCACCTTCTCTCCTGGCCGCGTCCCTAGTAACAGGCGAGAGAAGTGTGTGTCACATGCCCCGCCCCCTGCAGTGCACACCGTCTGGCTGGGATGCTCCTCCAAATGAGGAGCGCGGGGGGGTGTGTGTGCGTTACTAAGCCCAGAGTCCAGTGCGTTACTAAGCCCAGAGTCCAGTGCGTTACTAAGCCCAGAGTCCAGTGCGTTACTAAGCACAGAGTCCAGTGCGTTACTAAGCACAGAGTCCAGAGCGTTACTAAGCACAGAGTCCAGAGCGTTACTAAGCACAGAGTCCAGAGCGTTACTAAGCACAGAGTCCAGAGCGTTACTAAGCACAGAGTCCAGTGCGTTACTGAGCCCACATATACATGCTATACATAGCATAAAGGTAAAAAACGATATATGCCGTGTTATCTTTATTTTAGATGTCAAAAGGGTTTTGTGGCTCCCGGTGTTTTCTTTTCTGTGGGAAACGTATCCAAATGGCTCTTTGAGTGTATAAGGTTGCTGACCCCTGCCCTAGGGGCTCAAGGTGCCTTCATCATCTTCAAACTTGCTGAGAAGGTTCATGCAGGCACCTTTCTGCTTTTTTTACATTGGCTATGATGGGACCTTTCAGGGAAGGTGCTGCAGCCTATCCAATGCCTCAACCAGTGTTTTCTTCAGGAACCTATTGGCTACCGGTAGATTCAGATATCTCATATTAATCACCTTTAAATAAAAAAACAAATATATATATTTATAGATCATTGGTTCGACCTCATCTGGAGTACGCGGTCCAGTTCTGGTCACCAGTACTAAGAAAAGATGTCCTTGAGTTGGAAAAAGTCCAGCGAAGGGCAACCAAACTAATTAGGGGTATGGAGGACCAGAGCTACGAGACGAGGCTACTAAATTTAAACATGTTCACATTGGATGTGAGGAGATTAAGGGGGGATATGATCTCCATGTACAAAATGTTTAATGGTGGTAGCAACATTAGCGATAAACTGTTTAAAATTAACTCCGTTACAAAAACTAGAGGCCATCACCTAAAATTGGTGGAAAAAAAATTCCAGCACAAGGGGCGAAGGGGGTTCTTCACAGTAAGATCAGTTAGGGTCTGGAACTCACTGCCACAGGCGGTGATTTCAGCAAATAATGTGGAATTGTTCAAGAAACTTTTGGACGATTTCTTAAGGGACCGTAATATACAGGGGTACGGGTACTCCTAGAATGAGATCCTAATAGGTTGGACTTGATGGACTAATGTCTTTATTCAAACTCAAATACTATGTAACTATGTATATATAACACTTTTATATAAACCATCTGGGAAAATACTGTGATCAGGGTATTCGATTCCTTTAAGACCCAGATAGGGATTTAAAGAATGAGCTCCAGTTCCCTCCTCTAGATTTCTATAATTACCCCTGGAACAGAGAAGATGGTTAGATGTGGGATCTTAATTTCAAATAAAACGCACATTGCAGAATGTAAAAAAGGCAAGTGTCATTAGACTGGATGGGCAGAACGCAGTGTCCTTCTGCTGCATATAGTAACATATAAACTACAGTGACTTTCAATTCCCTCTTGCTCTAATTAGAGAAATGTTTTCAGCTCCAGCTAAAAGAAGCTTCGATCTCACTCTCATGATTTACCTACGGCCACTGGGGAGCAATTAGTATGTGCAGGACTGTCGCTTCTGCTGCCACAAAATGAACAAAAATTCCTTGTCTCCTTTCTAACATATCACATTCTATAATGAGATCATTGCCGATAAGAGACACCGGGACCTTTGGGGGACAACGACAGGTGGTATGATCTAGCACAACCTGAAACGATAATCTGGAAATCAGAGCCCAAATGCCGAGGGACTGGGACCATCAGAACACATCAGGCCAACTGTATAATCTACACAGTGTTGTACAACGTCCTCGTTTTGTAACGGGAAATAGGGGAGAGACTTTCCTCTCCGTGCTAATGGCCTTGAAGTTTTTTTAAAAGTGAACCTCTTCTTCACCTATGCAGGGCAAAGCCAGCAGTTCACTTTAAAGGCTAAATCCAAGTTTGTGACCATGTTTCATGTTACACCCATATTTAGGTATAACATGGAACATTGTTAGATTGCAGACCCTCCACCCCCTTTCCCACTTACCTAAACTGTGGGGTTCTTCTCCCTGCAGACTTCTTTCCCCTTTTGAATTTGGAGCGGTTGTACGTTGCTCCACCCTTCACTTTGACAGGGTCTGTGAATGGAGAAACTACCATTCTCATTAGCCACTGCAGCAGAGTTTCTTCAATGGAATAGAAGTGCGGTGACGTCACCGCACTTGCAGTCGATTGAGACTTTCTCCTGTCCATGTTACTGCATGTCCGCACCTCGGTATGGACATGTGCAGGAGGAACAGTCTGCAGGAGCCAGTAAAGCATCTTCTTCTGACCACCGTTGCAATGCTTTACTGGCTCCTATGCAAAAAAATTATAAAAAAATTATAAATGCGCATTTTTTATTTTATGAATAATGGAGCACAGAAAAGAGGCCCCATATAAGCTACAAGTCAATCCAAGTCAGAGCTTATATGAGGTTGGGGACTCTCAACCCATCCTCATGTGACAAAACTTGTTCCTTAGCAGACAATTTCCAAGCCCCCCTTTGCTTAAACTCACCTCCCCATAGTTCCCCCATCACTACTATCACTTGGGAGATAGAGGAGGGAGTAAAATCCTGCTTCACACCCAAAAGTACCAGGTATTTTTCTTTATTCCTGACAACAAACATAGTGATGGGGAAAAGGTGAGTTTAAGCAAGGGGGGCAGGAGTCACTGTAGGGAAGGGGTTCTTCTTAATCGAGGATATACCAAAATAAGAGATCTGTTCCTGTACTGGGACCCAAGAAGAAAGTCATTACCAAAATGTCAGCAAAGCCATACAAAGACAAAAAACAATGGCGGTATCATAAAAGAAAAGCAAACACACAAAAAGTACACAAATTTCTTTCAGTTCAAGTATGTAACTCGATTGTTTTGTCAGCTGTAAAGGCGAAAAGCGAAAAGCTAACATATTGTGACTAAAAGAATAATTTTAATTCAAAACAAAGACTAGATTCCTGAGCGTCATTCTAATGTAAATGATCAAACATGTACAAAAACTATTTCAAACTGAACTCCAGGCAGATATAAAAGACATCATTTAATGTAGCACTGTGCTCATTAATACACCATCAAATCCAAGCAGTGTAAGTACGTTGTACCTGAATAAGATTTGGTATAATAAAAATCAAATATATGTGTTCACCCTCCACGTGTTCAAAATACATTTAAAAAAACTCAGAATCCTTTTTCTTTATTTATCTATAAATAAGGGAAAACACTTGTATTCCATGAATATGTGCAATACTTGAAAATGAATCATTTCAAGCTGTGACTTATTTCTGCACTTGCAGTACCTTTACAACTGTGGAAACCATTGACTGAACTATACAGACTACACTTGTTTTTTGGATTCAATAAAAAAGGAACTCCAGAAATAAAAAATAATATCCCCACACTGCAAGGTTAAGTGCTCATTTTGGTCTTGGGGCTCAAATAAAAAAAATATATACTCACCTGACCGTCGGTTCCACCGACTGCTAGACCAGTCGCCGTAGCCTCTTTTACCCCAGGCTCCGGTGGCCTAAGCCTTGCTGACATCATCATGTCTAATGCAGATCCATTCACATGCAATAGATATGATGACGCCAAGGGACATTGCACAGCCAGAGTGGAGGGGGAGAGCCTCAGGATCAAGGATGAGTATATATTCTGTATTCTGGCCCCTAGACCAAAACAAGCAATTAACTCATGCAGAGCTGGGGTAGCCCCACTGCAAGGTTTAATTTCTTTAATAACTGGCTTACCACTTTAATAAAATGTCACATTCACTTTTATTGTGTGGGTGTTAATTTGGAATGTCATTCATTTAATACATTATTTATTATTAGCACCACTGAGTTTGTTTTAATAATTTATCAACGCAGGGGAGAGTGAGCACATATATTGGATTTTAACTCTGTCATTTATAAATATACACTGAGTGGCCAGATTATTATGACCACCTGTCGTTGGTAGGCTATAATTTTGCGCTGAAGTAGAAAAGTATTGTTTTATATAAGACCTAGTAAAAGCCATCTTGGAGTCCCTGTACAGCAAAGCTTTCTTTTGATCTAGTTATTGTGCTATATCACCCACCATTGATCCACTGATATCATGCTTGGACATACTAGGTTACACATTCAAGGGATGACCCCTCCCAATCAAGTCAGCAATCCTAATTGGGGCTTGACCCATAGTTTAATAAAACACTGCTGTGGGGGAACCTGTTGCTTTGCGCTGCGTTTACCGGTCACATGAGCGTGATTCCACATAGAACATGACAGACAGTTGACTTCAGCCTCACCTAATTTAAGTGGTGGAGGTGACCCATTTATGGTTCACACATCAACACTTGTCAGACCCCTTCAGCTCTTGTACCTTTATGCCCCTTATGGTCTTGAGTAACTTTTACATTCCCACTATGGGTTTGTTGATTTGGTAATCATTTTGTCATCAATTAAAATAATAAAGTAATATATGTAACACATAGGTACATATAGAAAGTTATCAGGATAAAAACACCAAATCTTTTATCGCGAAGAAACATAGCAATCAGTGGAGAATAAAGGCTTTTCCAGATGAACCACCACAGATGAGCAATAATGCAACAGCACATACAGGTGTTATATAAACATCTTCACTCTGTTACAACTGAGTACAAATAGGTGGTGCTTTCCCTAAACTCTAAGTGCCCCTCAGACTTATCTTCCTAGAACGATTAAATACCATCTTCCCAAAGCCCAACATTTTCCCCAGATTGGAGATCACAGCAGTTAGCGGGAATCTTCTCTTTAGGCAGGCACTGTGTGGTTAGGACTTTGCCAGGATTGCTGCTTCTCACTATCTGGAGCCTCACCATCCTAAGCCTGTCCCAAAAATGCTGGGAGTTGAACGGTCTGTAGGACCTCAGTATGAGGCTCTCTACTTCCCATTCAAGGGTCCCATAATGATGCAGGACATGTTTTTTATAGAATGACAGCGCCAAAGATGGTCACCAAAATCTTGTGGGAATTCAGGGTTCGATCAGACACAGGCCTCCCTTAAATGGCGCTAGGAGTCCATAGCGAATGACCACTAGCTCTTACTCCCCTCTAGTTCCAGTATCAATGAGGTGGTTACCCCCTCCCCTCTCTGTTCCTCCAGCACTAACTGAAGAGACAGACAGGGAAGGGGATGGGTACAGCTGGCTCTGGAGAGGCAGAACCAGCTGTCAACCAGGCAGCCTGGTGGATCACAACAATATTGTTGGGATCCTTTCCAGCTGCTGGTGGCTTTGCCCTGTTAGTATTTAGCCAGCAGTAACCCACTATATGCTGACTTTGGGTCCCAGGAGTACATTAGTAAATGTACTCCTGGGACCCAAATGAGAAGCAAAGACAATTAAAAGGTTTGTCTTTTAGGGCGTTTCAGCTTTAACTTAGGCTTAAATAGGAATGTATTCATTAAATAATAATAAAAAAAGGTGGCACTTTTGCTTTATGATTTAGTAAATGCAATATAAAAATACATTCTTTTACTGTATCACTCAATGACACTTGTGCACCATATGCAGGCAGGTATCATTTTACACGGGAACGGCTGTATTTTGACAGACAATCCACAGCAATGTGGAGGCATTTTCATCAGGGGAAGCAGTAGCAGGGGGAGAGGAGCAGGACGTAGGAGATATGTCCTAGGACCTTTAGTTTTTATGGCATATCTCCTATGCATAAGGCCCTCAGGTGGTTAAACAATCCTATGGTAGCAGTATGCTCCCGTCTTTAGTACTCCATCTGATGACACACCTATGGAAGTCGGCAATGGTATTGCCGACTTCCATAGGTGTATCATCAGATGGCTGGCAAATAATTCCATGGTGGCTTATGATGACAACGATGGAGTATGTGATACATTTTCCTAATTTGGAAGACACATAAAGACAATCTGTAGCACATTTTACACTATAACCATATTGCTGAAATTTCTCTGATAGCTGAGGAACAGATAGTTAAAATGATAAAGGGCTGTTATTGACTGAATCGTGTATTATTTATATTTTTATCTAAATGCCACTATAACGAAGGCACAGAGCGAGTCAATTATCGCTGTTTTAGTCTTTCAGCTGAAGCAGTTACCACGTAGCTCATCTCCCAGTGTCTTAATGGCCTGTCACTTTGCACTGCGCTACAAATATCAGGTAGCTGTAGTGTCACTAATTAGCTGATAGTGTCGTCTGGAACGCAGGTTGCCTGAGTCAGGTTAATTGAGTGAATAGAGCAAGAGATGTCACCGAGCGAGACCTGAGTGCTGTGCAAGACTTGTAAAGAGGCACAATGATACCTGAGCACGCGGCGATTTCAGATTGCTAACGAAGACGGAGTAATGGTAATTATGGAGTAACTCCAGGCGACAATTAAAATCATTTGGTGAACTGTTAAGACAAAACTCCCCATTTGAATGTACCATGTGATTGTTCCACAAGCCATTTTATATCTTAGCAGGGTTATTCACAAAAGTGTGAAGAGTTTGGAGAAGGAGGAGAAGTGAACAATCTAGGACAACATAGGAGAACTGGAAAGTGAGCTGATTTGGAGATTTTTTCTGGTTCAGTTATGTTGTCCTAGATTGTTCACTTCTCCAAACTCTTCACCCTTTAGTGAATAACCCTGTAAATGTTAGGAAGGACTAGACATGTGCACCAGCAAAAAAATCTTTTAGTTTAGTTTAGTTTGGATTCGGATTTTGCGTTATTTCGTTTTTCAGGATTCGGGTCCGAAAGTCAATTTGTTTCGGAATTCAGATTCGCACGAAATTCGTTAGCGGTAATCTGTACGAAATTTTGTTTCAATTTCGTTTCGTTCGTTGCAGCAATCTGACATGTAAGAGGGAAAAAAAGGTTTTTTTTCTCAAATGTCACTTTGCTGCAGCGAAATTTTGTCCAACAAACGAAATTTTGTACAGACTACCGCTAACAAATTTCGGAATCGGAAATTCGGATTCGTTTGCATTCATTATATCTGGAATTTGGATACATCCGAATTTACGAAATTTCTTCCGAATTTTCGATCCGGAACGAAACGAATCACACATGTCTAGGAAGGACTACCTTTGCATTTCAGCCCTCTTGCTGATATTCACTAGAATCATTTGAGTCTGCTGTTTGAGAACAGGTAGGGAATGTATGGCCCTTAAAGAGATAGTCACAAATGTTGTTTGCAAGATTTTGAATGTCTCCTTTTAAAGCTTACCTGTAACAAACCTGGGCAACTCAGACTGAGCACATGATGACAGAAATATGTAAGCAGGGGTCACCTTCAGTAAAAACTACTTTTCAATATGGTTAGCAAATCCAGAGATATAGACAGCTAAATCAAATGCATACCTTGAATCTTCTGTAAAAATTTGAACCTAGTTCTGACCCCTCTTCTCCCTGTCAGTCTTTTAATGTGACGGTTAAACTACGTAGCCAATAATAAAGAAGGGGGTAACACCAAATGTGATGGTTAGACTACATGACCAATAATAAAGGAGGGGGTAACACCAAACTTAATGGTTAGACTACATGACCAATAATAAAGGAGGGGGTAACACCAAACTTGATGGTTGGACTACATGACCAATAATAAAGAAGGGGGTAACACCAAACTTGATGGTTGGACTACATGACCAATAATAAAGGAGGGGGTAACACCAAACGTGATGGTTAGACTACATGACCAATAATAAAGAAGAGGGTAACACCAAATGTGACGGTTAGACTACATGTATTTCAAACAAGTTAGTTTGCGCTAGGAGTCAATATTAGGCACCAGCTGCAACAATGTATGTTAAACGCTGAAATAAGGGCTAATATGTTGCGCTTGGTTTAGTTGGTCTATTTGGTTTTTACATACCTTCATATGTGTCATAAACTATAAGTTATTATGTTAAGCCAAGTGTAATATCCGTGGCGATTGTTATATTGTGAATAATAGAATAAAATATTATAAATGATGGGTGATTTTTAATTTTTTAAATAATGAGTGATGTAAGTGTAATAATTGTGATCTTCCGTGACACTGAACTCTGTAAATAATAAACTAGAATCCTTGTGAATAATTACTTCTTAGTGTGTGTCTCTTTTCAGTGTTATAATGGGTTCCACCCAAACGAAAAAAATATATTTAACACTAATTGTGTTTAAAACATTGGGGGGTGTGAACTTATGAATAAAGTGTGCAAAAGGGTATAAACTCCTAAAATAGTGGTATCCTTAGCTTAATAGGATGTGAATTGCTTATACTGTTGTGATTATTCTAATTCTTCGATTCTTCGTGAATGAACCACAACATATATTTAGAGCAACAAGTGTTCAATTAAATCGTTAACTAAAACGAAAATGCAACATGCCCAACAGGTTAAACTGGTATAGTCACATACACGAGGTCTATCAAAGTGGAACAGAGCCACTTAAAAACGCCGCTATTTTTTCTTCCTTTCCACCTTTCAAGCGGTCTTTATCATATATATATCGAATACTGCAGGCAATAATTCCTCACTTCATATTAAAAACAAGAAGAGGAAAGAAAACAGAAAAACAAGAAACAAAACGAAAAGTCTTATCTGCAGTCCGCTTCTCTGTCTTTATCGAGGTTGGAATGTTCAAGGAAACAGTCAGAAAAAATGTATAGTAGAGTTAAAGTCTCTTTTCTTCTTCACTCCATCACGGAGCTGCTGGAATCACTTTTGTTTAGTTCCCCTCCGGTTAACCCGTCCTTCACCGCTGTCAACATTTTTGCTTTTTAATAAATGTTTTGAATACAGTACTACACTTAAGATTATCTTTTTCTTCTCTTTTGTTTTCCCTCCACTAAAATCTGCCCGGTCCTGTTTCCAACTGTACCCGGTGAGTGACTTATATAAGGAGGGGGTAACACCAAAGGTTATGGTTAGACTACATGATCAATAAATAAGGAGGGGGTAACACCAAACGTGATGGTTAGGCTACATGAACAGTAAATAAGGAGGGGGTAACACCAAATGTGATGGTTAGACTACATGACCAATAAATAAGGAGGGGGTAACACCTAATGTGATGGTTAGACTACATGACCAATAAATAATGAGGGGGTAACACCTAATGTGATGGTTAGACTACATGACCAATAAATAAGGAGGGGGTAACACCTAATGTGATGGTTAGACTACATGACCAATAAATAATGAGGGGGTAACACCTAATGTGATGGTTAGACTACATGACCAATAAATAAGGAGGGGGTAACACCTAATGTGATGGTTAGACTACATGACCAATAAATAATGAGGGGGTAACACCTAATGTGATGGTTAGACTACATGACCAATAAATAATGAGGGGGTAACACCTAATGTGATGGCTGAACTACATGACCAATAAATAAGGAGGGGGGTAACAGCAAACTCCACTTTTACAGAGAAAAATGGGAGATGTGCATATGATTTCAGCTCCTTAGATTCTGCTTCTGCCTAGAAGAGGAATGTAAACAACTATCTGACACTGTAATGCACATTCAGGAGAGCTGGGAGACAGACTGTAAGGTCAGTCAGTTGACAGGGCAGAACCTGCCTGACCTAAAGTACATCTGTGCCCATACTGTGGACATAATCAAATAATTTGCATATTTTTAGCAAGCAGTAAAACAAGCCGTTCCTGACCGCTTTAGCTGCTTGTTCTCAAAGATCCCGGTCACAACAAAGACTCTAAAATCGGTTTCAGTCAGTTCCTAACAGTTTAGAATCACCTGCTGTGTGTTTACATGAAAAGGCAGATTCTACCACAGTAGAAAATAGGTAAAGAGATAGGATTTCAAAGACTCTGTTGTGAACTTTAAACATGAATTTTTCCACAATGCCTAAAGCTACATAGGTGAATGAGGGCTTGCTTTAAAGTGCTTTTACTGTTTGTTTTGAATATGCAATTCAATTGCTTATGCATGAATTAACTGGGCAAAGCCTCACTTTAAGGTGGCTTCTGACCCATGACTCTGAAGCTGAAGAATCAGACTCACGGATAGTAACATTACTATGTTATCTTTTACCGTTCTTATAATTGATAAATAAATATTCAGTGGCTGGTTCTCTCTAAACCAGGCACTCATGTTATCTTCTGACCACACTTCTTTCCTATCCTATTGTAGTGTTTGCAGGTAGAAAAGGGAGGATGCCATCTTTCCACATATATGGAAGTCCTGGTGCTTCTAGAGACTGCATTGGTGCTACAACTTAATATTCAGTTTCAACCAGTTAAATATATTCCAGGTGCAACAAACCAAAAATTCTTACAGTTTAGCTGCAGTTTGAGTAGACAAGCTTGTCCCTTGACAGGCTTCGATAACTGAAAGTTGAGTTGAGTTGTAACTCACTGAGATGGTGACCAGATGGGTTTCAAGAACACATAAGTCACTTATGGGTGGGTTGGCTCACCTACAAGCAAGCATCTCCCCATAAGTTAGACAAGTGCTAACCAGCTATGATAAAAATGCCTGTGCTTACTCACTACTCAGCCCAGCAGAAATGTCAGTTCTAGATGGATTGACCTTTTAATAATACGTTTTATATAATAATAATAATATGTTTTTCAGGAATGAGACCTAGCTCATGGAGTGCTGACACTCTGTCCACCCATCATATGACATTGATAAATTCTCGCCTGAGCTGCCCTCCAGGAAAGTGATTATGAAAGCTCCGTTTGATATCCGTAAAGATAAATTATGCTCTGAGTATAATCTTACTCATCCAGTCTCTTTTATTAGTCTGGCAATCAATCAGGAGTTGCTAAAGAAACCTTTTAGCTTCAATTTGTATTGATCAAAAGAGAAGCTCAAGTCAGCCACTCTGAAAGAGAGATGGTTCAGTCGCTGGCTGAGGATAAAGTGCCCCCTACAGGCAGGCAGAGGAATGATATCAATTATATATTATTATAGCTTTAATTATTTTTATAATTAATCATGAATAATACTAATAATAATAACATATGTGAAACCTTATGTGGAAGGTTTTACAGCATCTATATAATAATATAAAAAACTGTAATAACAAAAATAATTATTTTATTTTTTTGCTATTACACTTTTTGGTATTATTAGATGCTATAAAACTTTTCACTTGAGACTAAAGCACTCATGTGGCTTTCCAGCTTTTGGAGAACAACCTGCCGCAGCATGTCCTGCAAAGGCTGCACAGAACATGCAGTCACAGAATTTTTAGTAATTTAACCAGTAAAAATTGTAGCACTTTACACTGAATGCAGAGCTGCTAAAATCTATAAAGCCTTTTTAAACCCAAAAACAAAAAAGTAAGCCTGAGTTTAGTCTTGCCTAGGGCAGCACAAAACCAAAATACACCACTGTTTACATGTTCTTGATCCTAATTTAAAGAGACCCTGTCGCCAGAACATTTATTTCAACAACAATCTTCCCATAAGCTTATAAGAGCATTAGGTAAATAACATATATAAAAGCCTTCCTTGGTTGCTGCCATCTTGGATGTGAGCAGATTCAGAGCTATAACGTAAAAGACACTCTATAGTATTCCCCTTCGCTCCCCCCATAAAAAGCTATGCAGGGAGGGGCAGAGGAGCCAGGCCGGCACAGACAGTAGATAGGCACTCCCAGAAGAAGAAAGGGGGGGGGGGGACTCTTTCTGGAGTAGTTGAATTCTATAGCAAGTTCAAATGCACATTGTAAGTGAATTAGAGCAAGTTCCCACCTTCCCTGCTTCAGTTTTCAGCTGTTGTATCTTATTTTGGGTCACAAAAGTTTTCCCGACTACATTTAGACTACATGACCAATAAATAAGGAGGGGGTAACACCAAATGTGATGGTTAGACTATGCCATGTAGGCTGGCATAAAATATATTTAATATCGTTTTGGATGTTTCGTTTTTCGGGATTCGGGTCTGAAAGTCAATTCATTTCGGCATTGACGAGTTAAATGATCATTACGAACTAAAATTTGTTGCATAAAAGTGACATTACTCACAGACCCCCACAACCATGGGTCAGGGTAGTGGGGAAGAGGCTCTTGTTTCCATCGGCATGGGGACAAGGTGCTTTTCCAGGAGGTCCCCGGCTGCTGCCCGGATTAAGTGTCTGATATGGGATTTTAAGGGAAACTCCATTTTTTTCTACTTTCTCGTCGCTGGGGTTCCCACTTAAAATTCCTACCAGACCTAAAGGATCTGGTATGAATTGCCAGGGAACCACACAGTTTTTTTTTGCATAGGCCCCCCCCCCCTAACTTTCCTACCAGACTTAAAGGGTCTGGTATAAATTGGGGGGGGGGGTCCCCCTTTTGTTTTTTTTTTTTAATTATTATTATTTCTGTGAATAGGTAAACACTTCAGTGTATTCTGTGACAGCTGTCAGATGCTTTACATTTGGGATGAAGTGTCCTCAAAGAAGCAGAAGCTGTTACAAAATAACACAGATCTCTCAGCTTCTTTCATTGTGCACATTTTGTAACAATATTGTGTTACTTTGTTTTTATTTGAGATACAAATGCAGAGAAGCCAGAGAGCGATAAATGACAGCTGAGCTCTCCCGCTTGATGTGTTTCGTTTCCAAATGAAATTCGGATGTATCCCTATTGCGTTATCAAACATTCGGATTCGTTCAGATTCCTTCGTTTTGTCATTTGGAAATTCGGATGCATCCAAATGTCCAGAAATTCGAAAGAATTTCAATTTGGAACTAAACGAATTGCACAAATCTAGGCCCCAGGCCTGTCACATGATAAGCGAGGTCCTCTTTGGATTTTCTTCAGAGCTGGCTGGTCCTTATGATGACATCAGTGCCACTCTCTGCGTCTTTACACTGTGAGTGCATACCTCCATAGTGACGCCTCTCGGGGGGCGGCTATGATTTCCTGCACAGGATCTCCTCGGTCTTCTGGGGCAAGTGACTTTGGGCATTATTAAACCCAGAAAACTGAGGACATCTTGTGGTGAAATGGAATCATTACAGGGGAAAGTGCCACATAGGAAGGTGAATACCTTTAAAAAAAGAAACAACTTATCGCGGAGTTGGGTTTAATATTTATAAACGTCATTTAACCAGAGTGCGGATACTGTGCGGCATTATTTAATACATGTGGGTCCAGAAGGAGCAGGGCTTACACATCAGTCACCAACAATTAGCAGGTCAGTGTCTATAGTGTATGAACAGAGCTTTTTCCTCCATGGAAGATTATGGAAACAAACATAGAAGTGAGCAAATATCCAACCCATTTTAGTGAATCACAGCAATGGAGACACAAACAAGAAAAAAGTATAAATCGGATTGCACACAATCTTTTCTTACAATTCTTGTTTTATTGTGGGGGTTTTTGGGGCATTTTTCACATGCTACACCATGTGCTAAATGTAACAATATGTAAAAGAACATAAGATTGCCTCACACATATAAAGGTTCTGACTGCACAATCCCACTGACTACCCTGAGAGAAGGTTGTAGAAGTGTACAGTAACACCACCCACCATACAAATGAGATGCTCCCCAGATTTTCCTATCTTAGTCATATAACTTTATTCAGTTTTTAGGATTGGGTTGTTGAGATGTGACTCTGCACAAATGGAGGTTTTTGTGGTATAATTACGCCTGAATTTAGATTGTATGATCTGATTGTAATGTGTTTAGCCAGAGCATTACTTAAGGCACATGATTGCAGAATCAGCTGAACCGTTCCCACCAAGGATAGATAGACATCTGCAGAGCATTATCTAGAGGCTGCAGAACATTTTATTTCTAATCTAATTTGGTTCCAGAACAGGCAGAGTGATATCTTGTTGTGCAGATCCAGAACCTGCAGAACAATATGATCTGTGCTGGAACCCGGCATTATTCATCTATTGGGAATGTAGAGGCTACAGAGTATTATCCAAGGAGGAGGTTCAGAGTTCATAGAGTATTACCTAACAAATGCAGAACTTTACACATCATTTGTGAGCTCACACACCCGCCACACATTTCACGATTGTGAATTCTCATTCTGCTTAGTGCTGAAATCTAACATACACCCAGGCGCTGCAGAACATTATCAATGAAATCTGGATTCAGTCCTGGACTCTGAGACCCTAGAGCCTATTACAGTTGGTCTTGATTTACCATGACCATTGTATGCTAAGACTGGAGTCACAACATCATCTACCTAGATCAGAAGCAGAACCTGCAGAAAATCATCTACCTACACTGGAACCACAACATCATCTACCTACACTGGAGCCACAATCTGCAGAACATCATCTACATAGACTGGCATGAAAACATCATCTACCTACACTGGAACCACAATCTGCAGAACATCATCTACATAGAACCTGAACCTACAAAGCATTATCTAGCTAGGCTAGATCCAGAACCTACACAAAATGATTTACCTAGTTTAAAACCAGAACCTGCAGAACATTATACCTAGACTGAAACAGAATTTGCAGAACATCTAAGACAATAACCTGCAGAGCATCATCTACCTAGACTGAAACAAGAACCTGTGGAGCAACATCTAACTAGACCTGAACCAGAAACTGCAGAACATCATCTACATAATCTAAGACCAGAACCTGCAGATCATCATCTACCAAGACTGAACCCAAGACCTGTAAAGCATCAGTTACTTAGATTGGAACATAAAACAGCAGAGCATCATCTACCTAGCTTGGGACAGAACCTGCAAATAATAATCTACCTAGACTTGAACAGAACCTGCAAATAAGACAGAACCTGCAGACCCTCATCTACCTAGACTGGAACAGAATCTGCAGAGCATCAATTATTTTTTTATTGTAACCAGAAACTGTAGAGCATCATCTGCCTATACTGAAACAAAAACCTGTGGAGCATCATCTACTTAGACTGTCTGGGACCAGAACCTCCAGAGCATCATCTATCTAGACTGAAACAGAACCTGCAGAACATCATCTGCCTAGACTAAAACAAGAACCTGCAGAGCATCATTTACCCAGACCGGAACAGAATCTGCAAATAATCATCTACCAGGACCTGAACAGAAACTGCAGAGCATGATGTACCTAAACTGGAACTAGAATCTGAGCATTATTAATCTAGTCTGGAACAGAACCTGCAAAGCATTATCCACCTAGACTGGAACCAGAACCTGCAAAGCATCATCAATTTAGACTGGAACCAGAACCTCTGGAGCATCACATACCTGGACTGAAGCAGGAGCCTGCAAGGGAATTATTTGTCTTCTGTTTAGAACTTGCAGATCATTTTCCTCCTAGTAAAAGCAGTTGCCGAGCCTTTAACATAGATTAGAACCGGCGGCTATTCAGGCACAGAGGGTACAGAACTTTCAGATCCAGAAACTGAAAGCATTATCCACCTAGGATGTGCAGAAAGACCATGCAGAGAATGATCTGTTTATTGTGGATCTGCAGCTGCACATCATCTACTGTATGTTGTCTGCGAACACCATCCTCCTACTTTGAATGCAAAACTTGGAGAACACAATTCTCCTGTGAGGGATCCTGAACCATTAGAGCACCGCTCCCTCCTTCCAGTCTGGTGAGATAACATGAAGAACACTCTAAGCATAGCAGAGATTCCGAAACGGCAAAACCTAAAGCATCATTTATATCTATATCCTGCAGAGACTCCTTCTCCGAAGATGGGTCCAGAAAATGTAGAGCATTACGGTATCTAAACACGTTGAGGCTGACCTACATAGCTTTGATCTAACTGTTCTGGACAACCACTGTACAAAACTAAAGCATGTGAATCCGAAACCCGCAGAGCCCAACATTGCTGGCATATGGACCTAGAAACAGCTCATCATCACTCCTTAGTGGATCAGAGAAGTCTGAGAAGCCAACCACCCAGGTGACAGAGTTTGGAGACTCCAAAGTGACAGCAAAACGTCTGACCTACCTGAGCCCGGGTCCTGGCAGCTGAAGATGCCAGCCTGGTGGCAAAGGGTGAGGCAAATGTCAGCGTGTGCAGGTAAGGGCACAGGTGTCAGGGCAGATATTGGGTGCACAGTTGCATCTTAGGAAGGGAGAGGAGAATCCAGGTGGTGCTGAAAAGTGCAGGAGACTCAGAGTGATACTGAATGGAAGAGAGAGGGAGAGGTGAAACAAGGCAGGAGGGAGGAGAGTGAGAGAATGCGTATACTCGGCTCTGAATCACGGGAGGTGCCCCCCCCCCCTTTCAGCGCCTGCAGTACCCTCTTCTCCCCACAGAGCGGCAGCACTGAGCCGTCAGCGCCGCTCAAAGAGCCAGGGCAAAGCGCTGCAGCGGGGTTAGGTGAACCAGTGATACGTGACACATGTCTATGTTTGGGTGCAATAATGCAGCCTATGTTCTGCACTGCTAAGCCTGGCAGTAGATAAATAATGCAGCCCGAACGGAGTGAAAATGGTTATGTGATGGGATCTGGAAGTTAAGGGGTTAAGCAGCTGTGCAGTGGCTGCTGGAAGACGGAGTTAAGGCATACCACCCTGGGCTGTAAGGTACATGGGGGTAAAAGATGTCCTGCTGGATTCTGTCAGGAGATGAGGTTCAAGGATGTTGTTCTGGACTTTGCAAAGGAAAGAGTTAACTCGTGCAGGACATTGGAAAGAATGATTTGCACAGTACTTGCAAGGAAAGGGTTACATATTACTGTCCTGGATTTCGGCAAGGTAAGGGGTTAAACAATGCTACCCTGACTTCTGGTAGAAGGGTTAGGTGTTGGTGCTCTGCAGTGTGGCTGGTATGGGGTTAAACTGGCCTGGGCTGGATCCTGGCAGGTAGGTGATTAAGCAGTGCTTTGCTGGATTGTGGCAAATGAGTGGTGTGCTGAATTCTGGCAGGTGAGGGGTTAAGTGGTGCTGTGCTAGATTATGGCAGGTGAAGGGTTAAGTGATACTGTGTTGGATTCTGGACAGTGAGAAGTTTAGTGCTGTGCTAGATTATGGCAGGTGAGGGGTTAAGTGGTGCTGTGCTAGATTATGACAGGTGAGAGGGTAGGTGGTGCTGCACTGGATTCTGGAAGGTGAAGGGTTAAATGGTGCCATGCTGGATTCTGGAAGGTGAGTGGTTAAGTGATGCTGTGTGCTGAATTTTGGATGGTGAGAGGATAAGTGATGCTGTGTTGGATTCTGGACGGTGAGGGGTTAAGTGGTGCTGCGATGGATTCCGGCAGGTGAGGGGTTAAGTGGTGCTGTGCTGGATTCTTGCAGGTGAAGGGTTAAGTGGTGCTGTGCTGCATTTTGGCATGTGAGGGATTAAGTGGGGCTGTGCTGGTTTCTGGAAGGCGAGAGGTTAAGTGGTGCTGTGCTGGATTCTGGCAGGTGAGGGGTTAAGTGGTGCTGCGCTGGTTACTGGACGGTGAGGGGTTAAGTGGTGCTGCGATGGATTCCGGCAGGTGAGGGGTTAAGTGGTGCTGTGCTGGATTCCTGCAGGTGAGGGGTTAAGTGGTGCTGCGCTGGTTTCTGGACGGTGAGGGGTTAAGTGGTGCTGCGCTGGTTTCTGGAAGGTGAGGGGTTAAGTGGTGCTGTGCTGGATTCTAGCAGGTGAGGAGTTAAGCTGCCCTGATTCTGGCAGAAAAGTAGTTAAATCACGCTGCAATAGATGACGGCAGGTGAGAGGTTACATTGTACTGTGCTGGAAATGGGCAAACACAGAATCATTGGTGCTGTTCTTCATTCTGTTACGCTTCTGTTTTAGGGGTTACATTGTGGTGTACTAGATTGTGACAGGAGAAGGATTAAGAGATGGTATGTTGGGATCTTTGCAGGGGGAGTTTTAAGTGGCGCTGTGCTGGATTACGACAGGTGAGGGGTTAAGTGGAATATAGTAGGTGGGAGCTGAGTCTAGGCTGTACTGTTATAAGGTGTGCTCTGGCAGAAGAGGTGCTAAGTGGTGCTGTCCTGGATTCTGACAGGATAGGGTGTAAGCTATGCTGCTCTGGAATTGGAGGGATTTCATTATACTATACTGGTAGGTGAAGTGATGCTGTTCTGAATCCTGACATGTGAGGGGTTAAGTGATGGTGTTCTGGGCTCTAGCAGTGAAGTGCTGGGCAATGCTGTGCTGCACTATTGTAGGTGGGAGGTAAAGCAAAAATGTGCTGGCTAGGACTCTAGCAGGTGAGTGGTTAAATTAAATTTAGTGGTGAGCACTAGCAGGGGAAGGGTTAAACAATGCTTTGCTGGATTCTGGTAGGAGAGGGTCTTAGTGGGGCTGCCCTGGTCATTGGCAGGCGAGGGGTTAAGTGGTGCTATACTGGAATATGGTAGATGGTTGATTGAATGGTGCTGTGCTCTAGGAGGGGAAGGGTTAACTGATGCTGTGCTGGATTATGGTAGACGATTGGATGGTGCTGTGCTCTAGCAATTGAAGGGTTAAACAAGGTGAGTGATTCGCAGTGCTTTGGTGGATTCTGGCAGATGAGGATTTACGTGGTGTTGTGCTGGATTTTGGCAGGCGAGGAGTTAAGTGACGCTCAGCTGGATTATGAGAGGTTAAGTGATGCTGTGCTGGACACTGGTAGGAGAAATGCTTAGTAGTGCTGTGGTTGGCTTTGACAGGTAAGGGGTTAAGTGGGGCTGTGGGCAGGTGAGGGGTGAATTGGTATTGTACTGGACGATAGCAGGGAAAGGGTTAAGCAATGATGTGCAGGATTATAGCAGTTGAGGGTAAATTGTGCTTTGCTGGATTCTGATGGGAGAGAGGATTAGTGCTGCTCCACCCTGGCAGGTGAGGGCCTAAGCGTTACTGTGCTAGACTCTAGCAAAGGCACCGTGCTGGATTATGGTAGGGGCGGGGTTAAGTGGCACCATTGCTGGATTATGGCAGGGGAGGGGTTTAGTAGTGCTGTGCTTGATTATGACAGGGGAGGGGTTAAGTGGCACCATGCTAGATTA
>NW_017306583.1:615852-616544 GCF_000935625.1 Nanorana parkeri
AGGGAGGGTTTAAGTGGCGGCATGCTGGATTCTGGCAGGGGAGGGGTTAAGTAGCG
This sequence comes from Nanorana parkeri, assembly GCF_000935625.1. Taxonomy (NCBI): domain Eukaryota; kingdom Metazoa; phylum Chordata; class Amphibia; order Anura; family Dicroglossidae; genus Nanorana; species Nanorana parkeri. The sequence goes on from NW_017306583.1 coordinate 615,909, forward strand.
CCATGCTGGATTATGGCAGGGGTTAAGTGGCGCTATGTTGGAGTATGGCAGGGGAGGGGTTAAGTGGCGCCATGCTGGATTATGGCCATGGAGGGGTTAAGTGGCGCCATGCTGGAATGCTGGAATATGGCAGGGGAGGGGTTAAGTGGTCCTGTGCTGGATTACAATAGGTGAGTGCTTGGTTTGTGTAGTGATGTAACTGGAGCTGGGCTGGGTCCTAGCAGGTAAAGGGTTGGGGAAAGTAAAGCTATGCCGCATTATGGCAGGTAAAGGGTTAAGTCAAAATGTACAGGGCTCTGGCAGAGCTAGTGTTAAGCGGTGCTGCATAGAGCTCTGCAGGTTGATGACCTGACAAGCTTGTGGCACACATGATGTACTGGGCTCCTGCAATAAGAAAGAGACTTGCCACGAACTATCATAGCACATAATGTTTTGTTCTGGCAGATAAAAGGTCGCTCTGTGCGGCTCGTCACACTGTTTGGGTGCAGAAGTGCTCTGTTGATGTCTGGCAGGGGAGGGGTTAAGTGATGTTGAGATACAGAATGGTTAGGTGTTACCTTGGCAACATACACCCTCCTCCCTCGACAAGTCCAGAACCTTTGGCTGAGTTTATCCTTCGGAATATGATAAAGCCTC
>NW_017306583.1:616616-623649 GCF_000935625.1 Nanorana parkeri
CAAGGTCAGGGATGGGTCCAGGTCAGAGATGGGCACAGTCATTGCAGTGACTGGAGCTTGCTCAGGTCAAGGCCAGGTGTAGTGGACTCTGTGACATCCTCGTAGCCCTCATCCTGCCCCTGCCCCCCATGGATTACGGGCGCTCTTATCCTGGTTAACCCTCCAGATTTAAACTCAAATCCTTGCAGCTCAGGCAGATCATTAACCCTTCCCCTGCCTTGGAACACACATAGGTGACGCCAGGATTTTATAACAACATAAATGTCCCCTCCAGCTCACCGTCCATGAGTTCACATTGGAGGTGACCTGCGTGTTTGTCAGCAGAGGAGGAATATAAAACAAAATCCTTTAAAATAATCTATTTAGAAACAACACAAGGCAGCTGCTGAATAATAAAAGGATTTGATTTGATTACCTGCCCAGCCATGATAACATTCCTGTATGAAACAAACAGCAGTGACTCCCGCCCCAGCTCTGTATAAAGCTGCCTCCATCAGCCGCAGGGCATGAGATGAAGGCAGACCTCTGAAAGCACACATGCAGCATCCCTCATAGTGCTGCTGAGATTTTTACCAGTGGTAGCAGAACTAAAAATCTCAGCATGGCCTTCACGCCTGAATGACGTCCTAACAGCTATGACTATAGGCTATGTTTATATCATGCCCATGACCCGGTAACTCCAGACATGCCACCTCAGGAGGACACAGGGGGCTGAACTGAGAGGACTAAATCTTCATGGGGGGGTCGCATTATGTCTATTGAGGGCCACACATACTTAATTCCAGATAAAGATTATGGCGCTTCAAAACGTAACATTATAGTAAAAAACGCAATTCACCATATTTAATCCCAGAGAAAGGAAAGAGGGGGAAGGAGGGGGGGCATAAAACATTTCCTGAACTATTAAGCGGCAGAATGATGTAAGGAAGAGCCATTCACCAGGCGAAGAACATCTGGGGAACATTCAGGTTTTTATCCTTAAATCTGAGCTCCGGGATCAGTAAATATTGATGAAACAGACGCGCCATGTGTATTCTTGAATCTTGGAGACCCTGAAGCACGGGTGCAGGTACCACACCCCCAATGGACCAAAAATCAAACCATGAAAGAAGGATGGGGCCTTAAGGGGAATACAAAAATCATGATCTATATATATTATAAAACATAATTTTTGTTTTTCATACAATTAAAAAAAACACACAACATCCACATAGTTCCTTCTGCACCTGCGTTACCAGTAAACCGATAGTCTCTTCTAGGAGCAGCACCATCAGTAACTCCCTCTTTTGTCCTATATCAAAATGATGAGTCCATCAACATGAAGACTTGTTGCGTTTGACTTGTGTGGGGTGCTGTGCTGGTTTACCGCTGACGCGTTTCGCTGTATTAGCTTCCTCAGGTGAGAGGCACTCACAAGCCATTTGAATCATGCAAGAACATCTGATAAAACCAATGGATGCCACCGCCATGGGTGGGGGGAACCACAGGAGGGGGTAAAGCCGGTGTTGTGGACTGCACTGCGGTATCTTGAGTGGTGTCCTCCAAATTTTCCCTCCCATGCAGTGCGTCTGCCTTGCCTTCTATTAGGAAACCATGTATGGCCACCCTACGTCCTTCTCCATTACATAGTTACATAGTATTTGAGGTTGAATAAAAAAAAAAAAAGGTCCCTCAAGTTCAACCTGTGTGTGTTTGTATACGAGTCCTTGTGTGGTCTTAGGTTTTAAGTACCCCTGTATGTTACAGTCTCTGAGGAAGGTATCTAATTGATTTTTGAATGAATCAATACTCTCTGCTAATACCACTGCTTGTGGCAGAGTTCCAAAATGTAACCGCTCTGGCTGAAAAGAAGTCCCGCCTCCCTTTGTGGATAAATCTTTTCTCCACCAATCTTAGGTGGTGGCCTCTAGTCCTTGTTAGGGAGTTTACTGTAAAAAGTTTATTTTTGATGTTGCCATCACCACCCAACATTTTCTACATCAAAATCATGTCTCCTCTTACTCTCCTCACTTCCAGCGTGGATAAGTTTACATTTAGCAACCTTGTCTTATAGCTTTTGTCCTCCAGCCCCTTCATTAGGTTTTTTTAACCCTTCTCTGGACTCTCTCCAGCTCCAGGATGTCCTTTCTGTGGATTGGTGACAAAACTGGACCGCATACTCCAGATGAGGCCTAACCAGTGATCTATAAAGTGCAAAAATGATGGCTTTGTCTCTACAGTACATTCCCTTTTTAATACAAGACAGTACTCTGCTCGCTTTGTTTACTGCAGCCTGGCATTGCAAACTATTATTCAATCTGTGATCTACAATAACCCCCAAATCTTTTTACATTTCTGACTTCCCCAGTGGAGTACCCATTAATATGTATTCCACTTGCCTGTTTTTAACCCCAAAATGCATTACATTTATCGACATTAAACCTCATTTGCCATATAGTTGCCCACTCCCCTATTTTATCCAGGTCCCCCTGTAATGTTGTAGTGTCTAATCCCGTGTCTATTACCCTCCCATATATAGTATTATGTGCAAACACAGAAATATGGCTATTATCACTCTCCCCAATATCATTAATAAACAGATTAAACAGTATTGGGCCTAGCACAGAACCCTGGGGCACGCCACTCTCAACCATAGACCAATGTGAAAAAGAGCCATTTATCAATACTCTCTGGACAGTACTGCATCCATGTACACACATCATCTATGCTTATCAATTTAAGCTTGCGTATTAAGCGTTTATGTGGTACCGTGTCAAATGCTTTTGCAAATTCCAGATATTGCACATCCACCGGCCTTCCTCTATCCAGATCCCTACACACCTCTTCGTAGAATCTTAGTAGGTTGGTCTGAAGAACGGTCCCTCCTAAATCCATGCTGATTATCGCTTAATATACCATTGTCACAAACAAAATCCACTACATAGTCCTTTATCATTCCCTCAAACAGTTTGCGTACTATTGATGTTAGACTGACTGGTCTGTAGTTCCCAGGTTGCCATCTTGAACCTTTTTTGAAAATCAGTACTACTGTAGCCCTCCGCCAGTCACTTCATACCCTTCCAGTCATTAAGGAGTTCTTGAAAATGAGGAATAATGGTCTGGCTATAACCTGGCTGAGCTCTTTAAGTACCCTGGGGTGCAGGTTATCTGGTCCTATTGATTTCTTTGCATTAAGTTTTTCAAGTCTTTGTTTGAACTCCAGCTACTGCCAACCATTGCGGTATTAGACGCAGTAAGCTACTCACATCCTTATCTTCATTAAACCTGTCTCTCTCCTGAGTGTATAGAGGAGAAAAATGAATTTAACACCTCAGCCTTCTTCCTGTCGTTTGTGATTAATCTCCCGTTCTCATCTTTTATTGGGCCCACCTGCTCTTTTCTTACCTTTTTACTGTTTATGTATTGGAAGAATTTTTGGGGTTCTTCTTACAGACTGTGGCGATATGCTTTTTGTAATCTGTTTTAGCTGCCCGGATTTCATATTTACATCTCTTATTGCATTCCTTGTAGTTCTGGAATGACAATGCCGTCCCCTCCGTCTTATATTTGGTACATGGCAGCTTCTTTTCTTTGATGTGTTGTCTTAGCGTTTTGTTTAACCATGCAGGCTTAGCTCTTCATCGTTTATTTTTGTTACCCGATGGTATGCACTTGGTAATGGCGTTATGCAATGTATTGTTAAAGCAATCCCACTTCCCGTCAGTGTTCATTGTTAGAAATAAGTTGTCCCATTTATAGTCATGCACTAGATGACGCACACTAGATAAATTACAACAAAGAGTTGTAGGCAAGGGAAAGACCAACTTCAGCCAGAACTTCATTAAAGCTGAGCTCCGGGATGAGCAAATATTGACTAACTACAAGAGTCATGTGCATTCCTCCTCGAATCTGGATGAGCTTTGTGTATTTCTTCCAGTGGGATTGCCTCTGTGTAGGAGATTCCTGTATTACAGACCGGTCACTGCTGCTTTCTCTTCTTGTGTAGAGTGACTGGTCTTGTATCCGCCCCCTGGGTTTTCAAAGGCATTTGGTGCACACAAACCAGGATTATTTTTAAATAAAGTTATATATAATAAACATTTTTGAGCCCATAGTTCAGTTGTAAACCAGGGAGGACCACGGGATGCACAGGGTCCATAAAACACTCCAGTCCAAGAGTAGGTAAAGGAAATACATCACCTATGAAAAGCCTTAGATAGACGCTGCCATGCTCTAAGCGCCTGGGCCACATATTTAACCCGTTTATCTTTATGGCAAGTGATGTCAGAGCTCCGGAACTAACACATGGCCTGGACAGGAGGGCAGCCAGTGTTTGGTGATAGCATGGGTTCCCTTTAACATGAACTTCAATGAACGTCTTCATGTTTTCGCCGTTGAGTAATGTTATGCGGAGCAGAGCGTCAGGTAGATGCTTTTTTTTTTTCATTGTTTAAAAACACAGCCGGTTGCTTGGAAACGAATACACCTTTGGAGAGCGCCGTCAATAAATTCACGCACAATAGAGGTACTTGAACTGAATAGGAATGTGTGCCGGGAGAATTATACAGAGACGACCATTGAGGAGCTCTCCAAACCAAACTACCATCTGCTTGTTGAGCCGATTCCGTGGATTCTGAAAAACTCATCCACAAAGAATGTGCAGATCCTGGGTATCGACTTTCCTTTGACTTGCCTGGCCTAGTTGTGGGTCAGCAAGTCAGTAACACAGGCCAGCACCCATCCACCCCAATCAGCAAAGGGCACTTAGTGCAAATGAACATAGAGCCAAGTGATAAGCAGCAGCAGAATGGATGGCACTAAAGAACCCCACCCCCCACAAGTCAGTTCATTATTGTGCCCCAGTGGTTTGCTGAGCTGGTCATGGAAACACATGGCAGGCTGTATGGAGCTCTGCCTGCCCACCATCAGTGCCAACCTCTGACCAGCACTATTCATATACCTGTCAAAAAGCCTTCCCAGAGTAGAAGTGGTTTCTGAATACAATGCTGAGCAGGCAGGTGTCCTGATACAACGCACATTACCGCTGAGCTCCTGGCAGATGTTTAAATCACAAATTAATGAAGCTCTGGATTAATTAATCATTATGTGATTCTTTTAATTGCAAGCTGTGTATGTACCTGAATTTAACTTGGTATCAGCCTCTTGCAGTCCTTGTACAGCAGAGCTCAGAAGGGAGAAGCAATAAAAGGAGCCAATCAGTTGTGGTGCAGTGGTCATAACCTAAAAAGGAGCAGAGGGGCAGATAAGCTCATCAGTCTGCTACTTCTCCTTTCACGGTCCAGTCACAGGATGGGGAAGGGACAAGACCAGTATGTGTTACTCGACTGCAGCAGAGAAAAACCAGGCCCCCCAAGAGAGGTCAGAGCGGTGTAAACCTTGGAACTGGATGAATAAAAATACAAACTCTTACCAGCTTTCATATTTGTATTTCATCTGCGTATTTAGCGGTTTGCCTGGAGTTCACCTTTAATCATTCCTATGTATATAGAACACTTTATAAAGGATAGGTACCCGTTTAAAAGAAAACACCCAGCACTAAAAAAAAAAAAAAGCCAAGTGCCCATTTCTGACAATATTTCACGTTACACTCATATTGGGGTTCTTCTCCCTACCGGCTGCTGCTGTTTAAAATCAGCACGGCTTCACCCACGCAGCCACATCACCCACAGATCCTGTGACAGGATCTGTGAATGGAGAAACTACAAGTCCGTCAGCCACCACAGCAGAGGGACTTTCGATGGAATGCTATACATACACCATACTTGTAATCCAATGAGATTTCCTCCCAGTACCTCGGTATGGACAGGAACAGTCTGCAGGAGCCAGAGCAACTGATCGTGGTTGCAACGCTTTACAGGCTCCTTTGCAAAAAAAAATAACAACTGCACATTTTGTCATCTATTTAGAGGTGTGCGTTTATTATTTTTCTGCAAAAGGTGGACTTTTCCTTTAACCCTTTTTCTGCCAGCGACGTATGCTGTACGTCACTGGAGCGGGCCCCTCTAAACAGAGTCCCAGCAGCTATAACCGACAGTACTCTATTCAGCTATGTAAAACTGACAATTGACTTTACACTGAAAGCAATTCTGGCAGGTGAGCCCCCCTCGCTTTGCTTCCTGGGCTCCGCTGCCCCTTCTGCATGCCCAGTACCACAGGTGTTGGCGGGTAGAGGGGAGAGAGACCAGTGAACATTTGTTTGCCGATCTCATTCTCCACTGAATGGAGCTGAAAGCCATGCCGATTGCCTCACTTCTGGTTCCTCAGCTGTCTATCCCTGGCTAGAGGAGAAGCTATTAACCCCTTCATGACTGAGGCCTTTTTTTCATTTTTTGCACCCATGTTATATTCCACATTTTAGGCCTGAAAATTACTTAAAACCCCCCAACATTATATATTTTCTGAATGCCAAGACCCTATAGAATAAAATGGTGGTAGTTGCAAATTTTTATGTTGCGCAATATTAGCGCAACTCCTTATTAAACCCCAACATTTAGTGAAAAATTAATTTAAATGCCCCAAAACACAACAATATACCAATTTTTTAAATGACATATAAAAGATGAGGTTACAACGAGTAAAACGATACCCAACATGCATAGGTTACAAATTGCGTACGTCCGTGAAACGGCGAAAAACTGCAGTACCCCAAAAAGTCAATAGAAGACGCTTTGAAAGCCCCCACAGGTCATCAATTTAGAGATACCCCAAAATACTGGCCCTAGAATTATTGCTCTCACTCCGGCGTGCGCGGCGATACCCAACATGTGTAGCGCGTTCGTCGTTTTCATACGTAGGCGCACCCGACGCGTGTTTACGTGGCGACGCGCGTGCTCACGGGGGCGGGGGACTTTTAAATTTTTTTTTTTATTATTAGATTTATTTTATTTAATTTTAATTTTAAAAACTTTTTTTTTTTACTTCACTTTGACTGCTATCACATAGGGGGGCTTACAGGCCCCCACATGTGATAGCAGATGGTGGTGACAGGTACTCTTTAAGGTGATGCTGGGGGTCCAAAAGACCCCCAGTGTCA
>NW_017306583.1:623683-623896 GCF_000935625.1 Nanorana parkeri
CAGTACCCCAAAAAGTCCATAGAAGACGCTTTAAAAGCCCCCACAGGTCATCAATTTAGAGATACCCCAAAATACTGGCCCTAGAATTATTGCTCTCACTCCGGCGTGCGCGTCGATACCCAACATGTGTAGCGCGTTCGTCGTTTATATACGTAGGCGCACCCAACGCGTTTTTACGTGGGGACGCGCGTGCTCGCGGGGGCGGGGGACTTT
>NW_017306583.1:623912-633594 GCF_000935625.1 Nanorana parkeri
GAGTCTGGGAGTCTGTTTAAACAGCCCCGATGCTGGCGACGTACACTGTACATAAAACAGTAGAAAGACAACTTGTCTCACCACTGAGGTTAATAACAGAGGTTTGGATACACATTTTCTGCAGAAGACGTGTATCCAAACCTCTGTTATTATCCTTAGTGGTGAGACAAGTTGTTTTACATCCTGATTTGTGAGTGTGCCATGATGCCTTTCTACTGTTTTACTGTTCAAAGCCCATTTCGTGTGCACCTTACTGTATAACTGGTGACGAGTTGTTGAGTGTGTTTGTCGTTTGTTTTGCTTGTACACTGTACATAGTCACGAAGGGGTTAAAGTGTGATCCATCCTCCAATAGCTTCTTTGCAGTGGAAAGGTGACGCTAGGTGTCTAATAGACCCCTAATGTCACCATAAAGAGATTGTGCTACACATGTTGGGTATCTCCATTTGCAGAGTGAGAGTAATAATTGTAGGGCCAATATTCACGGTTAACTCTAAACTGATGACCTGTACAGGATTTTAAAGCGTTACCTACGGACAATTTGGGGTATAGTATTTTGCGTGTTGGGTATCTATTTACTTGGCATAACCTCATCATCCATATTAAACAAAAATTAACAAGCGTAATTTTTACTAAAATTTTGGGTTTGATAAAAAGTTGAGCTAATATCATGCGATATAAACATCTGCAACTGCCGCCCTTTTATTTTTTTTTTCAGGGTCTGCGATTTTAGGGAATGTATAACTCTCTGGGGTTTAAAAGTAATTTTCAGGCCTAAAATGTGGATTATAACGTGTGCAAAAAAGGCCTTGGGTTAAAGCCTTCAGGTCAGTCTGGCACTATGTGAAGCTGCCCACACACCTTACAATTGTCTGCAGATTTTCTGTGGTCAGATGGAAAAGGTGCAACAGATTCCTCCATCTACACTAAACTGTGTGGATGGAGTAATCTCCACCTGGGCCAATCTGTTGCACTTTTTCCATCTGACTACAGAAAATCTGCAGATGAATTGTAAGGTGTATTGGCCACCTTGACACAGTGAGGGGAATTTATCAAAACTGGAGCAAACTAAATCTGGAGCAGCTATGTATGGCAACCAATCAGCTTCTCTATTCAGTTTGTTCAGTTAAGATTTGAAAAGAAAAAAGAGACGCTGATTGGTTGCCATGGACAACTGCTCCAGATTTTGATAAATTCCCCTCACTGTTTTCTCTTGCGTGGCATAAATCCAGTGTGCAGCACCCAATCTCTGCCCCCAAAACACATTCGTAGGCGGAGTCTGACTTTGTGTTATGGTAACATCAATACATAGTGAATATATTGGAGACTTGATCACTGGGACCAGTAAAGAGAGCACGGCTTTGGTAAGCAGCCAAAACCTATTTTGCACATAGCATGCATCTCATGTATTATCTGGTCTGGATAAATGTACCCGGGTGAACCAGGAGCCAATACGCGGCTTTCTTATTATTGCAGTTACCTTCCTAGTCAAATATTGCATCCCTTCCCATGAAGCTCCTGGGCTTCAATGGATGACCACTCGTGGTTGCTGAAGGTGCTTGTTGGTGCAGCTGCTTGGAGAAACTCTGCTAACCCTGTGCACAGAAATCTCCAAATTCCTTTCTAGGATCCTGGAAGAGACAAAAATAACATTGGACTCTACAGTACTCGCCTACTGAGACTTCATTCCATCATTCTGTGACCTCCCTGCACATGCTGCCTCCTTATTCAGGATGACTCCAAAGGTGCCTTGTACTCCACTAAGGCAGCAGGGTCATGCAGCTGTGGTTTAATCCCTCCTAAAGATTAGGGGCTGGCTTGATACTACACCCTTCATGGAAACAAAAGAGCACAGCAGTAATAACATGGGATTTACAGCTGGGCATTAAACAGTATCCAGTAAATCTCTAATCATGCTGAAGTGATGAGCGCCAAGTTCCGTGCCGTGGATATAGATTGCTCCGAGCCGCCTCCTGACACATCAGAGGCTGACGGCATCAAACAAAACAGCTTTATCATTCATTTGTCTTTCAGAGAAGTTCTACTGGTCTTTTTTTAGTCACGGCACTCTTTAAAAGTATGCAGAATTGTGAGTCACCCCAGTCTAAAATATAGATTTTAAGGGGGGTCCCACGCAATAGCACACAAAAAGTGGGTTTCCCCCTTCACATGAAAGTTCCCGCTTTACTTTAGTAGCCATGATGGTGCCACGGTTTAGAAAGGCTGCTCTATACAACCTGAAATACCGAGCTTTCCTTTCACACCATTACCGGGTTCACCAACACACTTGCAGTTGTTCGAGGACCATGAAAGCCAAAATGAAAATCCCTTTTTCTACCATATGCATGTGTCACTCACTCTCTGAAAGTCACTTTTTCTTGAAGGGGATGTGACAGAACGAATACACAATTTTAACGAGCGGTTTTATCAGAGCGAGTTCCGTGTGAAGACAGGATTTAATAGGGAACGACACAGGAGCTAGAATACAAATCTATTTTTAAAGGGCAAGCATGTCTGTTCTTTCTGGAAGGCAGCTGCAGAAGCACAACTCAGAATGAACAGACTGTATGAAAGCTGATCCTAAAAAGTCTAAATTCCATTCAATCTGTATGCCTCCTTCGGTTTTCTGTACGCCTCTTCCATTACTATAGTGTATTACAGATAGTAAAAAGGCCAGTGGGACACAAGCCGGGTTATTGACAGAGAGGTGAGGAAATATCGGGAAGTTATTTAGATTTCGAGTCACTCATTCCCAGCGCAGTGATTTTTGATTATTACTATCGGGCACTATTGTCCATTAACAATCACCGGTGAAGCTTTTTTAATTTTGCCAATACAGCCGGATTTCCTGACCTCATAACTTCTGTGGACTGGAGATGCTCCATGTTGTGTAATGCCAATGCTTTCTGGAATCAGCCATTCCAGGCTCAGTGGGGACGGAGGCATCACAGAATGTTTTCACATCAGTCAGTTTTTTGTGATGATCTCCACCATAGAACAGTCCAGTTTTAGTTTGCCATATGAGAAATATGTAGAGGCCGCCATTGCGGACTTACTATTTCTCTGGATGTCCTAATGATGCTGTGGTGTCAATACTCTGAAAGAAGTAGAGACAGAAGGATGGAGGACCCGCTGCATGCTTGTTCCTGGAACCCACACACAGCCGGTCACATAGTGCTATCAGGAGACCACAAGCAATGGCAGCCCCCACATCATTTTTCATGTCGGTTGTAATTTAACCAGTTGACATCCGCGGCGTTAAACCCCCCTCCCAAGGGTGTGCGCATTGAGCGGGTCTTTTCTGCCCGTGCGTGCCCGCTAGGGGGCGCGCGCGAGCAGAAAAAAAATTGCCGTCTGGAGACGGCAACCCGCAGATGCTGCAGTGCCGTCCGTCCGTTTTTTTACTACGGGCGGACGGCAAGAGGTTAAGGGATTCCCCTTAAAGGATAGACAAAGCCGTCACTTATTTTTACAGTACATCCCCCGGGCTTGTTGTCCTACACCTGGAATTGCTGACCCAGCACAGGGGCTGAGACCACCAGCCATGAACTGTGTACAAGGCAAACTTGATCTTAAATAGATTTGCCACTCGTCTTTCCGCTTTATATTCCCCACTTGTGCAATTCTTCATGTGCTCGGTTTTAATTATTCAGGTTTGCAAAAGGTTTATTTAAAAAATCAAGTTGGCAGTGGCGGATCCTGAAAGATTCCCTTTAAACTAGAACCTGTCAGGACTGGCCTAATTATAGTTTACAAAGCACCCAGCTCGCTGTGGAAGTTTTGGAGGCTCTGAATGTAAATGTAGCAGCTTATATTCTTCTTCCATTCTACATACAATGAGATCCCAGGTGGGCAGAGCTGATTGCTGAGCAGCCCTGCAACAAGCATACTCAATATGCAGCCCAACTCTCAGCAATCCAATAAGTGGGGACTTCTTTAGTGTCCTCCAAAAACAGGGGGCGGGACTGAGGAAATGTCTGCCTTTCTGACCAATCACACTGTGCTACATAGACAGTATGTGCAGTCTGTACATCTTCTGAACAATCACTCTTTGTTAATAAATCCAACTGCATTTAAATAAGTCAGCCATGTAAAGAGGTCCAACATATAATTTATTGCAGCACAAGAACACAGCGGGAGGTCACTCTTCACCATCATCTGGTAGCACCAAACTGTCCGGATTGTAGTAGTTTTCAGTCATGAGTGGGAGACCCTGGGCTTCTCTTAGTTTTATCAGACGCTCGGCCTCTTTCACAGCCCAACGATCCATCCTGCCGGAAGAGGAAAGACCACAAAATGAGTCATACAAATCTGGGCAGAACCAGAATAAATAAACGCAGCCGTTCACCTATACACCACTACAGAGCCCCTAATGGATCGCCCAGTGTATCCCCCATACCCCCGCCAGATGAAATCATCCCAAATTCTATTAGACTTCAAAACACGTCCATTGCTTGGTTTTAGGTTACATATGGAAAACTAGAAAGAAGAGCTGAAAGGTAAATCACAGAGATTTTATTATATGTATTTCTATAAAACAGAAACACGATAGATACAACTAGTGAGATTCAAAACATGGAAGTGAAGTCCGGTAATGACGATGTTACTAATTTCATCTCTTGGAGACCATATTGTGAATGTGAAATTACGATTCACCTTTGGAGGCACTTTTATTGTACTCCCCAATACTTACCTGTATCAGATCACAGCACGAGGGCTTGGCTTACATGATTTGGACAAGCGGCTATGAGGCTTCTCCCTGGATTGGGGATGTGTTAGTAGAACATTGGTGGGGGGCTGGAGGCAGGGCAAGCTAACAATCCCCCAAACTGCATCAGTGGTTTGCCTCCAGCTTGGCAGAGACATTTTTCCAGTTTGTCATATGAAAGTCTGTAAACACTCCTCCATCCGCATCATTTGTGAAGGAGCAGGACAAGGACAATGAAAAGATGGAGACATGTTAATAAACTAGTGCATACAAAAAAGTGTGTGTTTTAATGTAACAGTGAAAACTGATTATTACCTCTTCTATTCAGCATACCTAAAGACCTAAAGCAATGGCAACTACAGTGCTCCAGCTGCTGGGGAACTACAAATCCCATTAGGCATTGCAAGACTGACAGTTACAGACATAACTCCTAGAGACAGAGGCATGTTGGGATTTGTAGTTAAAGCATAGCTGGACGACTGGAGTTGTGCACCCCTGGTGTAAAGTGATGCTGAATAGTATGTGCAATGACGGGTTCGGTATGTCATGTGTGTGTGTGACTTTGTAAAATGCATTATTTCCTAATATTTGCCTTCTCTTTATTACTTTCACAGGGGGGCCCAGCATCCTGGTTTCCATGATATACAGGGGGTGACGAGCCATTTTTAAGGAGACATCAGGGGTCTAAATAGTGGCAGCCAGGAGCATTTTTAACTCTTTGATTGCCATGATCTGTTTCATATCGCCTTTGCTATCTAAAGTAGGGACAGCCTTTATGTATACCTCACATCCTTGACAGCCAAAGGGTTAAAGCAGGGGTGTAGAGTTGTTGCTTTGTTAGGGCCACATGGGGCCCTCTGCTGGTCTGAGAATTTGAATTGGTTGAGGCCACAGCTGTTTTCCTGTTGATAAAGGGCCCGTTCACACTAGCCCGTCCATTTTATCATACAGGCTAGTGCGTCGCGGCAGCTCTGGCAGTGGGCATTGTATCAATCACCCGCGGCACTGTCACTGTTTACACGTTTTAGCTTTATGTGTAGTGTACAATGTGTACACTCCATTCAGGTCCCTGGACAGCAGAGCAGTGCGCTGGGTTGCCGTGTGATGACCTGCGGTGACATACAGGAATAAAATGCAGCATGTTTGCAGTTTATCGCAGCGCACCGCCCATTGCATTGTGGTGTGAATGGGACATTTCATGTAAGGTGTCCTTGCAGTGACCTGCATTGATCTGGGGTGGTACAACGCAGGTCACTGTTAGATGTGTGAACGGGCCCAAAGGCTGCATTGCCTTATAGAACTTTGGAGCGGAATACTTCCTGAACTATTTTAGGGCCGTTTCTCTGGCATAAATGTTTACAGTTGAACTCCAGGCGGATAGGAAATACACAAATTACTGCCGTTAGATACTTAATACATAATTATAGTTGTTTTTTTTTTTTGTGTGCAAATAAAGCAGAATAAGTATCTGAATGTGACCAGCTATGAACCCAACGCTGTGCTCTATACAGCAGAGCTCAGACTGGGAAAGACAGAAGCAGCACCAGGAGCCAGTCAGGTGCACTGCAGTGCTCATGTGCTGACTAGAAGCGTGCTGATAGGTGGAGATCCAGAACTAAGTGAAGGGATCTTGCTATAACAGCGTCTTCAGAAACTGCTACACACTGAAATATCAAGTTTGGGTGGAGTAACCTTTAAATGTGTTTTATAGTAGTGCTTCATGTCTGTCCGTCCATTATCTTCCCACAACCCTGAGAATTGGGAAGCGGAGAAGAGGACAGGAGCGTTGTGCCGAGCAGGCGGGTGACACATGAAACGTCAGAGCTGCAATGGTGAATAGTGGTGACACCCGGCTATCCAGATGTGAGAACACTGAGCAATATTTCAGCAGAGGAAACTGTTCCTGTATCTATATATACAAGTGAGCGGTTTGCTGGAGCTCTGCTTTAGGCTGTGCTAAAGAGGTCTAGAAGGTGTATGAATGATAATGAGAGAACGTGGGACTGACAATGAAAGGGGAGCGACAGGAAACGTCTTGCTTCTCCATGCGTGGATGCATTCCAATTTGAGTGAGAAAAATCACTAAACAGGTCTGCTATTTCTGGCAGATGCTGACACTCATTAAACGTATTAACAGCTTCCTCACCTCCTATCCCAGCCTCAGCCATAACATGTCAAACTCCCACGGAGAGATGAAAAAAAAATTGATCGTCTGCCTGAGCAGAAAACACATAGACTGCAGTGTGCACTGCATGGAGAGAACACAAATGGGGGATTGTTCAGGATCCGGGAGGCATGCAAGTGGCTGCTGGTGGAGTCACGGCTAATAGAGGGTTAATAGAGGTTACTCCAGACAAGAAATGATGCCTGCTTATCCATGTCTGCTCAGAGATGCTTGAAGACACTTAAAGTGAAATTAAAGTCAAAAGGTTTTTTAATCTATTTCAAACTCTGATGAAATCAGTGAGTGATGAGTAAGTGTTATCTTCCTGTAGAATTAGCTGGTCCAGAGCATGGATCCTGATATCCTGTTTTAGGGCGACTACTTTCCCTTGCAGGGTCCTATAGAGCCACCCTTGTGTGTGTGTGTGCTAGTAAGCTGTGTGCGTCTCCGCAAACACACAGACACAACAAGGAAAGACATTCCCCTGCTCTCCATGCTAAAAAGATGGCCACTGGAGACTGCTCTGTCCCTCGTGTACTTGTACTGGACAGGACGTTCAAGGAAGCCGAGCGAGGTGGAGCCGTTTGAAAACATGGCGACTGAAGGCGTTTGTGCAAAAATGTAAAGAAATACTTTGCTGGGCAATGTAGATTTATTTGATCTGGATTCATTATTAAGAGAATGTTTAATACTACTTTATA
This sequence comes from Nanorana parkeri, assembly GCF_000935625.1. NCBI lineage: Eukaryota > Metazoa > Chordata > Amphibia > Anura > Dicroglossidae > Nanorana > Nanorana parkeri. The sequence goes on from NW_017306583.1 coordinate 631,486, forward strand.
GTGTATGTAAACCCAAGAATAAAAATGTAATATATTGCAGCTTACTGGTCCTTCGATGTGGTGGCCGCATTCTATTTCTTTTTAGGATTTTGGTAACTCACTTCCTGTCCTTTGGTGACAACACTCACTGTACTTATAAAGGAACAGTGTCACCACCCTAGGACAGGATGAGTGTTAGGACATTAGGTGTTCTGTAGTTTACAGGTAACCCGGGCAGGAAAATGAGACAGCACTGGATCAACACATTATTATTAATTGCACTAATCGAACAGATATTATTATACAGGATTTATATAGCGCCAACAGTTTACGCAGCGCTTTACAATATAAGGAAGACATTACAAATCACAATACAAGATGGTGAGGAGGGCCCTGCCTGTGAGGGATAACAAAACGCTTTCAACGGTACCATTAATGGACCAAAAGGTAACCAGTTCATTGTTAAGCTGGCCATACACCTTACAATTATCTGCAGAATTTCTGTGGTCAGATGGAAAAGGTGCAACAGATTGGCCCAGGTGGAGATTACTCCATCCACATAGTTTAGTGTAGATGGAGGAATCTGTTGCACCTTTTCCATCTGACCATAGAAAATCTGCAGATAATTGTAAGGTGTATGGCCAGCTTTAGAGTTTACACACACTTTAAACTTTAATCAGCTGACAAATGCTCAGTGAACTAGTCACCGCTGACTGGATGTTCTGAGCTGGCAGGTTTTATTTTTCCGGGGACTTGGCAGGAAATAAGTACGGCAGTTGCCATCTCTGTTCCGCTTTTAAAGATCCAGGACTGTCAACCTCCTCCATCCACCACCAGTTAGTAAGCCACTGACCTGAAAAAAGTATGCAGGTCGGGTGTCCTAGTACTGCACCAGCTGCGCTTTCCAGGTCAGTGACTCACCAAGTACAGAATCCATCAGCAGAATGACAATCTTGGGAATGCACTTTAAAAAAACAAACAAAAAAAAGCAAAAATAAAAGCAATGACAGCTCACATTTAATAGGAACATGTAGGGGATTTGTATGTGTATATATGGAAGTCTTCTTCCCAGCCAGCAGGTGGAACTCTAGGCTCCTTTTCATATCTTTTATTCCGTCTATTTACCTTCTGTTCTAAAAAATTCTGATAACAGAGCTCAATTGCTCAAGCTAAAATGTACACACACAAAGTGGTCAAGAGTCAGAGCAAGGACTTCTCCAATAATGGAGGACTTAAGCAGGCAAAGGCTGCATAAGGAAGAAGAACCTAAGGGCCCATCCAGGAGATAATCTGACACAAAATGATGCCCATTCTTACAGAAGGTGTGTAGGAAGATAAGAAGTGTCTTATGAGCAGAATGAGGAGGGGACTGGTATATTTAGTGAGCTTGGCACTACTACAAGATGCCTGTTAGAGGAGGTCTACAGGTGTGTGCAATAGAGAAGAATGGCTTTGTACCCCGGTGAACGTGTGCAGAATGGCCTGTTTTTAAAGACGAGAGTGTCTGCAGCTCTGAGGCTTTATCCTCTGATGTCAGAACACAGCCCAGCTGATGCCAGCTACACTGCTGTTTCTTCAGCCCAGCATGAAAATAAATAATTGATCTCTCCTCATTAGAACTTTCCCACAGGAAGGAGCATAGCCTGGCTACACCAAGAACGCGCTCAGTCCTCACCTGCGCTAATCACATAAGATCACTCCCTAGACCAGCCAGAGCTGCAGACGTCTGCTCCAATAGAGAGGTGACAGTGACAGCGGGGACATGTGACCCTACATCTGTCCCTTTGTCCCAGTTAACAGACCATGCTCCAGTACAGTCTCCAGAACAAGCAATTAGAGGCTATATATAGTCACGCCTCAGCCGTGCTGGTCCACAGGGGTTTGCTCCAAATTTTCTCGCTCCCCCACCCCAAGTCGAGGGGGGGCTTCAGTTCCTGTCACTCCAGCAGCGACAGGCTACATGAAGCGTTATGTGCAAGTTTCTGTCAAGAGAAGACTTATAGCTGTAATATATTCTCCCCCTCAGAGAAGCGTTCCACAGGTCAGCTTCGGGGTCATCACTGAAGCCAAATGAATCTGGGTTCTAGAATAAGAAAATGAGACGTGAAAGATAGAAAATCATAATCATAT
>NW_017306583.1:633642-641000 GCF_000935625.1 Nanorana parkeri
TATATATATATATACACACCACACACACACACATTTTTTATTATATACACACACACACACACACACACACACACAGGAAACCAAAAACAGGAAAATAAAACAAGCTAACTAGGTATTAATCTGACAAACGGCTTCACAATTAATGTTATGTTTGACTTAGAAAGTAAGCTCTTGGGGTCGGCGGTGCCTCCTCCTCCTTCCATGGATGGGTAGAGATGGCACATGAAAGCAGCAAATGCAAGGGAGATGTGCACATCATACGAACACTGTGCACAGAGGTGAAAGAAGACTGAGCGGCCCAGGAACAAAGAAGAACTGCTAATGAGGAGGAAGCAGACAATAGAGGCTGGTGGGAGAGAATGAAATGTGAGGCTCATGATGAAAAAAGGGATAGAGTAACAAAGAATCAGAAGATGTGGGGGGGGGTTATCAATCCAGCAAAAGATTCCTTCCATACTAGATATAAAGGCAGAGAAATCATGTACACATGCTGCCCTCTGCTGGTGAAACAGATAACTGCACCCCTCACCCGTACAATTCTCTTCTCAATCACTTCTGATCACACACTGGACCTGAATCAGGGCGTGTGAAGTAACAAGTTTGTGTTGTAGAGAAGCAATGAAGCGGCCTCAAACTTTCACTCTCCTGTCTTTTTCCACTGCACATCCAACACATAGGGGCCGATTTATAATGCGTTCGCTCAGTGTATAGCTGAGCAAATGACGTTCGCAGTCAGTCCACCCACATGTGATATTTCAGTTACAAGTGGGAGTCCAACTGGGGTCATTTGATGGCTTTTCATATCCCTGCCAAAGTTTCTGCCTGGGTTCCCAGTATTCGGGGCAGTCTCTCTTCTCCTGCTGCTTTCACCATCAGAAATGTAAAGTCCAATAGGCAGACCCACAGACTCAGGGGCAGAAATACCACCAGGAAGGGGAAAAACATTGGCGACAGGACAGGCTGGCTTTCTATGGCAGAAGAGACTATGTACGTTTCCTCTGCCAGAAAAGCTTATTTTTACCATTCAGCTTTTTTTTTCTGTACACGGAGCCATGCATGTGAAGCTCAGTGCAAAGACCCGGCATGTCGACATGAAGTAACTCCTGTGTGTGGGAGTTACATCATCGGGGCCTGCTCAATCAAGTGGCCAAAGACTTTAAACCCAATAGAAGACCAGCCAAAGATGTGGAGGGAATAGGTTTGGTAGGCAAGTCTGCGATAGTATGCACAATATGGATCAAAGCTCCTAGCTCCTTTTTTTTTTGCCTACCTTTACTTTCATTAAGTAATAACACAGGTGGTTGAACTCTACAGTATCTACCAAATCCTAAAATATCCCATTTGAGTGGACTGCCACATTAATAACATCCCAAAAGAGGATATGTTACACCTTATATATAATACACCAGAACTGACACAAAGTCTCCCTCCACAAACCTAAAGTCAACTTGAGCTGGCCTCCCACAGACTCAAGGTAACAAAAAAGTAGGGACCTTGTGGTGGCATCAAGTATGGAAGAGTGCGAACGGAAGGAAGAGTGCGAACGGAAGGAAGAGAGCAAACGGAAGGAAGAGAGCAAACGGAAGGAAGAGAGCAAACGGAAGGAAGAGAGCAAACGGAAGGAAGAGAGCAAACGGAAGGAAGAGAGCAAACGGAAGGAAGAGAGCAAACGGAAGGAATGTGTTGTAGCAGAACAATTTGGCCCATTGTGTTTACTGTTGCCAGTTGTGCTCTGTTCTCCCAATGTACACATTGAAATAGTGTGATAGACGTTACCAGCCTACAATAAAAGGTTCAGGATGTAACCAAAGAACATCAAGCTTTTACCAGAACCATGTGCTCCAAGATTGAAGTATTCTCAGACTGTAAATGTACTTTAGAGTATTTTAGAAAATCATTATAGAATCCCGAGCAAAAGTAGTGTGCGCATTTGTTGGGAGGATGGAATACAAAAGTCCCAACAAAATCCAAGTGGTATCAACAACCTGCATCTAATAATGACAAGACTGTGATGAAGATATTAATGTCAAGCACAGTGTACAGAGTGAGCTGGTAGGAAGTATATAATATACAGCACAGTGTACAGAGTGAACTGGTAGGAAGTATATAATATACAGCACAGTGTACAGAGTGAACTGGTAGGAAGTATATAATATACAGCACAGTGTACAGAGTGAACTGGTAGGAAGTATATAATATACAGCACAGTGTACAGAATGAACTGGTAGGAGGTATATAATATACAGCACAGTGTACAGAGTGAACTGGTAGGAAGTATATAATATACAGCACAGTGTACAGAATGAACTGGTAGGAGGTATATAATATACAGCACAGTGTACAGAGTGAACTGGTAGGAAGTATATAATATACAGCACAGTGTACAGAGTGAACTGGTAGGAGGTATATAATATACAGCACAGTGTAAAGAGTGGAGCATTGAATGTCAGTTTTTAGATTGTAGGCTCTCACGAGCGGGGCCCTCCTAACCCTCTCGTCTTGAATTGCATTGTAATTGTATTGTCTTGCTTTATTTTGCGCAAACTGTTGACACTATATCCATTAAATCCTGTATAATAATAATAATAAGAACATGGAGTATATATTGTACAGAGAAGTATAAGAATAATCTAAAGAGATCCTTCTGTCTGTGCATTACTGTGTAAGCAGCTCCACCATGAAGAATGATTGCACATGGTGGGCCCCATTAATCAAAGCGCCTGAAATAAGAACGCCAGGTTTTTCCCTTAAGCACCAATTAAATGAAGGCATGCATAGCTGGACAGCTCTAGACCAATTCAAGCAAATCTAGTTTGAGATACTTTGTTTACCAAAACATAAAAGGGGTTCTGAAAGATACTGACCACCTCTGCTCCCAATGATGGATATAAATGTAATCTGAACGCCTTGTGCGTGTGTGGCATGTGTGTCTCCTGTGTGTGGCATGGCAAGCTTTTTTTTTTTGCGTGTTGTATAGAGTGACAAAGGATCAAAACCTCTGGCAGGTTTTTGGGTCCCCACTAGAGGGATTTCCTGAGTTCCTCTTCCTGTGACCACTGTCTTCTGGACAGGAATTGAAGCAGAGAATGACCTCAATAAAACCCTTCAGGGGGTCTCATCCTTTATCACTCTACATACAAAAATGTTTTTATTGCTTAACAAGTCACCATTACAGAGAATTCTTGTCTGAATGAGCACTGCAGCTGAGACAGGAAATGAGAGAGAACCTACCCAAAGGAAACACAGGCAGCAATAAAAACCTGTCAGAGGTTCCAGCCGTTCCCTACTCCAATACAAAAGAAATGTCTTGATTGGCGTTCTACTTTACTACAGTGTGCCTCCTCCTTTCCCCAGCAGAGATGCTGCCTTCCTCCCCTCCATACAGTGTAACTATAGTAACAATATCACAGAGCTTTCCTCATCTTCAGGAAGGAACATTGAATAAAAAAACAAAGAAAACAAGCCCAATCTACTGCGTGCTGTCCGCATAAAATCTGGATAACATTTCCTACTGAACACATCCATTTAGCTGCCCTAATAAAAAACATAAAATACATTTATAAACTTGTATAGAACCACTGCTGATGCAGCACAATACAAACGAAGGAGAAATATGGGAGCATAGCCCAGTCACCTGACCCTGATCAAACTCACGTGGCCGGCTCTCGTCCAATCACAGAGTTCTCTCATATATAAATGGGCTGAAATATACGCTACGAGGAAACACTGCGGTGTGTATAACACGGCACCGAGGAACACTGCGGAGTGTATAACACGGCACCGAGGAACACTGCGGAGTGTATAACACGGCACCGAGGAACACTGCGGAGTGTATAACACGGCACCGAGGAACACTGCGGAGTGTATAACACGGCACCGAGGAACACTGCGGAGTGTATAACACGGCACCGAGGAACACTGCGGAGTGTATAACACGGCACCGAGGAACACTGCGGAGTGTATAACACGGCACCGAGGAACACTGCGGAGTGTATAACACTAGAGGTGCACCGAAATGAAAATCTCAAAACCGAAATAAAAAAATATGTCAGGCCGAAACCTAAATTTTTTTTTGACTAACTTTTTCAAAAACATTTTTTTATATATTTTATTCATTTTTTACTTTACTTTTAGGGGCTCCGGGGAAATATTGGCCCCTGATATTTCCCTTTTATAATAGAAAAAGAGAGTCCTTGGTCTCTTTTTCTGCATCCCCTGTTATAAATGAACAGGAATCCTCTATACTGAGTCTTCCTGTTCATTCATAACATGACAGTGTGTGTTTACTATAACCACAATCGTGAATGAACAGGAGGTGATGTAGATCACTTCCCATTCATTCATAATTGAGGATATAGTAGACCTACTACGGTATGTCCTCAATTATTTACAAACACTCCGCTCTCCTGATCTGTGACAGGAGGCTGAGCAGTGCGGGGAGAAGAGACGCCTGCCGCTCACAGTGCTCGGCCGCCTGTGAGTTTCTCTCCTTCCCACTGGGAGACACAGCAGCGCCCAGCGGGGAGGAGAGAAAGAATAGATGCACCGCTAATTCGTCCAGAAAATGGCACTTTCAGCATTTTGCCAAAAGTGCCATTTCCCGCGACCGATATATCCTATATAACACGGCACCGAGAAACACTGCGGGGTGTACAACACAGGACGGAGGAACACTACGGAGTATAACAAGGCACAGAGGAACACTACGGAGTATAATACGGCACAGAGGAACACAGCAGAGTATAACACGGCACAGAGGAACACTACGGAGTATAATACGGCACAGAGGAACACTGCAGAGTATAACACTGCAGCGAGGAACACTGAGTATAACACGACAGCGAGGAACACTGAGTATAACACGACAGCGAGGAACACTGAGTATAACACGACAGCGAGGAACACTGAGGAGTATAACACGACAGCGAGGAACACTGAGGAGTATAACACATGAGAGTACTATGAGACTATGAGTACTATGAGAGTCTCCATCTTGGAGCACATGGGGGCAGAAGATATCAAATTGGGTGCAGGCCTGTCAGGAGGACGCCCCACCTCCTTAAAGGTACAGAGACACACAAGGGATCCCGCACATCCCATTGGCAGCTGAGAAACCCCATGCGTCGCTGCACCAAATTTAAGGGGGCGTCCTCCTGACAGGCCTGCACCCAATTTGATATCTTCTGCCCCCATGTGCTCCAAGATGGAGACTCTCATAGTTTAGAGTTAGGACCGCACTATAAGAGGTGCCTTGGCGCGGCAGTGCGGCTTACACATCCTTTGCAGAAGACGTGTATCCAAACCTCTGTCATTGTCCTTAGTGGTGAGACAAGTTGTTTTACATGCTGGTTTGTGAGTGTGCCATGATGCCTTTCTACTGTACCACTGTTCAAAGCCCATTTCGTGTGCACCTTACTGTATAACTGGTAACAAATTGTTGAGTGCGTTTGTCATTTGTTTTGCTTTACACTGAGGAGTATAACACGGCACAGAGGAACACTGAGGAGTATAACACGGCACAGAGGAACACTGCGGAGTATAATACCGCACAGAGGCACACTGAGGAGTATAACACGGCACAGAGGCACACTGAGGAGTATAATACCGCACAGAGGCACACTGCGGAGTATAATACGGCACAGAGGAACACTGCGGAGTATAACACGGCACAGAGGAACACTGCGGAGTATAATACCGCACAGAGGCACACTGAGGAGTATAACACGGCACAGAGGCACACTGAGGAGTATAACACGGCACAGAGGCACACTGAGGAGTATAACACGGCACAGAGGCACACTGAGGAGTATAACACGGCACAGAGGCACACTGAGGAGTATAACATGGCACAGAGGCACACTGCGGAGTATAACATAGGGCCGAGGAACACTGCAGAGTATAACACAGGACCGAGGAACACTGCAGAGTATAACACAGGACCGAGGAACACTGCAGAGTATACCGGAGAACAGAGATACATCAGCTCCCACTTACAAATACATCTCAATCTGGTAAATTTGTACTGGTCATACCTTGCCAACCGCAGAATAACTGAAATGCTAGGGTAACGTTTCCTAACGGATGGCGATTCCTTTCTGGTTGAAATGCCAAAACATCCTATCACTAGCGAGGGAGAACACCACTTTTCTGAGTTGGGCAGTTAGGGTAACATGTCTGCTGCATCTGATTGGCTGCAGTCACTATTCCGCTGGCAATTGTTTATCCAGCTTATTCAGCAAAAGTCGATTGAAGAGTCAACTTTAGTCATGCCTGTGGGACCCCTAAGGCCCCATTCACACCTATGCGTATTGTAATACGCGCGACCGTCGCGCGATTCCAAAGGCTACTTGGCAGTATCCAAATGGAAAACGCTCTACAAAACGGACCAATACGCAGCAAAAACGCTCCGGACCTTTTCATGCGTGGGCCGTTTTGTAGTGCGTTCGGGACGGGCGGAAATACGGACAGGTGGGAACGATACCATTGACTACAATGCTATTTATTTTTTTGACCGTTTTGTAGAGCGTTCATCGAGCGTAGGACGCGCTACAAAACGGTCAGGTGTGAATGGGGCCTAACGGTTTCCCACAAAAAGTTAGAAAATGTTTAGTAAATGTCAAGAAAATGTTTCTGCAGTGTTACATTTACATTCTGTCTACTAGCATGCGCTGTATATGCTGCATTCAAGGCCTCTAATGAATGCAGCTCTCAACCAACCTTTAAGCCCTTACATGGCCTGGGTCATAGCTGGTCACATGTGCAGCACCATGGCAACTGCAGATCTAAATAGAGTAGGGGTGTGGAATTCGTATCGTCCGACGCCCGGGACATGCAGTTCCGGGCGCCAGGCGGGTAGTTTTTCTCTACATTTAGCCCTGCTCAGGGCAAGCAGAGCCAAATGTAGAGGAGATTTGTACAGGCGATCTTGAGTGGCTGAGATCACTTGTAGGCAGCCTGATTGTCACTGCCCGACTCCTCCCTCCATGGTCCATCCTTCCCCCAACACCGACTCTCTGCCCTTGTCACCGCACTCTGCCTCTGTCACCGCCCTCCCTGCTGTGGTTTTCAGGGTCCCCTGCAGTTCTGGGGGACCACAACAAATTACATTAGGATGGAGAGTGGGGAGCAGAGTGGAGAACGCCCATTCTCCGCTCTGCTCGAGAACTGACACAGGCGATAAATGAATGCATCTTGCTGCACTCCTTACCGGATTCTGTAGACAACCCGTACATATTGGTGGGTGATTGTAGTGACCACAGTTGGCGCCCTAATTAGTGTCAAAATTTTAAAGAATGTCACCAGCACACCATGCTGAATGTGTTTAGCAAACCTCCATTTTAATGAAAAAAATTGCTTTC
>NW_017306583.1:641010-691425 GCF_000935625.1 Nanorana parkeri
TGGCAATTTTTTTGTTTAAAATGGACGTTTGCTAAACACATTCAGCATGGTGTGCTAGAACTGACACACAAACCCTGCACTCGCAGCCTTCTTTTCACAGAAGTTCCAGCACAGTACTCGTGTATTCCAGCTAGAACTCCTGTATTGAAGGTGACAGGTTCAATAAACAGAACCTGTCACCTCCAAATGTTATCACACAGGGGCTTGTTAGCCCCTTTGTGATAGCAATAAAGATAAGTGAAATAAAATAAAAGTGAAATAACATTTAAAACAAAACTAAAATAATAAAAATTTAAAATGTAAATAAAAAACACAAAAAACATTAAAGATGGAAATCCATAAAAATGTAAAAACAAAATGTGAGAAAATAAAGTAAATAATAAGATATATAAACATTTTTGCAAAAGTAAATAAAATTAAAAAACTAACCCCCGCTGCCACAACCATCTGCATGTAAATAAACGCATAGGGGATTGTGTGCGTGAGCAGATAGCATAGTGTGCCATATTGTGTTGGCCAGGCAGCAGCACGTTTTCCAACACGCACAATGTGCATTAAGGCCAGGTTCACACCCGGGTGATTTGTGACCACGCAGCAATCGTGCACGAAACGGTGCAGATGGCTGAAAGGTCACGAAATTGCACACTGCTGCTGATCGCAGCAATCGTGCAAGAAACCGCAGGTCACGGAAAAACCGTTGCAAAAACACGCGGTGCGTGTCGCGCAAAAAGGTACATGCACCTTTTTTCAGCAATTGCCATGCGGATGTAACCCAATTAAAATCAATGGGGGTGCGTGGCAACCACTATGTGCAACCGCACAAGATTGCTCGGTCCTGGGATCGGCCAAGTCTGCACCAGCCCTAAAGGGTAAATTCACTTTCCCAAGTAATTTGGGGAAATGGAATTAGCCACACAAATCTGGCCCCCTCTCCTTCCCGGTATACTTACCATTCGGCGAACAGTCCTTCCCATCTGCCAGTACGAGTGTACTATCTGTACCCCATACTGCCGTCCAGTGCAGCCCTGTGCCATGTATTCCGAATTTCACTTGCAAATTGCAAGCACTCGTTGGTCAGCACTGTGCACTGCACCGGCACCCCGTGACGGCGCTGACCCATAAGAAGCGCTTCTTAGCACCGCTAAACACGGTTTTGGTTCAAATTATTTTTTGTATCAGGACAAGTTGATTGTCATGAGGGACAAGTAGATCGGGCCCCCGCTTTATTCCTTGGACAAGTTTTTTTTTTTTTTACCTTCCACACCCCTGTAGAGGCAAAGTTGGTGCTCTCCTCAGTGGTTAGGAGGGTTTATTTCACTTTTAAAAAGTTAAAGTCCACCTTTGAAAAACAAAAAACATTTATAAAAGAAAAAAAAAATGCACTTATTTTTTTGCATTGCAACCGTTATCAGTGGATCGCGGGTGCAATAATCTGCTGCCTGCAGACTTTTCCTTCCATTCCTGTCAATACGCTGTGGAATAAGGTCACCACACTTGTATTCCATTGAGAACTACAAATCTCTCTGCCACGGTGGAAGTTTCTCCCATTTACAGATCCCGTCAAAGCATCTGTGAACGGACGATCTGCCTGCAGATTAAAAAAACTGCAGACACGATTCAGGCAAGTGGGGACGACGATGTGATCATGTTTCATGTTACAACCTGAATATGGGTGTAACATGAAATGTAGCCTACCTCCGTTGCAGCCGCTGCTGGCGATCCCGAGCTCCGCTGTGCCCGGTGCGAGCCCGGGACCAGCACAGCAGCTCTGCGGCCAGAGATCAAACGGAGCTCAGTACTCGAGCTCCGTTTGATCTCCTCTCCTATTCGGAATGCAGGCAGTGATGTGTATTACATCACTTCCTGCATTCAGTGTCACTCTCCGGTACAGAAACCAGAGAGAAGCTGGTGAAGCAAGTGTTTGCTTCATCAGCTTCTCTGATAAAGCAAACACATACACATGCAAACATGCGTCAAGTGCGCCTAAGTGCGGAAATGACGATTGCATTCATTACGCCGCACATGTTACATATCGCCGCAAACGTCGCAGTGAGAGAAATAATTTTTAGGGCCATCAATCACATTTTTAGGGCCGATAACACTAAACTGATGAGCGGTAAAAGCTTTTAAAGCGTCGCCTATGGCCAATTTGGGGTATGGTAGTTTTTGCGAGTTCGCGGGTGCACGCAATTTTAAAGCTTGACATGTTTGGTGTCTATTTACCCGACGTGACCTCTTTTATATTTTACCAAAAATTTGGGTAATAATAAATGTTAATAATAAATTTGGGTAATAATAAATGTTTTATAACATAATGTAGGGTTTTTTCCCCCGAAATTTTCTGTACTTTCTTCATTCTATAGTAAAAAATAAAATAAAAGCTCTATGTGTCCCCCAAAAAATGGTATAAAATTCATTTCAGTACAGCGTTGCATGACGGAATAAATGTCAGTCAAAGTACCGCAGCGCTGAACACTGAAAAATGGCCTGGCCAGGGAAGGGGTATAAAACCCCGGTCAGCAAGTGGTCAAGGATGGCTATGTAGCCTGTAAAGGGTGTTAATAGATTGAAAGTGATCTTGGGGATTTGGATTGACCTAGGAGTAAACACATCTGTCAAGTCTTTGCTGTTTATGACACCTCAGTGCCGACTTCTACCTCATTTCCTGTCACTGTGACAGAAGGACAAGAAAAGGAAATGGGTGTCACTAAGACAAGGAGACAAAGGACAGTCACATGTTTTGACTGAAAAGAAGTAGAATTTTGGGTCACAGGAAGACTTTAATATATGTCCTTCTGTGACCCTAAAGAGAACTATGGCCAAAAAAAGGTTACCCCATAGTTCTCTTAAGTGTGAAAGGGCTTTGTAAATGACGTATTAATGATTACAGAGCTGCATTCATTTGGGCATTTTCTATGTGGCTAAAGTTCAGCTTTATTATCCTTAGAAGCTGATTTATAACGATTATCCCAGCCACACACATTACTGCCACTAGATGGAGCCGAGAAGCAGAGGGAATTCCTACCCCTTATAGATCATCCCTGTAGTGTCTGGAATCAGGAGGTATAGTGTGACACCTGCACTCCATACAGCATTGCGACCTTCAGGAAGATGGTGCTCGAAGTCATGACATGGATAACGCCGCCGTGTGGAAGGTAAACGTAGAGGTCAGATTTTAGTAACCGTCACTATGTTGCCCTGATGAAGGGGACCCTTTGTGGCCCCAAAATGTTGGCCGTTATAACATTATATGATGACAAACCAATAACAATTTTGTAAGGTTTGAAGCAGGGCCGGACTGGCTATAGGGCAAACCGGGCACTTGCCCGGTGGGCCGGGCCGAACACAATCAGCCTGATTGTGTACGGGCCGGTCTGCTATGCCCGATGGCTGGCTCTGAGCAGAGCCGGCACTACCCAACAATAGACACTAGAGGGCGCTGGTGGGGGAGGCCAGAAAACACCTCCTCACCCTGCTCTCTACTCTGTGGTCTCTCCGGAGATTGCTGGTGCTGTTCCTGTCCCGACCAAAATATTTACATATGAATGGGCCGCACTAATTTGCATATTAATAACCCACGACCCATTCATATGTAAATATCGCATCTAAGTCATATGCAAATCAATATTGCCGCCCCTCCCCCGCTAAGAAAAAACAAAAAACTGCCTGAAGGCTGCAAGAGCAAGGTAAGTTTAAGCATGTGTAAGATGGTGCCGTCAGATGAGCTGCGGAGGGGATCGTGGCAGGCAGTGCCGAGGTCCGCACCGCTGCGACCCGTCCTATAGGTAACCATGATACGTGATATGTTTACATTCTTCTAGGAATCAATCACTCTCCCTGGACGCATCGATTGTGCATCCAGGGAGAGTGTTTTCTAACCGCATGTGATCATATCACATTCTATTACAGCCGTGCAGACGCCGCTCCTGTCTCCTGATCATTAACTTGAATAGGTGGCAGCGGTCACTTGTAAACGCCAGATTAGTGATTTCTGCTGCAGTAAAAACACAAGTTTCTGACGCAGGAATCCCTAATCGCGCCTAAACCTACAGATATGAATAGGACCTTATTGTGTGTGTGCGTTAGTGTCTGTAGTACTTAAACTGGATATAGTTACACTTTATTTCAAAGTATGAAATGTGGCAAGCGGCCCCCATGAGAGAAAAAAATTTGTCGAGTGGCCCCCGAGACCGAAGAGGCGGCGGGGCAGAGACACTGACGGAGGAGGCGTCGCCGAAGCTCTAGTCGGGCGGCGAAGATGACAAGGAGACCGTGTCGGGCGCCGAGGATGAGGAGGCCGTCCTGTCGGGCACCGAGGACAAGGAGACCGTGTTCCAAAGAGGTCAGGCCGTGCAAGGTAAGAGGACTGTGCTGGCAGAGCCCAGCATAGATTCTGCAAAGCCCCCCAAAGAGTCTCATGTGTGCTGTGCAATACCCTTTGGTGGGCTCTGCAGGATCCGAGGGGGCTCTGCAGTCTGCAAAGCCCACCACAGATCCTGCAGAGCCCCCCTGAGAACCTGCAGGGTCTCAGGGGGGCTCTGCTGGGTCTCAAGGGGGCTTTGCAGGATCTATGGTGAGCTCTGCGAGGTCTATGGTGGGCAGAGCCGACCAAATATCCTGCACAGCCCCCTGAGACTGCACAGTCTCAGAGGGTATTTGCAGGATCTGTGGGGGGCTTTGCTGGGTCTCAAGGGGGCTTTGCAGGATCTATGGTGAGCTCTGCGAGGTCTTTGATGGGCAGAGCCCACCACAGATCCTGCACAACCCCCTGAGACTGCAGGGTCTCAGGGGGGCTGTGCAGGATCTGTAAAAATCATCAACCAGGTCTCAGGGGGGATTTGCAGCATCTGTGTCGGGGTCTATGGTGGGCTCTGCAGGGTCTCCAGGGGGCTTAGCAGCCCGAGACCCTGCAGAGCCCACCAGAGATCCTTCACAGCCCACCTGAGACCCCGCAGAGCCCATCTGAGACCACAGCCGAGTGGGGTAAATTTAGTGTGTGGGGGGGCGCCCGAGTTTTGTCTTGCCTAGGGCAGCCCCAAACCAGAATACACCACTGGCGGGGACATCAGCACAGACACTGCACTGCCACAATCCTCTCTGCAGCTCATGAGGAGTAAGGCCTCGTTCACACCTGAACGTTTTGTAGCGCATTCTACGCTCGACGAACGCTCTACAAAACGCTCAAACATCTAAATCCCATTGTATTCAATGGGTCTGGTTCACACCTTGGCGTATTTCAGCCCGTCCCTAACGCGCTACAAAACGGCCCACGCACGAAAAGGTACATGTACTACTTTGGGCCGTTTTTGTTGCGCGTTTCCATTGGGATACAGCCAAGTTGCCCTCGGAAACGTGCGTTTGTCGCGTGATTTTTACCGCAAATCGCGGTAAAAAAACGCGCGACAGACACGCATATGCAATACGCCTAGATGTGAACCAGACCTAAGGATGGGCTCAGGCGTGTTCGCAGCTCTACGCGCTGAGCCCTCCACGAAGCTCACAGCGCGCAGCACCAATCACAGGCACTGAGATATTTCCTGATCTCTGCAGCTGCGGACTGGGAAAAATGTCTCAGTACCTGTGATTGGCGCTGAGCGCTGTCAGCTTCGTGGCGGGCTCAGCACGTGGAGCTGCGAACACGCCCGAGCCCATCCTTAATCAGGAGGAGAAAAGGTCTATCGAAGTTCAATCGAAAGTTCCAACATCTGAGATCTCCAATGACCTGACTTACTTAGAAGTAAGAGGATTGGCCGAGAAGGCTGTACTGCGCATGGGCCGCCCGCGGCAAAAATACACATACTACAGATTTTAATAAATACTAAAATGAACTAGGGTCAGACTAATCCAGGACATTATTCATCTAAATTGCCCCACTCAATATGGCCGTCGCTTGCGCCCATATTGAGCACTCAATATGGCCGTCGCTTGCGCCCATATTGAGTGGGGCACTTAGATTAATAACGTGCTGGATTAGTCTGACCTTAGTTCATTTTAATACTTTATTGCTCTGTAGTATGTGTGTAGGGAAATGTCGCGGGTGGCCCATGTGCAGTAGAGCCTTCTCAACTGAACCTCTTACTTCTAAGTAAGTCAGGTCTTTGGAGATCCTGAGGAGTTGGAGTTTTCGTCAGAACACCGGCTGTCTTTCTGAAAGCCCGCTAAATAGTCGGGCTCCTCGGTGGCCACCTGCAACTTCCTCCGCCCACTTCAGCTGCCATAGGCTAGGAATAAGACTGCATCATGCTGGGCTGGAGGCTTCACCTGAGACTAGACCCCCCCCCGCACTGCAAGTCACACCGCTGACCTCTGCACTGCAAGTCACACCGCTGACCTCTGCACTGCAAGTCACACCTCTGCACTGCAAGTCACACCACTAACCTCTGCACTCTGCATCACACTGCTGACCTCTGCAGCACACTCTGCTTTGCACCTCTGACTTCTGCATTGATTCGGCTGTGTTAGGTCCCACGCAGCAGCCTTCTGGGGAACCCCGTGGTGCCTTCTTACAGGGCTTCCACCGGCTGCCTATCTTTCCCTCCTGAGACCCTTTGTCGGAGTCTTCAGGCTGGTACCCCGGAGCAGAGCGGCAGCACAAAGTATGTACCAAATTCATATACTATCATTCTGCTTTACTGTATAATGTTTTGCAGGGATTTTTACTCCTCTATAGCTGATGGTATTATTCTGCATTAGAGTGTAAGCTCCTCTGTACAGAGACTGATGTGACTTCTCTGTATAGCACTGCGGTATATGTCAGAGCTTTATAAATGTATAATAATAGTGTGCGGGGGACATTAGAGTGTTAGCTACTTTAGTGCAGAGAATGCCAGGGGGTTTGGGGGGCCAGTGAGATCCGATTCTCTATAGCAATATGTCTGTGAAGGTTCTCATTCATCCAGGTCACATGGTATATCTGTAAAAAATAAGTCAAGGCAACTGGACTTTCTGTATTTTTCTTGAAGACGTTTCACTGGTCATCCAACCAGCTTTCTCAATTCAGAAATTTCTAAATTGAGAAAGCTGGTTGGATGACTAGTGAAACGTCTTCAAGTAAAATACAGCAAGTCCAGTTGCCTTGACTTATTTTTTTTACAGATATTCTCTATAGCAAGCTTCCTACATTGTTACAACATTCCTACAAGCTTCCTGCCCCTCGATTGCGCTTCTGTGTTTGGCTCCGCCCCCTGTTGCGAGGGGTGAGGCCTGTCGGTGGTCACGTGATTGGGCTGCTCAGTCTAAAATGCCAGGGCCTATTTTTAGTCCCAGCCCGGCCCTGGTTTGAAGCAATTAAAAGCGTGTGCTGGTGATCGTCTGAGCTCTACGTGTAGTGTTTGGAAGACATCCCTGCAGGCAAAACTTGTATTAGTCCTTGCAGTGGGACCATACCCGCACTGCAAGGGTTAACTGCTCCCTTTTGTCTAGGGAACAAAATAAAAAAAGTTATTCTCACCCGATCCTTAGAATCCGCTTGATTATAGACCGGTCCTTCCAGCCTCACTCCCCCTCCACTGCAGTGGTCTGATGTCCCAGAGTCATCACATTCTATACACAGTGTATAGGACATGAGAACTTTGAGGGACAAACCATTGCTGCAGGGAGGAGACAGGCTGGAGGGAGCGCTGTGACAACTGGCTGGATCCGAGGATTGGGTTAGTATACCTTTTTTAATTTAGTCCCCAGACTAAAACGAGCAGTTAACCCGCGCAGTGCAGGGGTAGCCCCACTGAAAGGGTTAATAGAATGATTTCCCAGAGTTCTTTGCAGCACAAATCTTGCCACCTTCACTTCCGTAACATTTCCATAATTTGTCCCTTCCTAGCCAATGAAAACACAAAGCCCTCAATCCACTGCCTTATTATCTCACACCTCCACTACTGCAACTCCCTCCATGTTGGCCTCCATACAGACTAAGTCACACCGCTGACCTCTGCACTGTACCCAGCCAATCATTCCTCTGGCATCCAAATCGCTCAACGTATACAATTCAACACACAAAGTCATCTACAACTCTGCCCCTGGCTACATCACCAACCTCGTCTCCAAATATCACCCTCCTCTAGTTCCCGCATCACCTCCTCCCATGCTTGCCGCCAGGACCTCTCCAGAGCCTTTCCCATCCACTGGAACTCCCTACCCCAACCTGTCCCGCAATCTCCTACTCTGTTCCTGAAAACTCATCTATCCCACCTCCACCAACAACTGCACTATTACCTTCTCCATCAACTCATCCCAACTTGGATACCACCGATTGTATTGTACCTCTAGTTATTATTTTATCTTATACTGCCCACCCCCCTACCTTCTCCTCACACATAATACAGAACAATTCACCTCATACACTCAATGTATAATAATAATCATAATAATAGTACCATTTACCTCATACACTCAATGTATAATAATAATCATAATAATAGTACCATTTACCTCATACACTCAATGTATAATAATAATCATAATAATAGTACCATTTACCTCATACACTCAATGTATAATAATAATCATAATAATAGTACCATTTACCTCATACACTCAATGTATAATAATAATCATAATAATAGTACCATTTACCTCATACACTCAATGTATAATAATAATCATAATAATAGTACCATTTACCTCATACACTCAATGTATAATAATAATCATAATAATAGTACCATTTACCTCATACACTCAATGTATAATAATAATCATAATAATAGTACCATTTACCTCATACACTCAATGTATAATAATAATCATAATAATAGTACCATTTACCTCATACACTCAATGTATAATAATAATAATAATAATAATAATAATAATAATATTATAGTACCATTCACCTCATACACTCAATGTATAATAACAATAATATTATAGTACCATTCACCTCACACACTCAATGTATAATAGAACAACAATAATAGTACAGTTCTCCTCATACACTATATAATAGAATAATAATAGTATTACATTGCTCCTCATACACTAAATAGAATAGTAAAATTATAATGATTATTAATAATAATAGTACAGTTCTAACACTTTGTATGATAATAGAACAATATAAACACTATATAAATAACATATAACTATATATCTCCCCTCTCACCTTCAGACCCCTTCAGGAACATGTTATGCACCTCCTCCTCATGCTCCTCCTCCAGTCCCAGCTTGGGGTGATGGTGGTCATCATTGTGGCTGGAGGTGACGGAGGAGGCGGCGGACGGCCGGGGAGCGGTGTGCACGGACCGTGTCAGGCCAGCGGTTGTCCTCAGCAAAAGCGGCCGGGCTGCCCGGGAGAGGCGCAGCGCCCTCGCACACAAGGACATCGCCATATTTTCTGCTGCCTGAGCAGAGCAACGCGAGACACGGGACCAGGTCACCTGCTCGCCGCCTCCTGTCCAATCAGAGCGCCGCAAGCTGACAGCGCTGTAATCACACTGGCTGAGCGGGAAGTCCTTCCGACGGCTCCACCGTGAAAATCCTACGTCGTTCAGCCGTGAGCGCCATCTTGTTTGTGGGCAATGATCGCTTTAAACCAAGTTAAACTGAATGGTAGGAGGGAGGAGTTCCTGTGTTGCTCCTGTTATCCAGTCACAGCACACCTGTCATGTCTGACAGCAAATTTAAATCCCAACTTTGATGCCTACTCACAACTTTTTTCTAAAAGTAAATTTCCATTCACAAGCATACAATGTTTCAGTGCTAAAAATAACTCTGTTGTCTTTAACAACCATAGTATCGATTTGATTATCCAACCAGCAGCAGAACTACGAGAGGAAGATTGTGGAATGACTGACAGTTCTACTTACCGACACTTTAGTGACACTTTTAGTCCAAGGGTAACATGACAAAACCCCTTAAGGTGTTTTCCTAGCGCTGTGCAAACTGCAAGCGCAATATAAATCGTGTATAATAATAAAACTAGATACAAAATGTAATGCTGTATGAACAAGTGAAAATCAAACATCAACATAAATGCAAAGATTACCATCCATGGCATGGTTCTCACACAGCCATATCTTTACAATACACCCTCACTTCTAGATCCAAACACTAAGGTGTCTATGAAAAGCTCTATGAACGTTTGTTCTGTGCAAAGAGAGGCAAAAACAAATGTTCTTAGATTATATTCAACCTGAAAAGAAAATCTACTAACACTGCATTACCTTAGATTGTAAGCTCCTTGAGGGTAGGGACTTGTGTGAATGTGCACTGTGTAAAAGCACTACGTAAATTGTAAGCGCTATATAAATACCAATAACACAGAAATTACGGACACTAGATAGAACTGAGGCGCATAGGGAATAGGTATTTATATAAAGCATAGCAAGAACGTTCATTTTTGCCTTTATTCGCACAGAACGATCATTCACAGAGATTCGCAGGGTAAATGGTACAGTGAATTGTTTATAAATACTCACTTTTTAGTTTGGTAAAGTACTGCATTTCATAAACAAACACCTGTTATTTTTTCATAAATCACTGTTTTCTCCTTTGTTGATCATTACTTGCATCAGTGCTGCTGATCTCCTCTGGTCTCTTTAGGTCACGTCCAGTCTGCATGCAGTCGCTCCAGCACTGGCTACATGTCAATACTTTGGACTTTGCATTCTGATGGTGTCAAAAGTCGGCCCAACGTGTGGCACAGCTACTTGTGGTCTTTATTAGGGAAGCATGCGACAGGGTGACAACAAAGAAGCACAAGTGGGGAAGAGTTGTCACTCTATAACAGAAAGTGCCTGAGCAAAGAACCTTCATGGCAGGATCAACATGTATTCTTTTAACGAAAGCTGCAGATTAAAAAACGTCTGAAAACACTTTACAATGTTAAAACTTATATGAGATTTTAGTTATTTCCTGCATGTATTTAGCACAAACAATTTACCAAGCTTTTCCCAAGGTGCCATGAATGACATCTACCTGTGTCCCATAGCTCACACTGCAGTGTCAATAGCACAGTCATACCAACACACACCTCAAGAACAATTTATTTCAGATGGCAATTAGTATGCCAGCATGTGTTTTGGTTATAGAATGAAACCAGAGGACAAAAGGCAGGGGAAAAAAAGAAATCAAACTCCATGCAGACACTGTCCGTTCCAGGGATGGAAGATTGGGGATGCAGAACAAGGTAGGCGCACTAACCACTTAGCAGCTAAGCTGCCAGTAATCTTGTGTTCTGGGAACACCAGCTGCAGAGCTATGTCAATACTTAGGCAGTGTGTTTTCAACTACAATTCACAGAAGGCTCCTCACTGTCTTTTTGTGGACAGAGGGAATTTTCAGAGCACAAGGGTAAGTTCCCAAAAGCAGCAGTAACACCAAGCAGGACATGATGGATCTTTTTGTATCAGTGAATTCCATGAAACCAGAAAAATGCTTAAGGACTTCAAGTATATAAGATGCCGTTCACACAGCACTAGCAGCCCCAGATGGCACCAACGAGGACATTCCTTTACTTATCAGTGCCGTTCTAGGGGGGCTACTAGTGCCATGCCAATGGTATTAGAGAAAAACTCCAGGCAAATAAAATCTTAACCCTTGCAGTGGGGCTACCCCAGCACTGCAAGGATATACTCGCCCTAAACCACAATCCCGGCTTGCTCCTAGACCGGTCCCTTCAGCCTCTCTCTCCCTCTGCACTAATTACCTTTTTTTTCTGAAGCTGCTCTTACATTTTGTGACTAACCCTTTAAAATAAGTCGGAATCTAGTTTCTATGAACAACAGTAACTTTCTCTTATCAATATACACTCGTGTGTCCTCGTGTTTAATAAAAAGACAATTTATTTCACACACAACATCATGAACATTCAAGCAAAGAGAACTGTACAAGGTAGATAAACACAAAACGTCACTCCAGCAGATGTTCTCATTCCACCGGTTTAGCTCGGGATGCCTCTGCGTTGGCTCGAAGCACGGCTCCTGGACTGGGATATGGCCGTTGTTGGAACAGGGGTCCTGCGGCTGTCGTGTCTGCTCCAGTTTTTGCCTCATTTCTTTTAGGTAGTCCTGTGGACCAGGTGCCCCTACAGAGCAGATTATAGAGTTATGCAAGCTCACAACATCACGCATCACATATGAGAGGCATTAACGTGGCCCAGGTGTCAGATAAATTTTTTTACATTCAATGCATGCAGGCTTGGTAATGTGTAAATGCAACACTTGCAGGAATGTGTTACTTCTCAAAGAGCAAAACAAATGGCAAAGGCACTCATCAATTTGTCACTAGCTTTACAGCAAGGTGCACATGGAAGGGCCTAATACAGTACAAACAGCAAAAAGTTTCCCAGCACACTCACCAGCCAGCATGCAAAAAAACTTGTCTCACCGCTAAGGTTAAAAACAGAGGTTTAGATACACGTCTTCTGCAGAAAATGTGAACGCCGCACAGCCGCGCCAAGGCACCTCTATATAGTGCGGTCCTAACTCTAAACTATGAGAGTTTCCATCTTGGAGCACATGGGGCAAAAGATCAAATTGGGTGCAGGTTTGTCAGGAGGAAGCCCAACCTCCCTTAAAAGGCACGGGGATGCACAAGGGACCCCGCACATCACAACGGCAACTAAGACCCCCCATGCGTCACTGCACCAAATCAGTCAAGCAAAACAAATGGCAAACACACTCATCAATTTGTCACCAGCTTTATAGCAAGGTGCACATGGAAGGGCTACATGTTCTCCAAGATGGAGACTCTCATAGTTTAGAGTTAGGACCGCACTATATAGGAGGTGCCTTGGCAAGGCGGCTTTCACATATTCTGCAGAAGACGTGTATCTAAACCTCTGTTTTTTACCTTAGTGGTGAGAAGTGTTTTTGCATGCTGGCTGGTGAGTCTGCTGGGAAACCTTTTGCTGTTTTACCTCTCAAAGAGATCACAGAACTCCCCCTGACAATGTCTTCATCTCTCTGGAGTTGGGTTTTAAAGTGGTCTTTGTCTGCATATATGCTTCTGCACAAATATATTGTTTATTGTAAATCTTACCAATGTGTGCATGCTCCAAGCTCACTCCCGTGATGGACTACAATCTCAATACAAATTAGTAAACTAAACATGAGATTGTTGTCCATCACAGGAGCGAGCTTGGAGCGGTGGCTACTTTACAACACACACAGGGACCATGAGGAACAAAAGTAGCCACCCTCCAGAAGGAAGGACAGTGTCAGCACCAATTTAGAGATGATTTGAGGATCTACAGCCGAGTGATACACAAATAAGATACATTTTTGGTAATAGTTAAGGTGCTATTCGATTTAACTCCTGTGTCTAGTGTCACTTTAAAGCAAAGCAACAGGTTAGTTCTAATTCCTCCATCCCTAGAAGTACATACATTTCCTCCCATCCTCTGCTGCTGCGTTAAGTGACAGGAGCTAAAGGAATTACCCAGTATGGGGTGGAGGAGCACGTCACCCACTCAATGTGACAGCGCTAGGCCCCGTGAATGTTACAACCCCATTGATTTATACCTTACACTGGGCTTTCCATCGCTAATGGCAGCTGAACAGAGCAGCAGGGGAATTAAGTGAAGATGAGTATATGGCATTGAACTTCTTTCTTTAATCTTTTTTTGACGGTTGTAATAAAATAAAAAAAGAGTAAGTCATCATAACGATGAGTAATTACCTAGGAGCATCAGAGTAAGCACTAGGGTCCATGGGGTCAATTTCCTCCTCTTTTCTCCCTGGGAAAAGCAAACAAATCAGTTAATCTCAAAGAAGCAGATAATATAAAGTATCTGAACCAATAAATATTTCCCAACAGCTTCACCTTTTTTAGACTTAGGATAGGGAGCTACTTCATCCCTCCGGATGTGTCTTCTCTCTTTTATATCTTCCCTCTCAAAACGCTCCACTCGGTCAGACCTCTCTGACCTTTCCTCAGGTTCTGGAGAAAGAAAGGCAGACAGATAAACATACTGATGTAAAAGAGACATAATCCGATAGAAAGGAATCATTTCTGCCTTTTGCATAGACCTAGCATAAGTACCACAATTTGAGCTGACATCAGCCTCCTGTAATGCTCTAGGTAGCAACATGGGCTGAAGAGTAATGTTTGCCTGTAAACAACAGCATTAAATATACAGGGTACACATGCCTTTATAGATACATCAAAGAAAAACACTAAAAAGATAAACACAAATAAGTAAAGGATTTTTTTTAACTTCGCTTAATGTTTAGGACAAGAGAATACCAATATAAAACATGTTTAGAAACTGTACTGAAAAGGAGGAGGAAAATGGAGTATGATAAAAGGAGAAAATGAATCTTGGTTTTGCAGTGCTTGGTCTGCATCGTCAGCACAATTTGTTTACACATCCACCACAGTTAGAAAAAGTGTCATACAGACAGCATTACCTTTCTGTTTGGCTGTGCTTTTGCTGATAACAGCATTGGGATCATGCGGAGACAACCATGACACCACATCCATCTCCAGGTTCCAGTAATAAGGGAGGCCGCTGCATCAAGGACAGAGGGGAAAGACAATTACAAATCGGAATGCAAACTTTGTTTTATTCATCTATAAATCACGCCAGCTAGAGTAGGTCATGGGAAATGCCATCAACTGTCCTCATGTCAAGGAATTTATAGTATGATGTTCAAAAAGATGCCTCTTAAAGTAAACTTGACATGTTATAAAACCTGCTTAACTAGTACAACCCCATAACAGTAGACATTGCAAGCTGTCTGTGCTAGCCTTTAGTTATCAAATATTTTTTTGTGCACCTATGGAGCCTTTACAATTCAGGAGCACACTGCCTGCCACTCTGGGAATTAGCGTTAGTGCTGGTGCCTCAATGCCTGACAGACAAAATACACAATAAAACTGCTTCTTGTTTATGATTACCTGCACTCCAGCTCATTCTCTAAAGGGGGGCCGAGAAACTTAAAGTGACACTGAAGGCAGAATTCCCCCCAATGCTGGTTTAAGGACTTACCTTGTGATGCCTCTTGATCATCCGAACAGCTTCTTCCCTCCACTCGTTTTCCACAGTCCCTCCAGCGCTGGTGCCGGTCTCTGATCCAGAGCAGAATACTCGTGTCCCACGGAGTCTGTCCGGCGTGTTCCCCCCTGCTGCGTCCATTCAGTGTCATTGTTGCTCTGCTCCTCTCTGCTGATCTGGACTGCACATACGCCCGCCCTCACTTCTTCCTTCACATCGTTCGAGAGTCGGGACTTCTTCAGCCGGAAGTGAGCGGGGCTGACACAGGTAAGTTTGTTGGTATTTGCCAACTTTTTTCTTTCTTAAATGTTGGGGCATATGTCTACTGCTTACTAGCAGAAGATATACGTCATAAAATAAGAGACTTTAATGCTAGTTTAAAGAACATTTTGTTAATAGCTGTAGTTCCTTTTTCAAAGGAACTGCAACTGTTGACCTGTTTTTGAAGGTGCAATCTTCAGTACTGTCATCCCTACCGTGCTTCACTATCTACTATGTTAATAAATGAAAACAAGTATGCAGAGGTGAAGCATCTAGTCTGTTCCAAGTCGATGAAATTCCGTTACCCAATAATAAGCAGCAGCTGGGACTCACCAGAGCGGGTCAAACACTTTGTACCAGTTTGGAGGAAGATTCTCCATACGGGTCGCTTCATAATCAACATTGTCGTCATCGTAATCCTCTGCTATAACCTCTTCTGCTGGATCTAAGAAAATTCAGCACAGAGAATAGTTCAGCGAGAAGAGTCTACACAGTATCAGGAGTAGACATTAAAAATGATACAAGTAGACATCTGTTTACCTGTGTCCACATTCTTCAGAATTCCTCTCTTGGATAATCGAGCCTGAAGAGCCAATGGAAGGGGCATTCTGGACCACTAGCCTGCTGGAGAAAGAATTAATCACTGTGGCATTAATGTTCTGAGACTGGTAAGCAAGGCTCAGGGTTAACTGAAGCCTTACATTGCTTTTAGGGAGACATAACTCGGGTCCTGTTCTCTTCCAGGGACTTTCAAATGAGAACACCATTTTGCATCGGCATGTTTCAGCTGACAAACAGATATTGGGATGAAAGACAAAATTATGCTCTCACAATAAAAGTCATAGAGTCTGCTGCAGGAAAAGTCCTTTGATTGCACATATATTATCTTTAGGGATGAGCTCAAGTTTGGACTGGACCCGGTCACAACCTGAGCATTTCCAAACACAGAAGTGGCATGGGCCACCCGCCCAATCAGCTGCAGGCTAGGAAATTCCCTGCCCCGCAGCTGCACATGAACAAAGGGATGATGCTTGTTATGATGTCATTGACCTTATATGACCACGTGGCCATATTAGGTCAATGCCATTGACCAAATATAGCCTTGTGGCCATATAAGGTCAATTATGTCAGTGCATCCCGCCCCTTTGCTTACATGCAGTTGCGAGCTCCTTCTGTGTTCAGAGGAGCTTCGGTTCAGATGAAACCTGAGCTTATCCCTAATTATTATCATAACCTTATCAAAGTAGATTTAAGCCCTAAATTTAGCTTGCTAAAGAACTGTGTATCATAAACAACTGACATTTGTTCTATTAAAATATACTGTTTTCGCCCTTTTTTTTAATCTTCATTCATGTCTCAGTGCTTTTGATCTTATCGGATCACTTTCAGCAATTTGGCTCTAGTAGCAGGTACATGTCATTGCTCTGGACTGGCTTCCTGATGGAGAAAACAGCAGGCCATGTCTGTGCAATAAGCATAGCCGAATATAATCTTCACTGGAATCACATGTGACAGTTGGGAGACAGGGACTATTACATTGCAGAGAGATGCTTCTTTTGTCTAGGCTTCTTTTGTCTATGCTTCTTTTGTTTTAGCTTCTTTTGTCTAGGAATCTTATTAAAGCTGTTTCACTTACCTGATCCTCGGTCCCACCTGCTCCCTCCAGGCTGCAAGACAGGTCCCGACAGCCTCTTCTCCCCTTCTCACCGGTGGTCTAGGGACCACTGATGTCATCACATCTTATGCAGGTTCATTAACCTGCATTAGACGTGAGGTACCTGAAGGACATTACAACATCTGGAGCGAAGTGGGAGAAGTTCTGCAGTTGCTTTAAAACAACTTTAAGCACCCCCCTTAAGAACACTTAACCCCTGCAGTGCAGGGGGTAGCCCTACTCAAGGGTATGTTTTTTCTTTGCCCAAAGATGAGCTTTAGCCTATCAGAGTGTACATAGAAACAGTGGCGTAACAACCGGGGGGGCAGCAGGGGCGCGGGCCCCGGGCGAAAAGTGAAAACAATTGTAGCAAACACTGACAATTTTTAAAACCTAAATCTGGCTTTTTGTGTCATTTTGGGTTGAGTGGGGGGGAAGAGTTCAAACTTCTGACAGGTTTTTGTTCCTGTCTGTAAACTCCTATTGGGAGATTTTCACTCACTTCCTGCCTTTGTGACAATCATACAAGAAACGAGGGGATGTGGTTTTCACTGTGATAGGAAGGCACAGACATCAATAAAGCCATTTTAAAAGGGTTGAGCCCTTTCCTCTCTATTAAAGCGTGCTTAGATTCGTTTTTTCCCCCATTAATATTCCTGTTGGGGAGATGTCTTAACAGCGTTATACTAGCTCTCCCACTCTAATCAATACAAATGATTATTTTCATATATTTACCATCATTTTCCTTTCATGGCTCCACCTCATGTCAGTGTAAGACAGGGGATGGGGATGAAGCTGACCCATTGTATGCTTCATTGAGCTGGAGCCAGGAAATAGCTGTTTGAGGGGAGAGACAGGAAAGATCGTGTTTGGGCGTGGAGTGGAGGTCATCTATTAGACCAAGGAATGTTAATAACAAGATAGAAGGAATCATTGGGGTACCTATACTAACTGCAATATGAAATGATTCAGCTGCATGCACTCTATTTTGAGTTGCTGACCATAAGAAAAATATCCCCCTAGCCCTGGACAACCACAAGAAGCAGCATATGACCCCCTGCACTGACCTCCCACTGTGTGTACCCGGCTGGCTGGCCGACCATGAACAACTCACCAGCTCCCACTGTGCGTTTTGCAGGCGCTGTAAAGTGGAGTCGCTGCTTGATGACATCACTAACCAACACAGCGCTGCGTTCCATGCCTCGCGCCCCCCTACCCCTCCTCTTGTACGATTGGCCGCTTGCTCGCCAACGAGAGTGTACCTTTCACGCCATGTGACCCACCCTTCTTAAAGGGCAATGTCAGTAGCTGCACTCCAGCCCCGACAGAATGGAGGAATATGTGCGGGAACCATGGTAACCCGGGCATGACGGGAGATAGCCCTGGGTGTGAGAGGGGATGGGGGTGCTGGGAGATTGATTAGGCTAGCAAGCAGAACACTGAAAGGTTGGAGGTCAACATGCCTCACAGCATGCTGGGAAATTGGCTAAACAAGCAGAGGACTCTGGGAAGTGGGTCTCAGGGAAAGCTGTTGGGCCAATAAGATGGATTCTATAGCCCAGGGGCAAGGAATGCTGGGAGATGTTGTAATTCTATCCAATCATAGTGGTTGTGTCTTCTCCAGGAAATGTACCTAGTGTACAGGGAGGCCACCTGGACAGAAACATGGGAGCTGCCATTGCTGTCATCTTTATCCTTGCTTTACTTCTTACAGGGTTATTCACAAAAGGGTGAAGAGTTTAAGAGTTTGAAGAAGGCAGGAGAAGTGAACAATCTACGCCAGAATACAGGGATCTTCCCAACCTGAAAGAAGCAATTTCAGGGAGGTATCCCTCTCATTTCAGGGAGGTGCCCTCTCCCCCACCATCTGCGGGGTTAAGGGGGGCTGGGAGAGAGAACCCCCCTGAAATGATGGCAGATAGCACAGGAAGCAATAGCTTCTTTGCTATCTGCAGTTTTGTTTGTTTTTTTTTAGTATTCTGCCAGTTGCAGTTGTCAGAATAAAAAAAAAAGGCATAAGAATGCATAGCTAGATTCCTATTGGCTATTTCACTTTGCAATAGTAAACTAGCTATTGCACCCACCCACTGCTGCTTTCAATCACCAGAAGAGGACCTGATAGAAAAATGTAGGTCCCCCTCTGCTGATTGACACCAGCAGTGGGCGGGTGCATTACCTAGTTTGCTATTGGCTATTGCAAAGTGCAATAGCCAATAGGAATCTAGCTTTGCATTCGTATGCCTTTTTCTTTTCTGACTGATAGTCAGGCCGCGGCTCCCGGTGTCAGAAAAGGAAAAAGAAAAACACGATCGCAGGGAAAGGTTTACTCTGCTCGATCGAGCAGATTAAACCTTTCCGGGAGGAAGTGTTCCTCTCCCGGCCGGGAGCCGCTATCTAATAGCGGGAGACTCCTGGAGCGTCCGGGAGAGTTGGGATGTCTGAGAATAGCTGTTTTGAAAAAATTCTCCAATTCAGCTCACATTCCAAATCAGCTATTTTAGCCTAGATTGTTCACTTCTCCAAACTCTTCACCCTTTTGTGAATAACCCTGTTAGTGAGTTGTTGAAGTCTACGAGCATGCGGCCAGTGACGTCAGGATTCTTATTCGCCAGGGGTGGTGGTCCTCGATCCTTCCCCTTTAAAAGCAAGTCAGCAAGAGCCAGTTATGGTGCATGCTTTGCACTGTAATGTAATTAATGTCTTGTCTGTCCAGGGCCAGCACCGCCAATGTGTGGCAGACAATGGCCATCCTGACTGTTTAACGTGCACCTGCCATGACAGTATTACATTGGCGGTTTCTGCTGACCTCTCCTCTCTGGCTCTCTCAGCCATTTTTTGATTCATGAAAAAATATTTGAACCCCTTCCCCATGCTAAACAGCATGGATGATGGAATCCCCCTGCAGGGCTATTGTATTCTAACAGTGGTGTGTGTGCCGAACACACGAACGATGACTGCAGCTGATTGACTGCAGTCATTAGTCGTCTGAGAATTTTCCGACCAGCTCCTTACACAAAAGTCAATTAAAAAGTTGACTTTTATTTAGAGCTGCAATAATTATTTGATTAAGTCGATTAAAATCGACGATGGAAAACGTTGTCAACGTTTTCCATCGTTGATTCGTCGGCTAAAATTCAAATTTCCCCCCCGCCGCTTACGCCACGCCCACGTCGGTTAAGCCGCTCGCGCCTACGCCGGTATACCCGCTCACGCGACGCTCCTTACGCCACGCCCACGCAGAGGACATGCGTGTTTAATGTATTATTGCTGGGATTTGGTGTTCCTCTATAGCTGCTGGTGTTCAGCAGTGTGCAGGTGTATTATACATTGGTATTCTGTAGTGCTGCAACAATTATTAGATTAAGTCGATTAAAATCGACGATGGAAAACATTGTCCGGCCGCCTGTTCGCGGCTCCATACCCGAGTTACACTATGCACGTCGCGGACGCCATGCCCACCGCGCACACGACGCGTACCCGGCCACGCACAAGCCGGACACACGCCCACAGAGCACACCGCCGCCGCTGCAGCGACTTACAAGGGTTCAGAAACAGGTAAGGGGGACCTGTTCTAATGTTTCCTGTTAAAAAAAAAAAGCGGCACACTGTAGAACACCAGCAGCTATAGAGGAACAACAAATTCCAGCAATAATATATTAACCAGCCTGTATAATGTATTATTGCTGGGATTTGTTGTTCCTCTAAAGCTGGTGGTATTCTCCATCGCGCTGTATAATGTATTATTGCTGGGATTTGTAGTTCCTCTATAACTGGTCAGTGGTATTCTGCATTGCGCTGTATAATCATTATACAGCACAATGGAGAATAACACCAGCTATAGAGGACTACAAATCCCAGCAATAATACATTATATACAGCGCAATGCAGAATAACCCCAGCTACAGAGGACTACAAATCCCAGCAATAGTACATTATAGTATAATGTACTATTGCTACATTCCTCTATAGCTGCTGGTGTTCTGCATTGCGCCGCTGTATAATGTACTATATTGCACACCACACTCTTTTTTTTTTACTTCTACCGCGCCAAGCTTGCTCCCGTGATGGACTACAATCTCAATAGAAACTAGTAGTCCATCACTGGAGCCTTTTTTGTTTTTTTTATCCGATTAATCGAACTTAATAATCGGCTAACTAATCGATTATTAAAATAATCTTTAGCTGCAGCCCTACTTTTAATGAATAAAGGGGCGCCAACAAGGCCACACACTGCTCAGATTTCAGCCCAGTCCTGCTAGCTTGGCCAAAATTCGAGCAGCATGTGGCCAGCTTTAGCTCCCTGGCTGTCATACTGAGGCTTTGGCTTCACAGCTCTCTCATTGACGCAGAACGAGTTTAGAGAGACAGAGGTCAGATACTTGTTTACAATATGCTTGTTCCAGATCTGTGCCTAAAAAGTGACAGACAGGCAACCAGTATCTTCAGAAGAGGGCCAGTGAGGACAGCCGCTGTACTTCATGACAAGTGCACTGAAAGATGCCATGCTGATCGTGGTTGGTTACCTGAGGCCTTGCTGTGGTTGAAGTAAATTAACTATGCCAGTCCAGTCCATGGCTTGTTTTTCTTCACAGTCCAAATCTGCCATATATAAAACTAGTTTGCAGTGTGATAATTATATACGCAGTATTTACAGTATGTGTGTTCAAGGTCTCTTCGCATCCATTGTGTCCGGGTAAAATTCTTCAGCTACAGAAGGCACAGCTCTGTCTAAAGAATCATCTGCTATCGGAAAATGAGAAAATCAGCTGGGCTTGTTCTTATGCAGCACACAGCTGGGGAACAGTCATCAAAAGCTGGTGTGACTTGCTACACAGTTACAGTGTACAGTCTGAGTGATTACTGGGGAGGAGACAGAGGACATGCTTCCTCCTGCCAGCAGCGGACTAATGCTATAACGTGATATTACAGTCAAAATGTTATGCTGCTATTTCAAATACTGATACTATTTCATATCACTTGCAATGGATGCTGCTTCTTGAAGTGTCAAAGTTAGCTGGTCCCCTGAGCACTGGCCCTGATATCCTGTTTTTGGACGGCTCCTTTCCCTTGCAGGGTCCTATGGAGCCACCCTTATGCCTACTAGAAAGCTGTGTTTCTCCATAAACACATAGGCGCAGAAGAACCAGTAACTGATCTACTTGCTCCTTCCTTCTCCAAGCTAGTAGATGGACGGCTGCTGGAGACTGCTCTGTCTCTTGTGATCTTGTATTGGACGGGAAGTTCAGGGGAACTGAGCTGAGAGAGTTGGAGCTGTTTGGAAACAGGATGACTGCAAGTGGTTGGGCCAAATGAAAAGAAACACTTTTCTGAACAATGTCTATTTGTTTGATCTGGATTCATTGTTTGAAAAATAGTTTGAGAGTTTATTACTACTTTGACTAACTCAATCTAGGCAAGGTCCCTGCCAGCGTAAGGTCTGCTTTTAATGATGGCGTATCATGTCAGGAATGTGTTCATGTATGAGCAGTCCACTTTAAGAGTTGAAACTTGTAGTTCTGCAACTGTTGTAGTGTCACACCATTGCGAGCAAGTTGGCACAGGAAATGTCCTCTTATTAACCCTATAAAGTAAAACAATACTAGTATATACATTATTATATCTCTTCTGTTTTGCAGCCCTTGGAGGATCGTGGATGATTGTGGTGGGGCGTTTACTATGGGCCTCATCGGTGGAGGAGTTTTCCAGGCAGTTAAGGGTTTTAGGAATGCCCCTGTGGTATGTAGTTTTATGGTCCATATTATCAGTGATGTTTATGAAATTTGGGAATGGGTGAAGATCAATAGATCAGCATGTCAGCATGTTCTTTGCTTGTCAGGGATTCGGTCATCGGTTCCGGGGCAGTGTTAACGCTGTGAAGGTTCGCGCTCCTCAGATCGGAGGTGAGATCCATTATTTGTGTAAAACCTAAACAATGAGCCATATATATTGTAGACTGTTAGGCCTCATTCACCTGGGCATGCAATTATAAGCATTTATATTTGTTTATAGGACATTTCTAAATACATCAATGTACGTAATGATTTTAAATGCTATAAATGGGGTTTATGTACATACAAATGTGCATAGCTATTCATACAGTGAGACTGCAGGGACATTTGTTCTGTGCAAGTTAACCAATTGTTGTGAGAATGGGGCAACACTGACAGAGTTATTCACAAAGCTGCCGAAGGCAGCCGAGTGAAGAACCCACCCGAAGTGAAATGAGCCCAACGCTGTTCGGCTTTTCACTTCAGGCTTGTACGGCTCACTT
The DNA here is from genome assembly GCF_000935625.1 of Nanorana parkeri. Classification (NCBI taxonomy): domain Eukaryota; kingdom Metazoa; phylum Chordata; class Amphibia; order Anura; family Dicroglossidae; genus Nanorana; species Nanorana parkeri. The sequence goes on from NW_017306583.1 coordinate 664,132, forward strand.
GCTGCCGTTTGCCACTTCACATAGGGGCCGAACGGTAGTGAGTAAATAGCCGAATGCCGCCGAGCGGCATACGGCTTGGCTATTCTGCTCGGTACCTCCGTGGGAAAATCAATGAAAACAATAGGAAATCAATGACAAAAGAAGAAAAAAAAATGTATAAATAATAAATTTAAAAAAGTGACAGCTAGCTCCCACCAGCTGTTTCCTATTGGCCGTCCCGGCTAGTCTTCTAGCAGGTCCCAGCCAATGAATAATGACTGGGCGGAGCTGGCTGTGACGCCACGGCTGGCTCCGCCCAGTTGTCATTGTTTAATGACAGTTCAGCGTTCCCTGGTCATTTGGGGGCACTGATCTGTCATTACAACTGGGCGCCCAGCTGTCATTTGTGAGGCCTTCGGCCGGCCGTTTGCCCCGATTCGGGTGTCACTTCGGCTGAGCCGCTCGGCCACCTTCGGGAGCTGTACGGGCTATAGTGAATAGCCCGTACAGCAGCCCTTCGGTTCGACTAAACTGAAGGGCAGAGGGGGCCGAAGAGAGCCAAAGAATCAGCTGGAGCTATGGCTGATCCTTCGTATTCCTTTGTGAATAACTCCCTGAATGTTCTTAGGCTTTTATCTCTTCTGGTTGAATGTTCTGCAAATATTATTGGCAGTAATGAATCTGGATAATACCACATTGTAGCCACTAGATGGCTCTGAGGATCATAGAAAATTAAATACATCATAGTAACATGAGATACAATGCTAGAGAACACTGGATGGAATTAGCTGGTAAATGTAACAATTGCTACTAGCACATATGCAGTTCTCTGATTCCCTACACCAAGTCACTTTGAGTGCCTGCACCAACCTGTCAAATCATCAATGGCAATCTAAAGTCCTCAGACCTGTCCTTCGGCTTGCCAAAACCTTACTTTTCATGCATTTTTTCACAAGAACATTGTCATTCTGATATTTTGGCTTTGAGTTGCTGACCCAGAGTGAGTAATCCGATCGGGAGAACCGACTTCACTGGCTGCATAGTTGATCCAGGGTAAACTGTGCGGACGGTATTGAAACCAAAATCATGTTCCCTGGCAGCTAGCATAAGAGGGTAGGTTTAGGAAGCTCTGGTCTACAGGGGTGCTGTATTTCAGTAACAGATGTCTGGAGAAGTTAGCTATTACAGTGTATCAACCACACAGAGCAACACAAGAGTAGGAACAAACGTTCAAACTTGTTCATATGTCCTTGACTGTTGGAGGTGCTAGATAAAGGTGCTGAACAAAGGATGATTTGAGGTGATCCAGCGTCTTCCCAACTTTCTCTTACCTGGCAGCAATACTGGCGCTCCCCTGCTTTAAAATACAGGATTTTTTCCTTCTACAGAACAGATTGCATCTTTTAAAACCAATTTGCAGTAAAGGGAAAATCTAGCTGCACTCTGTTCCCGGGGTCCGCCCTCTCTGACATGTTTCACCCAGTGGTGTCACTAGGGGTGACGCTATTGGAGGGGGTGGCACCAAAATGACTGGCAGTCATTTTGGTGTCCCCCTCTCTGAGAAGTCGGCCATGGACAAAGAGCCAGACAGCTGCACGAAAGAGGAGGGACCCGGCGTCATACCTTATCCCGCCTGGTGAATGTCACCTCCTCTCTCTGCCGGGATCCATCAGCAAGATGGCCGCTGGCAGGTAACCGCGCGTGACCTCATCACGCACATGCGCAATGACGTCATGGCGGGTTGTTACCCGGTGGCTGCTCCGGGTGACACCAGGTCTTGGGATGCCCCTCGTTTCTCTCAATCCTGGACTTCGTCACAGACTATGACTAATAATAATAACTGATTGGATGAAACATGTTAGAGGGGACAGATATCAGACAGGACTCATTGTCATTGATGAGCATTCAATAAACTGATTCAGGGTGGAACAGAGTGCAGCCAGATTTTTCCTTTAATATATACTTGTCTTGTTGGTGCGAGGGCACACTCCTGCTTGCAAGTACCCGGCTGTCTTAACCCTGCTAAAGCCGCGGAGGAACGGCGCTTGATTTCTATACTTTGGTGTAACACAATGCAATTATTATATGATATATAGTATTCAGTGAAGTGATTCTTCATAAAACTTCTTATTCACGTAATTTTCTTCTAACTAGCTCTCTGTGTTCTCTAACAGGCAGCTTTGCGGTATGGGGTGGTCTGTTTTCCACCATTGATTGCAGCTTAGTGAGGATAAGAGGAAAGGAGGACCCATGGAACTCCATCACCAGTGGAGCACTTACAGGAGCCATACTGGCCTCTCGAAGTAAGAAAACCAAACACAGGAGACATTTGTAAAACTTGTATTGGACAGAATGCAAACAAAAGTAATAAATGCACATAAGTTAGTCCTGCTGTTCTTCCTTTTTTTTTTTGTGTGTGTCTGTGACCCCATTGGGGGACATTCTTCCTCACTCCTTTACCTGTGGTGACTATACAAGAAATAGGCTTGCAAGCATCACCAGGACAGGAAGGCATGGACAGCAATATGAATATTGTCAAACATTCGAATCCTTCCCTGTGTCTTTAGTTTTTGTCCCTGTTGGAGAGATTTCCCATGATTCTCTGTTCCAACACACTCACAGCAGTAAAAATCTGATACTCTAACCGTTCTGCTTTCTATCCAAAAATAAATCAAAGGTTTAGGCCAGAGTTGGGCTTTGAATAATATAAACTCATTATAACCCTATGGGCCTAGTTATCAAGGATCGTTTGCCCCTTATTTTGCTATACCTAGCCTCTTGAGCGGAAAATCAGACTTGGAGGTCACCAGAGGTCTGTACATTGCTTCACTGGGAGCTGCCTGACCTCACACAAGTCTCTGAGAGAGCACAACAGCGTTAAATACCAGACCTTACAGCTAGGAGAAATGATTTAAAAAATACAGTTTACAGCTTTCCATAAAAGTTTACCTGCAAAACTGGGTAAAGTGTGGCTGTTTGTGACCTTTTATAGGTCTCCTAAGAGATATATACTGTATATAATGTTTATTTATTTATTTTAGGTGGCCCATTGGCAATGGTGGGCTCGGCCCTAATGGGAGGCATTTTGTTGGCTCTTATTGAAGGTGTTGGGATCCTCCTCACTCGCTACACGGCAGCGCAGTTTCAAAACCGTGAGTATACTACAAGTACATGAAACAGTGTACAGTGCAGTATAGGAATCCTATACACGGGGAAAACAAAACATTATTTCTAACTGTGTGGGTGGGGTAAATTTCCCCCGTCAGGGATTTTGTATGCTGCGGTCAGAATACCTGAACAATGGCTGCCAGTTACTGCTTGACTGCAAATGTTTGGCCTGGCTCCAATGTAGTTTAGGAACATGTAGCAGATTGCTGTGCAAGCACTTGTAAGTCTCGGATTTGTTTCTAGTTTTTTAAAAAGAGCCAAAACTGCCTTTCTGTATATGCTGTTAAAATGGGGAAACATTTGATACCCTCACAAGGTCCTCTCAGCAGTCTGGGACCCTGGCAGGGAGGTTTCCACCTTACTCCTAGCAAAGCACTGACAGACCATACTTGGCTTTTCAGCAAAGCTACTGCAGTCACTCGGTCAAGTAAGTTCCTTTACACTCCTGGGAAGAATCCATTAGATAGCAGATGATGCACATGTTTTCTAAACCCTCTATTGGATTCTCTATAGGGATATATGGGAAAACTTACTGTCTGGTGACACAAGTAACTTAACTGAAAAGCCAGTCTAGGGCTGCCATGGCTGTACAGACTGTAATGTGGTTCTCTATCTATCTATCTATCTATCTATCTATCTATCTATCTATCTATCTATCTATCTATCGGAGACTGTACAAGCAAGTGAGGCGCATGGTCAACTTTGGATATTTCCCAACCACAACATGATTTAAGGTTGTATCTAAACATTCCATTCAATTTATTAGGCATGTCCTCACATTACACAGCTGTTGGTAACTCGGAAGCTCACCATGCATGTCACAATCTCCTTTAAGGTGCCCACACACTGCACGATTCTCGTACGATAATCGCGGGAAATCCCGCGATCGTACGAGAATCGTGCAGTGTATGGAAGGCGTGCAACCGTTTCTACTGTACGGTCGCACGTCTTCCGTCGAACCAGCATACTAGAAAACCCGCCGGGAATCGTACGATTCTCGGCGAGTTAGTTGGCTGCTGGTTCGACAACTGCCAAACGGGCCGGTGTGCGCACGCGCACACTGCCCGTTTGCAGTCATCGTAAGCCCGCCCCTCATTACAGTCATTGTAAGCCCGCCCCTCAGGGGAGCGGGCTTGCGATGATCGAGAGTGCGTTCTGCCTGTCCAAGATGAGCAGATCGTACGTTTTTTTAAAGTACTTTACAACCATCGCAAGACTAAGGTCTTGCGATGGTTGTACAGTGTATGGCCACCTTTAGATATACCAAAGCTATATTTAAGGGTCTACCTTTAACATCTAATTTGTGTCCAGTCAGAAAGCCCCTGACTACATGGTTTTTGGTAGATCTAAAGGAGATTGTACAATCAGAATGTAATTTGTGTGGTGAGTTATGTAATGTTGGAGCCTACCTGATTGGATGTAAGTTGAATAGAACATTGATTGCAACCTTTCAAACTGTTCTTGGTAAACTGATAGGGAACTGTACAGTAATCGTACAATCAGATGGTAACATGTATGACAAACTTTAGAAACCGAAATGGTTTCCAAATCACATTATCAAAGCTGCTACTGAAGTAACATGAAATGTGACATTGGGAAGAGGTAAAAAAAAAACAAAAACTTATTTATATTCCAGCTGTGATTCCAAATGTAATTTCCCCCATTAAGTGAACATACACTTTAGCCTTGATGGTTTTTCCCTGGCGTGTGTTTTTCCTAATAGATTTGTATTATTGTATTTGTCACACAAACATCCTGCATGTGAAATATGGTGCTTTTCCCTTCACGTGTCACTCTCTGTGTTCTGCAGCCAACCCCTTTGGAGAGGAGCCAGGCAATGTACCACACTGACAGTGACAGCATGTACAGTGCCTGCTGAAGCTGTTACCGCGGCACTTCACCATCCCTGCTGCTGGCGGAAGTATGGAGTATGGAGAGGAGTATGGAGAGTGTGCTCACCAAATGTTCCTGTTCTTTAGAAATAAACAATCTTCCTAGAAAAACTATGCTCTGCGCAGTGTTCTGCTGGAAGCTGTGAATACACAAACACGCTTATCCACAAAGTTGGCTAAAGCCTGACTTCACTTTACGGAGATCGGTTTAATGAAATATTAATTCTGACTGGCTGCTATCCGTTAATACAATCCAACTTCAGCCAAGTGGGTTTTTTTTTTGTTTTCGTTGAAGTAGAAAAGGGTTTAGCTTCTGTCATCTTTCAATGTTTAATTTCAGGGAAATCTCAATTGACTTCCTGTCCTGGTGACCAAACAGGAAGTTACCAGATCTGCAAAGTGGGGCAAAAACGGCAATTTGCTCTAATTTATTTAAAAAAAAATATTACTCTGTGCCCCTATTGAAGAGGTTTTGGTTACTTTCTGTCTTGCTGACCACATACGAGATATCTTCAATGGCTGCAGAAACAAAAAATAAAAATGTGGCAGAGGTTCTCACCCTATTTTCTCCATCTAAAGCTAATTAAAAAAAAATGTTTTGGCTGGAGTTGTGCTTTAAAGCTAGGCAGCACTTTCATTAAAATATAATTAATCCCTCCTATTTTAATTAATAGTTTTTGTATTGCATGCCTCCATTAGCTAAATCATTTTACAAGCAAAATACACAGATGACCTACATATATGTGAAGTGTCTTACCTGTCAAGGGATTTGAGTTTCTCCTCAAATCCTGAGGATTATACAGCTCTGGCACACAGGCCAGTGCAGGAGACCTGCTTTTCTTCTGCTGCAGTTAAATAACACTTACAGGTCATGTACCTTCCCCAGCCTGTGACTTGACAGTGAAAAAAAGATGCTCTTTGTACTGCAGTGAAGAGTGCGAGTGCGACAATTTGGTATTGTGGTTGGAGGTAAGTAGATAGATTTAATAATTGCCCATCCCCCATGTAAAATCTCTGGTCCCACAGCTTTCTCACCAGTGCTCTTAGCCTTAAACACACTGGATGTCTGAGCTTTACCTAGTAAAGAAGATGGGCGAGTAGGTCCTGAAAGTACTTTGAAGTAGTGCAATAAAATGATGTATTGATCACACTGTGTTCACATTCACTTCCATTCCTTCGATCCGAACATAAGAGTCTAAAAATGTGTCCAGATTGGTCAGCACATGTCATTTAAAGTCGAAGTCCAGACAAAAAGCTCAGTTCACTCTTGGGAACATTGTTGTGCTTTTACTTCCTGTCACCAAGCTTCCAGTGTCAGACTGACAGTGTTGTATTGTGTAGTAGACCCTCCCTCACCCATTCTAAGGGAGCTCCTATACAAACCGGTACTCTGAAATATATTTTTAATACATAACTGGGTTAAATTAAATAATTAATATCTGCATTCTGTCCCCGTGTGCAATACTGTTAACTGAGCACCCTGCAATCTACTTCTCTTCCACCCTATCCCCTGAAAGTGTACATATTGCCAAAAACTTTTTTTGTTTTGGATACAGCAGGGAATTGCTGTTTGGGGATATTTCCCTTCACTTTCTTTCCTAGAGGCGCAACAGGATATGAGATGAAATCTCCCCAAACTGAGGAAAACGTCAAACTGAGGAAAACGTCAATCTTAGATAGTTGTCATCAGAACATTTGTCTCCGCTGGATTATTTACCCTAAATACTTGCCACTCTAAAATGCTGGATTTCCTCTCATTTTATGCCTCGATGACGGTGGTCACCAAGACTAATAGTGAGTGGAATCTCCCCAGAGAGGACATAGGCATCATTAAAAACCTTATTAATATGGGATAAAAAAATAGGTGTAACCATATATGTAAAGAGAGTAGTACAAAACTTGATTTCTTATTACAAAAGATATTCTTCTACTAGTAGCCAAGAAAAGAAAAAGGCCACTATGAATTAAAAAGAAAAAAAAGCCACAACTGAGAGACCTTGTTATATTGATAATAATCCACAATCCACATATACCTGCATGTAGAATGTTGCATCAACAATATCTCTTATATACACTATATTGCCAAAAGTATTGGGACACCCCTTCAAATCATTGGATTCAGGTGTTCCGTGAAATTTCCTTGCTACTAAATATTCCACGGTCACCTGTTAGTGGTATTATAACAAAGTGGAAGCAACTGGAAACAACAGCAACTCAGCCACGAAGAGGTAAGCCACGTAAAATAAAGCGGGGTCAGCACATGCTGAAGCGCACAGTGCGCAGAAGTCACCAACTGTCTGCAGAGTCAATAGCTACAGACCTCCAAACTTTGTGTGCAGGCCCGGATTTCCCACAAGGCCATCGAGGCCCGGCCTCGGGGCGGCAGAGGGGGTCGGCAGCGGTGACCTTGTGGGGAAGTTGCGGGTGCCAGTGTAAGGTGTCCCGGCGGCGGACCGTAGTGTGCGGGCCGCAACTCCTCCCCCCAGCTGTCAGATACTTCCTCCGACGTCGTGTTAATGTGGATTGACGCCGGAGGAAGTAGTCGTCTACCTTGCTATCACACAGGGGCTTGTTATCTCCTGTGTGATAGCAATAAAATTAGGTGGGGGAAAAAATGACATTGATTTAAGAAAAAAAAAATTAAATAAAAAAATAAAAAGGTGATTAAAAAGTAAAAAATAAGAAAATAATTCTAAAAAATAAACAATAATAAGATAAAAAGTAAATTATAAAAAAGTAAAAAGATAAAAAATAAAATTGATTAAAATTTTTTTTAAAAAAAGAAATAATTGAATAAAAAGTGATAAAAAAACAGTTAAAAAAAATGTAAACTAGCCCCGCCCCAAGGCCAGGTTCCAAAATACGCCCGCCCGCCCTGCCATCTGGTTGCCATTCTCAATTGATGGGGAGAGGAGAGGGGGGGTTGGCGGCGCGGGGCGTATTGTGGAACCCGGCCTTTTGGCGGCAGGGAGAGTAAATCCGGCCCTGTTCGTGTGGCCTTCAGATTGGCACAGCAATAGTGCATAGAGAGCTTCATGGAATGGGTTTCCATGGCCGAGCAGCTGCATCCAGGCCTTACATCACCAAGTGCAATGCGAAGCGTTGGATGCAGTGGTGTAAAGCACATCGCGACTGGACTCTAGAGAAGTGGAGACGTGTTCTCTGGAGTGACGAATCACACTTCTCTGTCTGGCAATCCGATGGACGTGTCTGGGTTTGGCGGTTGCCAGGAGAACGGTACTTGCCTGACTGCATTGTGCCAGTGTAAAGTTTGGTGGAGGGGGTATTATGGTGTGGGGTTGTTTTTCAGGGGTTGGGGTTTGTCCCATTAGTTCCAGTGAAGGGAACTCTTAAGGCAGGGGCACCCACTATTTTCCGTCTGGAGATCTACTTTTCAAATGACGAGCTCATTGAGATCTACCAACGAAAAAACACCTGCATTCAGGGGCGGGGCGGTGCATTGAAGTCAATGGCACCGCAGCCAGGCTCCACAGGCAGGCCCCTCGCCCACAGTGCGATCGCCTGCATTAGTGCCTGTGTTCCAGTCCAGTGCGATCCGCAAAAATGCTGCGAGCACTATTTTTGCAGATCGCACTGGACCGGAATGCAGGCACTAATGTGCCTGCGTTCCGAGTGCGGGCGATCGCAATGTGGGCGATGCCATTGACTTCAATACAGCTCCACACCCCCTCCCGCACCTGAACGCAGGGAGTCGGCCGGCTTACATTCCAGTGCGCCCTACAGGTCCCGGCGTCCTGTCCTCCCGTGGTGCTCGTGTGGCCGACGTTGCACATGGGGTGTCCTGCACCTTTCCATCTGCAGCGTCTGACACATTCAGCCGGCAGCCGCACGAGCACCACGGGAGCATAGCCGTAGCCAGCTCCTTTTGCGCCTGAGGCAAGGAAAAAAAACAAAGTTTTTTAAATTTATTTTTTACTATTTTTTATTTTATTTTCATTATGTATTTTTATTTATTTAAAATTTTCATTATTTTTTTTTTTACTCTTGGGGGGGCTTCGGGGAAATATTAGGGGTCTAAAAAGCCCCCTGATATTTCCCTTTTAAAATAGAAAAAGAAATTGAGGACACAAAGTCCTCAATCTCTTTTTCTGCAGCCTCTATTCTAAATGAATGGAAAGCACAGAGGCTTCCCATTCATTAAGAAAATATTTTACTATCAAGCTGTTTCTGAATGGGGAGGAGCCTCTGTACAGAGTGCTTCTCCCCATTGAGAAACTTATGAATGAACAGGAGGTGATGTAAATCACCTCCTGTTCATTCATTTATAACTGGGGACACATAGTACTATGTGTCCCCAGTTATTTACAAACACGAGTGATCAGCCGATCGCTCCAGTGTTTGTCCCACACAGAGGATTGGTACATACTAGTGACATGTACCGATCCTCTGCCGCTCATCCACACACAGGGGGGCTGCCACTTCTCTGGATCCCCCTGCTCCCCCTTATACTACGAGCCGCGCGGGGGGCGTTCTATATTTGTGATAGAACGGACGAGCAGTGAGGGCAGAGAGAGGCGCCGGCTGTCAGATCCTGGCCGAGCGTCTCTCTCTCTCCTCACTGCTCTGCATTATAGTGACAGCGGCTCCGTCCTCCCCCGCCGCCGGTTCCTTCACGTCTTCTCGGATCCCCGCTGGGGAGAGCAGTGGGGATCCAGAGAAGCGGCGGGAGGAGAGGACATGGCGATCTACCAGTGATCGCTACGCGATCGACTTGTAGATCGCGATCGACCTTGTGGGCACCCCTGTCTTAAGGCATCAGCATACCAAGACATTTTGGACAATTTCATGCTCCCAACTTTGTGGCAACAGTTTGGGGATGGCCCCTTCCCTTTCCAATATGACTGCGCATCAGTGCACAAAGCAAGCTCCATAAAGACATGGATGAGCAAGTTTGGGGTGGAGGAACTTGACTGGCGTGCACAGAGTCCTGACCTCAACCCGATAGAACACCTTGGGGATGAATTAGAGCGGAGACTGTGAGCCCGGCCTTCACGTCCAACATCAGTACCTGACCTCACAAATGCGCTTCTGGAAGAATGGTCAAACATTCCCATAGACACACTCCTAAGCCTTGTGGACGCCTTCCCAGAAGAGTTGAAGCTGTTATAGCTGCAAAGGGTGGGCCAACTCAATATTGAACCCTACGGACTAAGTTCTGGGATGCCATTAAAGTTCATCCCAGAAAAATGTGCGTGTAAAGGCAGGCGCCCCAATACTTTTGGTAATATAGTGTATTTGTCAGAAGGATGTCCCCAGACAATCACAATTAGGTAAGTATAATGCATAAATCTTCCTTTCAGGATTCCCAAAGGAATCTAGATCATTCCTGTTTATCATATCATGAGTCAAATATGCAAAGACAGCCCATAATAAATTAGGTCCAATGCTGCATTTAAAAAAAGAAAATAGCAAAGCTCAATCTTCACCCCTTTCATACAATATCAATTATATATAATTGTGACCTGTGATAAAACATAGCTGATGTTAGGAGATTTATATGGGCAGATCCTCCGTTCTGGATGTCTCATGAACAGCGATGACTGAATAAATGTCCCAAATATATCTGCCACTCCATGAGATTACAATCAGTTTGATAGGAAAGGTATCAGGCAGATGTAAACACAGGACCAAATACAATCCATTAATTCTGTACAAATGTGGCAATCTCTGCTCTGCTCTTAGGAAGCATGTATTTGACAATTGGAAGATGCATATCTGGACTTGGGACAGCCGATGAATTGTTGTGTGCCTTGCAGGATTGTACAGAACTTTATACATCTTTTGTTTTATGAATGGCATTTAGGCCAGTTTTAAACCTAATATTGAAATGAACTGTGCTGAGGTATAAATGTGATTTGTATGAGTCTCTTATTATAGAGGACTGTTTTTTAGCATTGCTTTATTCACATTATTTGTGATTCACTCAGAACTACTGTAAACTACATTTAGCTTGCTTACATCTGCCAAACTACAACCTGGAACTCACATACAATTTGTGTACACATGAGAGTGAATCTCATGCCAGATACCCTTTCTATCAAACATTGTAATCGGAGAGACAAATGTTACATAGTTACATAGTATTTGAGGTTGAATAAAGACATATGTCCATCAAGTTCAACCTATTTGTGTATGGTCCTATTGGTGTGTAGTATGTATAGGTCCCTGTGTCTTCTCAATCTTAAGAGTACTTGTACCCCTGTATATTACGGTCCCTGAGGAAATCGTCCAATCGCCTCTTGAATGATTCCACACTCTCAGCCAAAATCACAGCATGTGGCAGCGAGTTCCAGACCTTGACTGATCTAACTGAGAAGAAACCCCTTCGCCCCTTGTGCTGACATTTTTTCTCCACCAATTTGAAGTGGTGGCCTCTCGTCCTTGTCATCGAGTTAATTGTAAAAAGTTTGCTGCTAATGTTGCTATCCCCGGTAAACATTTTATACATGAAATTCATGTCCCCCCTTAATCTCCTTACTTCCAAGGAGAACGTGTTTAATTTTAGTAGCCTGTTCTCATAACTCAGGTCCTCCATCCCCTTTATGAGTTTGGTTGCCCTCCTCTGGACTCTTTCCAGTTCAAGGACATCCCCTCTGTTCATTGGTGCCCAAAACTGGACTGCATATTCTAGATGAGGCCGAACCAGTGATCTATAAAGTGGCACAATTATAGACTAATCCTTGCAAAGCATTCCCCTCTTAATACCGGAAAGGACTCTACTTGCTTTGTTTACCGCAGCCTGACACTGCGAGCTATTACTCAGCCTGTGGTCTACAATGACCCCCAAATCTGTTTCCCTTTCTGACTTCCCCAGTGGAGCTCCCATTAGTGTGTAATCCGTTTTCTTGTTTTTAACCCCAAGTGTACAACGCTACATTTATCTACATTAAACCTCATCTGCCATATAGTTGCCCACTCCTCTATTTGATCCAGATCCCCCTCTAATGTCTCACCCTTCATTAGAGATCCAAAACTGATGACTGGCCCATATAAAGCTTTGAACGTCATCCGTGTTCTAAAATAGATCACAATGATATATAATTGATATTGCATGAAAGGGGTGGAGATTGGGCTTTGCTATTTGCTGGAAAGATGCAGCATTGGAACTCATTTATTATGTGCTGTCATTGCATTTCTGTCTCTTGTTATTATAATGAGGAATGATCTAAAGTCCTTTGGGAATCCTGAAAGGAAGATTTATGCATTATACTTACCTACTTGTGATCCTCTGGGGACATCCTTCTAACAAAGATACAAGACATAACTTTAATAGAACATGCAAGTTTATGTGGATTATTATGAACTACAGTGGGTATAGAAAAGAATCACCCCCTTTAAAATAATCACATTTTGTTGCTTTGCAGCCTTTTTACTTTATTTCCCCACTCTTTTTTGCAGAACTGCTCAAGTTCAGTTAAATTTGATGGTGACCATTTGTGGACTGCAGTCTTCAAGTCATTCCACAGATTTTCAATGGGGTTTAAGTCTGGGCTCTGACTAGGCCATGGAAGGAAATTCTCCCTTCTCTCCTTCAACCACTGTGTGGTCATTTTTGCTGTGTGCTGTGAGTCATTGTCATGTTGGAAGGTAAACCTTCTTTCCATTGACAACTTTCTGGCAGGGGGCAGCAGAGTTTCCTCAAGAATTTGATGGTATTTTTCCTTCGATCCTGACAAGTGCTCCAGCCCCTGCTGCAGAGACACACCCCCAATAATATAAAGATATTACCACCTCCATGCTTTACTGTAGGAATGGTGTTATTTGGATGGTGAGCTGTATTGGATTTCAGCCAGATATATTATTTGGTGTTGAGGCCAAACAATTCAATTTTAGTCTCATCTGACCATAGCACCTTTTTTCCATGTGGTCTCAGAATCTTCAAGGTGCGTTTTGGCAAAGCTCAGTCGTGACTGCATGTGACCTTTCCTAAGGAGTGGCTTTTTTCTTCCAACCCTACCATACAAGCCACATTTGTGGAGAATTTGTGATATTGTTGTCACATGCACACATTGACCATTATTTGTCATAAATTCCTGCAACTGCTTCAGAGTTGCTGTAGGCCTCTTGGTAGCCTTGCTGACCAGTTTCCTCCTGGCTCTTTCATTCAGTTTGAGTGACGTCCTGATCCAGGGAGGGTCTGTGTTGTACCAAATACCTTCCACTTCTTAATAATAGACTTCACTGTGCTTCTAGGCATTGATAAAGCCTTTGAAATGTTTTTGTATCCATCTCCTGACTTGTGCCTGTCCGCAACTTTATCCCGGAGATCTTTTGACAGTGCCTTGCCACGCATAGTTGATTGTTTGCTTCAGTTGCATTACCCGGGACTAAAATGCAGCAGGAAAGCTCTTCATGCTGAGCTAATCAACATGACCACAGCTGATCACAGATGAAAATCAAATGGCTTTGTGCGCCATTGAGAAGGTGATTTACTACACCTGATTAAGTTTAAAAGTTATTTTTAGGAGGGGGTGATCCTTTTTCCAACTCGGTGATTCTGTTTTTGAAATGTCGGTGTTCTATCTTTCACTTGGATGTAATAAGTTGCATTGAGTAAATACAGCTGGATAGAACAAAAACTGTGTCTGTCTTCATTTCGGGCTGCAAAGCAACAAAATGTGATTATTTTAAAGGAGGGTGATTCTTTTCTATACCCACTGCGTATAAGGGTCCATTCATACCATCTATGTTAGAGACCCACTGGCCGTTGTTTTCAGAGCAGCCCCAATGCAATACAATGCAATCTGCCTTATCACAGATGGCGCCGATTCACACCACCACATTGCAGTAGGAACGCGGTGGTGTGCGCTGACAAAAAGTAAGGCATGCCTTACTTGTTTCAACACAGCGGGATGCAACGCGGTACAACCGCCTCACACACATACTATGTGGCCCCCCACACTGCAAGGGTTAAATGTTTGTTATGTCTGGGGACAGAGGGATTTTGTATAATACCGACCTGTGTACTCACTCTATAAGGCTACCTCCATGCTGTGTGACCAGTCCTCCAAAACCTCTTCTCTAAGGCAATCTGGAAGGCGGCTGCATGCTGACATTATCAAGTACATCTGTAAAAAAGACAACTGGAGTTTCTCAATTCGGAATGACACCTTAAGGTTAGGGAGAGGTGTCATTATGAATTGAGAAAGCTGGTCGGATGACCAGTGAAACGTCTTCAAGAAAAATACAGCAAGTCCAGTTGCCTTGACTTCATTTTTTACAGATATACCATGACCTGGATAAATGAGAACCTTCACAGACATAATACAATGCAGGGCCAATAATCCTGCACTATATATGAGGGTGGTGAGGGCTCGCCCACAACACAGAGCGTAAAAGAGTAGAGTGCAAGAGCGAGGTAAGTATTACAACGTATTCCTCTAATGCTAGGCTTAATGAGCATAAACCCGTGTAGTATGGGGGGAGCCCACTGCAAGGGTAGCTTTTGTGTAACTCCCGGCGTTTAGCTGTAAAGTGTGTTTTATTTTCTTCTCATAAAGTGTTTAGATTCATGGTGGTATTTTTGGGCGAGTGCAAAAATATATTTTGTAATATATTTATAATATCAATATAAAGGGTTTTGTACTACTTGCTTTCTATATATTGTATTGTCATGATATCTTTAGATTTTTTAATTAATATTATACTTGAAGACAGGGTATCCTCCAATCAGTTACAATTTTTTTAATTTAATTTGTGTGATGAAGCACTAGGTAATTATAGGGTAAAAGCCTTACCTCCCTTTTACACAGCAATAAAAACTTTCCCACACTCTAAAAACCAAAGTCTGAAAATGAAATACAAACATTTTGCCTTTGCATACACTTTAAAAAAGAACTCCGGGCTGAATTTGTAATTATATATATATATATGTATATATAATTACCTAGTGCAGGTATAGTTGTATACATACATACAGTGTATATATATATATTTATATATACACTGTATGTATGTATACAAATATACCTGCTCATTTATGCCTAGGGTCAAACTCAACTATACTCACCTAAACCCCTAAGTCGGGTGGGTAGGGCATATTTCCCCCGACTCTGCAGCAGTCTAGGCATCCTCAAGTCATCACATCCAATACAGTGTATTGGACGTGAGGACGCTGAGGGACATACCATCTCTACAGCGGAGGAAGAGACAGGCTTAAGGGAGCGCTGCTGGCTCTGAGGTTCGGGTGTCTATAACTTTTTTTTGGACCCTAGGTAAAAACAAGCAGTTAAACCTGCAGTGCGGGGTTTAAGAGAATTTCGACTGGGAGTTCTCCTTTAATATTATCGTAAACACAGACATAGGTGATTGAGAAAGACCAAACAACAAAAGTCAGTAATTACACATCAGCTGGAGGCCTTGAGTTGTGTATAGTTTTGTAGTGATTATTTCAAGTACTTACACGCATAATTACATTATTTAACAGGTGCTTTCACATTGGCCATTTATTAATAGAAAAGCATTACTGAGAACCTGCCGTAGGCCATCAGACTCCATTACTCCATGCCGCACTTTCACCTCTGTCCCGAAGGGGGGGGTCACATGACCATGGTGCCTGTGCTACGGGGATCTTGAACCTCTATATGGTGTGGGGGAGGCATACAATCAATCCGCAGGAATTTCTCCTAAGAGTTCAGTATCGGGGGTGAATCTGAAATCATAAAACACAAGATGTATACAGGGATCTTTTTTAGGCCTAAACTACACGGGTCATTTGTATTAGTGTAACTGCACTTCTAAAATCACCTGCAAATGAGCATGAATGAGTAGCAACTGATTGCAAACTGACAGAACACATGGCTTCCTATGGGGTGAACTACACAGCAGGATGGAACAGTGAGCGGGAGCATGGCATGACCGTGCCCAATTAACCACTGTTACACACTATCGTGTAGCTTACCCCATGGGCAGCCATTCTTTCCTTTCTTGTACTTTCCTCTGGACCGAAGAAAACAACAGTAAGTAATGATGTAAGGAATAAAAAATTTAGAGAAATGTCCCGTGTACATCGCTCCTCGAGGGGAGGTGGGGAGGGAAATGGGAAGACACGACCAGAAAATTAATTTGAGTTCAGGTAGTGGGGGGATTAATGGTGATTCGAACAAATTATTAAAAGAGGAGGGATGGGAAATGTTTTTGGTAGTCTTGTGCTGGTGTGCGGCTTCTGTGTCCGGACCGTGGTGTCTGACGTGTGTGCTGAAAAAAACCAAAATAGAGACCGAAGCGCCACAAACTAGCGCAATGACTGTGGTGGGAAACAAGGTGGGGGTTAAAGGTATTCAACTTACCTGTGGATGGGTGAGCACTCGCTTTTGACAGGTGATTGAGGAGGAGAGCGTGAAGTGATGTTACAGGGACAGGGTCGTAACCTTTCTTGATGGGCAATGATGAGATGGACTCGGGTGGAGTAGATGGAAGTAAATGGCAAAACAGCAGAGTAGTGAGGCTGAAGAATGAGCAGCTGAAAAAGTGAACTCTGTAACTCACCGTGAAGTTGGTGGAGGTGGGAAATCAACAATGGAGTTGCAGTGAAGAGCTGATGGTGGTTCAGCCAATGATGTCCTATTTCGATTGTTCTTCGGGCAGGGATCTGGTCAGTGTGGTGCCAGACTTCTGGAGTTGAATAACTTTTACCCCCACCTTGTTTCCCACCACCGTCATTGTGATAGGTTGTGGCGCTTTGGTCTCTATTTTTGTTTTTTTCATCAATGATGTAAGGAATGTATTCTTAGGTAACAGCATCACATCATCACTCTGCCCTCTTCAAATGTCAGCAAGAGCTACGTGTTAAGGCCCAAGTCAATGGACTTTTGTTCACATCAGATGGGTTTTGCATTCCTATACATGTCTATTGGAATGCAAAAGCTGCTTGAAGAGGATCAAATGCAGGTCAGAAGTAGGTCCACTGCAGATCAGAGGTCCCCGTCAATGAATTCTGAATTTTAGAAGCATCTCAAACTGATGCCATCAACACATGTCCACAGTCCATATATACGCAGGCCTTTAGATTGACAGCACTCTGCATTGTAGCAAACCCTGACTGGCCCACAGCGCTGCTCCAACTTTTCCTTTAAGGAGATTACAGGAGCTCATAGAAAGACAGATTCAGAAACTTATACTAGATGTGTTTAGAATGAATTCACTGATTTTCAAAAACAAAATATCTGTCTGGGGTAAAGCCTTACTCCAGTATTTATTTTTTAGTTTTATTTCTGTCTGTGACTCCATTGTGGAGATTTTTCCTCACTTCCTGTCCCTTTGATGCACATACAAGAAATGGGGGCAGTGGTTGTCATTAGGACAGGGTGGCATTGGCAGCTATAAAAACTAGGGATGCACCGATTCTGATACTGGTATCGATATGCATACAGAGTATTTGGGCAAGTTCTCATACTAGTACTTGCTCAAATGCTCCAGTATTTACCCCGATACCGGACCTTCCGGTCAGACGGACATTCCCTCTGATCGGCAGTGCCACGAGGGAGCATGGAGCTGGCTTCCCGGGCCAATCAGGAAGCCAGGCGGCGGGACATGACCTGCCTCCCAGCTTCCTGATTGGCTAGCGAGTCGGCTTCACTTGTTGCTAGGCAGCCTGGCTTCCTGACCAATCAGGAAGCTGGGTGGCACGTCATGTACCGCTGGCTGGCTTCCTGATTTGTCAGGAAGCCAGACTGCCTAGCAACAAGTGAAGCCAGCTTCCCAACCAATCAGGAAGCCGGGCAGTGGGTCATGACAATTCCTGATAAGCCGGGCCCACTGTACCCCGGGATGCCGGTATCAGTATTCAGTATGTATGGGATGGTAGAGTATGCTGTATGTAGCTTTGGAATACTGATGTTATAGAAAAGGGGTAGGCAACCTTGGCACTCCAGTCCCATGATGCATTGACTCTGACAACCACAGACATGACTCCTAGAGGCAGATGCATGATGGGATTTGTAATTATATCTCAGCTGGGGTGCCGAGGTTGCCTGCCCCTATTATGGAATAGGGCAGTAAGTGGTGCTGGCCTGTTGAGATTTGTTGGCAAATCACACTAACCTTAGTGGTCTTGATGCGCCCTCCCTGGAAACAGATCCATCCAGAGTTGTCAGGCAGCGTCTGACATTCCTCCTCCTGTAGGCAGGGCTCCATATCGCACCACCATTTCCCCATCACAATGGAAGCTGTAAAAAGAGCTAGAATTGTCAAGCAAGGCCAACTGATTTCCTTAGAACAGGCAACCTCGGCATGCCAGCAATTGTGGAACTACAAGTCTCATGACACACTGCAAGACTCTGACAGCCACAGGCATGACTCCCAAAAGCAAAGGCATCATGGGATTTGTAGTTTCACCACAGATGGAGTGCATAGGTTGCCTACCCTTGCCTTTAAAAAGTGCAGATAAAAAGTGCAGAAGTGTGCAGTACCCCCTCCACAAATCAGCTAGCCTGCCCTTACTATGGTAAATAAAAGATCTAACATTGGTTTACAGAGATGAATACTGGCAGGATCTCGAGGTATGGTCACATGGGCATCAAAATACATGCATCCAGATGTGTTTGGAGCTTATTTCTATAAGCATCTGGAAGCATGTAATGCTTTTCTATGGTTGAATGCACACCTAGATGTTCAGCACTGTCCAGATACATTAAGTCTAACTGTGTTTACACAAACAAAAAATATGTACATCCTGGGACCATTTAGCCCAGTTTTAAGCAGCTAAATGCGTGTGAATGCATGGCAACGCAAATACATTTAACCCTTTTGCTGCCACCAACATACCATACATCCGCAGCAGTGGGCCCCTGTAAACAGACTCCCGGCGGCTTTAGCCATCAGGAGTCTGTTTACCTGGGTAATGCCGACTATTGGCTTTGCTACAAAGCCACCTAATCGCTTTCAGGGGCCGGTTAGCGTGCCCCCACCCAGGAGCGGACTGACAGTTCGGGCGCTTGGGCCTTTGGCAGCTGCCAACTGTCACGCTGTGTAGCTTCCTGCTCCTTTGTCCAGTGTTATCTCCCAGCGGCTCACTGAGGGCTGCCAATGGGGAGCTGCGGTAGCGCAGGAACTCAGCACGCCACTACCTGTCACTTACATGCATGGCCGTGGCAGATGGGGCCACCTATATGGAAATACCAGAGGGCCTGTCAGGGTATGCATTTGAACAGCCCTAGCGCAGCATCCACACACCATTCCGAGATCCCTGAGTGCACTGCCTCACCACTTTTTTACAACACAGATCTGCATGACTGATCCCCTCCGCCCCAAACAGTCAGCTAGGACACACCAGCACACTGATGGTCTCCCAATATCAATGAGTCTTCTTCCACTACTGACATGTGCACATGTCAGGATAAACGGTTAAGTCCCAGATCTGACCTCTACACTCTGTGTGTTATTTTCTTCTGACCTCTGAATGCTGTGTGTTACTTACTACTGACCTCTGGACACTGTGTGTTACTTACTCCTGACCTCTGCGGGTTACCACGGAACTCTGCGTTCTTTACTACTGAGCTCTGTGTTCTTTACTACTAAGCTCTGCATTATTTACTACTGAGCTCTGCATTATTTACTGCTGAGCTCTGTGTTTTTTTACTACTAAGCTCTGCGTTCTTTACTACTGAGATCTGCGTTCTTTACTACTGAGATCTGCATTCTTTACTACTGAGCTCTGTGCTCTTTACTGCTGAGCTCTGCGTTCTTTACTGCTGAGCTCTGTGGTTTTTTTTACTACTAAGCTCTGCGTTCTTTACTACCGAGCTCTGCGTTCTTTACTACTAAGCTCTGCCTTCTTTACTACTGATCTCTGTTCTTTACTACTGAGCTCTGCATTATCTGCTACTGAGCTCTGCATTATTTACTTCTGAGCTCTGCATTATTTACTACTGAGGTCTGCGTTCTTTACTACTGAGCTCTGCGTTCTCTACTACTGAGCTCTGCGTTCTTTACTACCGAGCTCTGCGTTCTTTACTACCAAGCTCTGCCTTCTTTACTACTAAGCTCTGCGTTCTTTACTACTGATCTCTGTTCTTTACTACTGAGCTCTGCATTATCTGCTACTGAGCTCTGCATTATTTACTTCTGAGCTCTGCATTATTTACTACTGAGCTCTGTGTTCTTTACTACTGAGCTCTGCGTTCTTTACTACTGAGCTCTGTGTTTTTTACTACTAAGCTCTGCCTTCTTTACTACTAAGCTCTGCCTTCTTTACTACTGAGCTCTGCAATATTTACTTCTGAGCTCTGCATTATTTACTACTGAGCTCTGCATTATTTACTACTGAGCTCTGCATTATTTACTACTGAGCTCTGCATTCTCTACTACTGAGCTATGCATTAATTACTACTAAGCTATGTGTTCTTTACTACTGAGCTCTGCGTTCTTTACTACTGAGCTCTGCGTTCTTTACTACTGAGCTCTGCGTTCTTTACTACTGAGCTCTGCATTATCTACTACTGAGCTCTGCATTATTTACTACTAAGCTCTGCGTTCTTTACTACTGATCTCTGTTCTTTACTACTGAGCTCTGCATTATCTGCTACTGAGCTCTGCATTATTTACTTCTGAGCTCTGCATTATTTACTACTGAGCTCTGTGTTCTTTACTACTGAGCTCTGCGTTCTTTACTACTGAGCTCTGTGTTTTTTACTACTAAGCTCTGCCTTCTTTACTACTAAGCTCTGCCTTCTTTACTACTGAGCTCTGCAATATTTACTTCTGAGCTCTGCATTATTTACTTCTGAGCTCTGCATTATTTACTACTGAGCTCTGCATTATTTACTACTGAGCTCTGCATTATTTACTACTGAGCTCTGCATTCTCTACTACTGAGCTATGCATTAATTACTACTAAGCTATGTGTTCTTTACTACTGAGCTCTGCGTTCTTTACTACTGAGCTCTGCATTATCTACTACTGAGCTCTGCATTATTTACTACTAAGCTCTGCGTTCTTTACTACTAAGCTCTGCTTCCCAGGCTCCGCTACCCCTCCTCCAGGTGTCAGTGAGTAGCGGCGAGAAAGACCAGTGAACAGTAATGAGCATGAAACCGGAAGCGGCGATGATTTAATTACTTCCGGTTTCTGGGCTGTCATTTTCTGGCTAAAGAAGCCAGGGAAGAAGCTGATCAGCTTGAATGGGCTGCAAAGGTGACATTAAAGAGCACCTGTCACCACTAAAGTGTTATCACATAGGGGGTTTGCGAGCCCCCCACTGTGATAGCAATAAAGTTAAAAAAAATGGCTATAAATTTAAATAAAATAAGTTTAAAAACAGCCAAAAATTTTTTGAAAGTTCCTTGTCCCCTCCTACAGGTACATACTAATGCAAACAAATGTTAGGTGCGCCTACGTCCGAAAACGATAATTACACCACACATGTTAGATATAACCACGTGTAAGAGTAAGAGCAATAATTCTAGGGCCAATATTCATGGTTAACTCTAAAGTGATGACCTTACAGGATTTTAAAGCGTCGCCAATGGACATATTGGGGTGCTGTAATTTTTTGCCATTTCAAAGGCGCATACAATTTTTAAGCTTGGCATGTCGGGTATCTATTTACTCAGCAGAACCTTTACAAATTAAAAAAACAAAATTGGGTATTATATTGTTTTTGTGCACTAAAATTAACGTAAGCGTATTTGTTAATGACATTTGAAATTGTGCTTTGCTGTGTGTTGTGGCATGCCGCTAAAGCACGTGCACTGCCTTAGTGCGTTAGGGTGCCATTCAAAATAAATGGCTAAGCAGCAATGAGTGTAAAGAGCATTGCAGAA
The DNA here is from genome assembly GCF_000935625.1 of Nanorana parkeri. Classification (NCBI taxonomy): domain Eukaryota; kingdom Metazoa; phylum Chordata; class Amphibia; order Anura; family Dicroglossidae; genus Nanorana; species Nanorana parkeri. The sequence goes on from NW_017306583.1 coordinate 685,952, forward strand.
ATTCCTGTGTTTACAACCTTAACCACATCACAATAGTGTAAATGGGCCCTGGAGGTTTACATACAGTACACTTTAAGGCCTGTGCACACATACAGGGGTGACCTGCGTTTTACCACACCGGATAAATGTAGGTCAGCGGTGGGACACATAAAAACAATTGTTTTCTAAGTGCCCTTTTCACACCACTATATGTGTGTGATGGGCAGTGTGCTGGGGAAGAATGCAGCATGCTGCACTGGTTGCCACCGCAGGTACACTCCATTTAAGTCCCCCCACAGCAGCATGGTACACTGCGCTGCTATGTGGGGACCTGAAAAGAATGTACACAATGTTTACTACCAATAAAGTTTAAAAAAAAGAAAAAATGTAAACAGAGACAGCACTGGCAGTGTGTGATAAAACTCACACTCCAGAGCTGCCCCTATGCAGTCAATAGATAACTTACCGTCCACACAGGATGGTTTGTCCCTGGTGGTCCCGGCCACCTTCCCAGGCAGGCAGGAACATTGCACCGTCTGTGATCGCTCCTCAATACGGTTCCTGTTGCAGCAACGATGGGCAGACACCACCCGACAGGTGCCTCCGGCTACAGAGAAATAGCAAACCGTTCTGTCAAACACCATACTTCCATGTTAAAGATGCTCCAGTTATAAAAATATAAACAGGCACATGGGCAATTAGTGTTAGAATACACATTACTGTGCTTATAGCAACAACCCCTGCAGTATATATTTTAGGTCACTAGATGGCAGTGTTTATAAGTTCTGTTATATATCTATGGTAGATACTCTGTTGTATTGAATAAGGTAGAAAATAAAAGCTGTGGCTTCCTTCCTGTTTTCAAGCCATGTGTAGCATGCATATCAGACTGTGTGCTTGTGTTTCTCTGTGAGGCTGTGCAAGAATTTCCAACAATTAGTCAGATTTCAAACAAGACACTTGGATCTTGCAATGAACAACTAAATATCATGGTAGGCCAAAAATTAAAACTAGCACAAAAAATCTACCCTCTGTGATAGAACTACTGACATTCACTAAAAATGTCCTATGCCTGTAAAAACGTAAAGGAGAACTATGGGGTTAGGGCTTTTCCTCATAGTTCTCCTAAGGGTCAGGGGAGAACACAAACTAGCGTTCTCCTGTGACCCAAAGCTCAGTATACCGTGAGCTACAGCTTGCGGTATACTGAGATGCCGCAGCCGGGACAGATCCCGACAATAATGTCTGGATCCACCCAGCTGCGGCATTGACAGCTGGCTCTGCCTATCCAGAGGCAGAGCCAGCTGTGCCCGCCCCCTCCCCTGTCCGTTTCCGCCAGTCAGCGCAGGAGGATCGGACAGGGGAGGGGGGGGGGAATCCCTGCAGGAAGCTGTGAGTGACAGTCACGGCTCTCTGCAGGGATAGATCGAGAAGTGAGCGAGCAACGGTATGTGTTCGCTCACTTCCCGATCTACTGAGCCGACCTGTGACACTTTCATTGTCACAGGTCGGCTCAGATTATGAGGCCAAGTGAAAATCACTCGCCTCATAATTCTCTTTAACAAAGGCCAACACCAGCCGAAACTTCCTGTCCCAGAGACACGCGCATCCTCTCATTTTCTTGTCCTGGTGTCATGGAGACAGTGAGTGAGGGACAAATTTCTACGACAAAGACAGCAATAAAAACTTGACAAAGTTCTAACTCTTTCCCACACTATTGAAATCTAAATAAATACATTTCTGGCTGAAGTTATTCGTGTAACTGGCAAGTGTGTTTCAAGTTCTGAAAAAAACTCTTCTATAAATAGCCAGGCCATCACACTGCTGATGGGTGATGAAGGGGACAAGCTTCCCCGAAACGCATCCCTAACAACAGTATCTTGCTGTGAGCACATGTGACTGAGCAGGCAGAACTGATTGAGGGTGGAGGGAAATAGAAAGAACAGGTACAGGCCGTCTGTGTTCCAAAACCGGCATGTCTCCTATCCATTGCATCTCAGGCTCTGTTTCTAGTGTGGGGCTGTCCTGCGACCGGACCAGCATTTTCCATCTCAGAAATTCTGAGTGCTCTCACTGTGTTTGTCAAGAGCTGCATGGCTGGACTGTTCAGCAATAAGGTCCCTTTCACATGGGCTGATCAGGAGGTAATCTGTGCTCCCGATTGGAGCAGTACAAATCAGATGTCCTTGCTGTGAAATCCTTGTCCGCCCAGTTTTTTACTCTATCTTGCTATGCAGGAAAGAACTAAAAATGCTGGACCCCATGTCAGTCTATGGGGAGTCAGATGCATATGGACTTCCGATTACTAGCAATCCAGGGAAATGGATCTCTGATCCATTTGTTTTTCCCGACCGGGCTAGAGTTGGGGGTAACCAGGTGTAAACTGACCCCTGCCCATTTACACACCCATAGACTAACATTCGGCATCTGATCGGGGCGGCTTGAAAAACTGACAGGTGGACCCAATCAGACAGCCTGTGTGAAAGGGACCTAACTGTTTTCATGTGGATTTTTTATTTATAAATGAATACTTTTGTTTAAACATAGAGCAGGCTTTTTTAAAGATTTTGTAATATTTATGTAATCGCTTCATCCTGTGCACAAAATAGTATCGTTATCATTGATCTTATTATGTATCTTTGCTGTGCAGCTCGATATTTTCAACTGTTTAGGTCTCGTGCACATGGGTAGAATGAAACGCCGCTTTTAAAGACATCTTTTGGGTTTTGTTGCCTCTGAATGCAGCCTTGCACGTTGTGACGTTTTGATCCATATTTTAGAGCAACGTTAAAAAATACCCCAAAACTGTGTTTGGAGAGGAGCTTAGCAGCATAATTTACATGCGTAAATAAATGAACATTCTAAGCAAAGGGAGTTGTTTTTGCACATACGGCTCTAAAGGCCGTATGCGCATAAACACTAATAATTACGCACCAAAATGAGTAAGTGTAATTCTTACACTTTACAGCTTCTGGCAGGCAGATTTAGCGTAGATGGGAATGTTTTAATATCCCCATGTGAATAAGCCCCTAATGTATAAACAAATCTTGGTGTGTAATACCTTTTTCTTAAAAACATCACATTTAACAAACATTAAGAAAGCCGTTAAAAAGCATCAAGTAGCTTTATGGAAAGCCACTTGAGTAAGGATGCTCTCAGTTTCTGACTACACCAGGACTGAACCTGAGCTCCTCCTAACCTGGAAGGAGACCTGAACATGAAAGGAAGTATCTTCTGTGCCGCCCGATCACCTGCTGGAGGGGAATTCCCCCACCCGCAGCCTAATGCAAGCAAAGGGGCAGGATGCAGTGATGTCATTGGCCTTATATGGCTACATTTAGGTTTAGAATTTAGATTTAAAGAAGAACCCTGGGCAGAAAAAAAAATTTAACCCCCTTTTTTTGCAGTGCTACCCCCACATTGCAAGGGTTAAGTGCTCGTTTTGGTCTAGGGACTAAAATAACAAAGAAATACTCACCTGAACCCCTGTCCACATGGATGCTAGACCGGTCCCTGCAGCCTCTCTCCCCCTTCGCTCTGGCACTCACATCCAATGCAGTGTATTAGACATGAGGACACCAAGGGACATGCCATTGCTGGAGCAGAAGGAGAAAGAGGCTGTAGGGACTGTTCTAGCAGCCAGCTGGATCCAAGGCTGTTATGTTAGACCCTAGACGAAAACAAGCACTTTCGGTTCCAATAAGATGTGACAAAACACACACTATGGGAGCTGCACAACGCATTAGCCCATCAGCTAAAATGCAGAGTTTCAGTGTACGGGCTAGTGTGAACAGATCCTTAAAGATGACAGACACTGCAGCTTTTCTCATTAAAACCCTGAGTGATTACAAACAAGGGAAATCCTTCCATTTACAAACAGAAGTTTGAAATCCTTGCAATGTTTATATACTTGGGGACTTTTTGTTTTACAGAAATGGAGTTACACTTTAAGTAGCTCACGTTCATAGTGAATCCCCCATCGTTTTCACTCATCTCTCCCCCTTGTCTGAATGAATTCTCTCCCTCCTCTCTTGTGTTTCCTTCCCTCCTGCACCCTCTCCATCCTCATTCCATCTGTCTCTCCCACATCTCTCTCCATCTCTTCTGCAGGCCTGTTCCTCTCTAGCTAGCAGATGGCATATGCACACCCATCCTTCATATCTGAGAAGGTTATGCCAGGAAATGGGAACATTTCTGGCAGAATAATTATAATGCTTTTTTCCCTCGGACAGTGGTTAGGGCGTGAAGGCTTGTGATGGGTAGTTGTGGAGATCACACTAAGGGAAGGGGGGAGTGCTATAAAGATGAACATGGACATGCTGTGTTCGGGATTCTAGGAAATACATATTTTTGGCACAGTTTACACTTGAGGGATGGTCTGGAGGTGCGGAGGCATGAAGGGGACTGGATAAATATAATGTGTGGGTAGACAACTGTTGAAAAGTGTAGACGGAACATTGGTAACAACTTACAGATGACTGGGAGCCGATTACCATCTGTGAAATACTGATAGTGCGGAGGCCACAGAGGAGACAGGTCCGGTATCTGAACGTTGTGCTTAGAGTAGGAGGCCATTACTGTCATCCAGAGGCAGGATATGGAGAGGAAAAGAGTGGGGCTATCAACAGAGAATCAGGTGAGATAACAAATGTGAGAGTACTGGTAAAAAGTGGAAGGAAGGTAGCAGATATTGGGGAGAGGCAGAGAGGGAAGGCATGAAAGCGAGAAAAGGGGCTAAATTCACTAAGCTATAATACCATACATGAATTATTTGACATTCCAATAGTTACTTTCCAATTACTTTCAGCAATGATCACTTTGGCAAATAATGATCATTATAGGTTAGTGAACTGAATGGAAGAGGAAAGGAGGGAGAGAGTGAATGGGAGAGAGGGAGAGACTGAATAAGAGAGGAAAGGAGGGAGAGTGGGACTGAATGGAAGAGAGAAGGAAAGAGACAGAATGAATGGAAGAGAGAAGGAGACAGAGATAGGGAGAGGAGGGGGGCTGAATGGAAGAGAGAAGGAGAATGAGATAGAGAGCGAGAATGGAAGAGATAAGGACAGAGAGCGAGAGGGACATTGAATGAGGAAGAGAGAGACTAAATAAGGGGGGATAGAGAGAATAAGTGAGGGAGAGATGGAGGGGGGAGGCTGAATAGAACAGAGGAGAGAAGGAACCAAAAGAGGAGAGGATGAATGAGGGAAGAAGAGGAAAGGAGGGAGAGAGAGGGAATAAGAGAAAGAGAAGGAGAGGAAATGAAGAGAGAGCTAAAGAGAGAGACACTGAATAAGGGAGAAAAGGAGAGAGAGAAATAAAAGGGAATAAGAGGGAAGGAGAGACTGAATAAGGGAGGAAATGGGAGAAAGAGAAACAAAAGGGAAGAGGGATGGAGAGACTGACTGAATGAGGGAGGAAATGGGAGAAACAGAAATAAAAGGGAAGAAGATGGATGGAGAGACTGAATGAGGGAGGAAAGAGAAACAGAGGAGGTA
>NW_017306583.1:691467-710475 GCF_000935625.1 Nanorana parkeri
AGTATAGAAAAACATAATTTGTCATTTTATATCCCATTTATAACTTCATCTACAATATTCACAGTTGCTCTGGACAACATCTCCACTGTTATTCACACTAACTCTTCCCCATTAGCCTGAATGCTTTATAACACACACTTTTTCATTTAATGACATATTCAGAACTGCATTCACCCATTTTGGTAGTTATGTCTATTTCTATAGAATGGATCTCGTGACATTAGTTTCCCAGCCATCATACACACAACCAAGGGCTACACCAGATGATTTTCAATATTAAAAAACTTCCACGCAGATCAGCCCTTGGGTTGCACCTCTAAACCTGAGCAGATAATGGTTGATAGCTGACACACCTGGCGTCATTTGATATCTGTAAAATAGCATCCTAGTTCCCAGCCTGCCCTGATATACAATGTAAGCCTCCGAAGACTTCTCCTTGGGAATGTATTTTTGAAATGTATAATGGTTTTACTAACACATTCAAACTCCTTTTCTTAAGAATCAGCATTTTAAATGTAGTTGCCACACAGCTGCAAATTTCAAATTCAAATACATCTTCCCAACATATTATAACCAAGAACTTCTCACACGCACTACAATAACATCCTACAATCTACTAAGGGTTAAATTGTACAGAAATTGTACCATGGGTGGGGTGACATGGGCTGGTACAATTCTACATAATGTTTTCTATAGCAGCCAGTGTGTTTTTAGTGGGGGATCTTACAAGGACAATGACTATATATTGTACAGTTTACACAGCCCGATACACTATTGATGGTGTACCAAATATAGGGCACACAGAACACTATATAGAATGGTCACATAATTTTCCAAGTTGAAGAGTTTGTACATGAAAATGCAACTAGTGCACTAAGGCCTCATACACATAAAGCTGTTATGTGCATCAGGGGATTCCTGCGGCAAGAACCTGTGGATTCTTGTGGCAGGAATCCCAGGTAGGTCCGTAAAGATGGGGCAGCTGTGCCCATTTAAGTGAATGGCAGCAGCTGCATCTGTCTGTGGCTGTCCGCAACTAATCGTATATATGGAATGATTGCCTGCAGATTGGGATAAATGTGTGTCCCTGCATGCAATCTGTCTGCGTCCAGGGACAATCATCCTAATCCATATGTAATCATTCCATGCACACAGTTACTTTCAGATATGGCCACTGTCAGCCTGCCGTTCACTTGAATGGGTACAGCGGCCGCAGCTTTAACGACCCACCTGGGATTCCTGACGCAAGAATCCACAGGTTCTTCCAGCAGGAATCCCTAGCCGCACAGATCAACCCTGTGTGCATGTAGCCTAAATGTAAAAAAATCCCAAAGTGGAACATGTCGCACAGAAAATCCCAAAGTGACGTGGCGTGCCACAAAAAGAATTTTTCAGAAAATGAGTTCAATATTTAGTGCAACGGTGTTCAGTATTGCGGCAAGAGGATGATGGTGCAAGACAGTCAAGATTATGGTGCCTAGTGAACTATACGCACTGCAAAATAATAGTTTATGTGAAATGCAATGCCCCACAATCATGTGCATTCCTCTACACCCGCCAATCGTAATTTATTGGGCCCAATGTGTGTGGCCACACTGCATGATGAAAAAATGGGATTGCAATTAAAAAGTCAACTGTGTATGGCCTGCTTGAGTGGTTACCTTGCTTGTTGTGGTTCCCTGAAAGCGCACAAAGCACACCAACAAAATGACAATATTGTCAACTATGCCATAGATGTTTATAGGATTAATGAGAGCACAGGTAACTTCACCCTGTACACTTCCAGTGTGTTACGTTTCCACGATCAATAGCAGTTGACAACCCTTTAGCACTGGAACTGTAAATTACTAGTGAATTCTAGCCCTTTGTCCGCCATAGCAGCTTTCTGTGCCACGCCTGGCCCAAAAAAAAACAAGCGTTGAAGTTTGGCCATATACCAGTAGGATTTCGGCTTTCAATAGTTATTGTTTTCAACTGTAGGGACAAAAAATTCGAAAAGGAGCAGGATGGAAATTTTTTCTTGAACGAACGCAATTCTGACAGCGAATGTGGTTTTCTTGGGGAAACCCCATTCATTTCCAAAATCAAATGTTAAATTCAAACGACCTGCGTGAAGTCTCTGATGGCATTAGCGAATGTTCTGATGAGAATATTGTAGGAAAGTTAATTTGATAGTCTACCAGTATATGGCAAGCTTTAGGCAGTGGAGGTGTTTAGACAGCACGCAGAGGTCAGGCAGAAGTACAGTATGTGTCAGCAGGTGGAGATTGCACTCCGTTGGAGTGCTAATTACAGGATTAGAAAATGATCTCACATCCAGAGGGTATGAGGAGACTATGGCTGTGCCGAAAGAGAATACATTATAAAGGCAGGCGGTGCTCATTTGGCAGCCTGAAAACAGCTTTCTCTCTTTAAAGTGGAGTTTCTCTTCAGCTGGGTATACGCGGTTCGAATTTTGTATGAACATTCAAACCTCGTCAGAACATTCCATTATGCCATCAAAGACTTGACGAATGTCATTCGAAATTTGGTTTGATTCTAACATTCAATTTTGTAATAGAATGGAGTTTACCGAGAGAAAACCACATCCACTCTTAGAATTTTGTTTGGTCGGGAACATTTTCCATCCTGCTCATTACTACAGTTGAATACGATTGTCGATTTGACCCCATTAACTATTAAAACATTGAACGAACATTCTGAAAAGACTGTTTTTGAACTATATTTGAACTGTGTTCAACCAGCATTACACTGACACCATACAATAAATGTATCCTCTGCACAGACTCACAATCTTTTTCTGCCACAGAATTGACACGCTCTGTTAACCCTTCCTCTACCACAGACATGCAGCTCAGTGAACTCTCCTTCTGTGTTGACTCTCCTTTCTGTGTTTTTCCACTTCATTTTCCTAGGAAGGATTAACCCTTCCTCTGCCAGAAATTTCTCTTCTCTCCTCCTCTGCCCAAAGGTGCCCAACCTGTCATTTGCACTGCGTGAAACTTTGCCCTGGCTAGCGCCTTCTCTGGACCCTTTACTAGACCCCAGTGCAAAATGCCTTCTTCCCTTCTCTGCCACTTGTAGTTTAACCCCTTCCCTGCCTGAGGGCATTTTCTCCTAAACCATAAACTCAATAATAAGGGATGGTCTGTGCTCACTTACCAGTCCGGGAACCTCCAGCCCATGGGATACGGTGCAAGATGAAAGCAAGGAGAGGAGATCTTCTTGTCAGAGCCTATGAGGCTGTAATCCATCTGGGAAGTGTGAGTGAGGGGGAGGAGGGCTGGGTGCCATGTGTGATAGCGGAGAGTGGGGAGCGATAGAGAAAAAGCAGTGGGGGTCTCTAGTGCCCTGTATGAGAAATGCCAGCAGGGTGGGAGGGAAAGAAAAGAAATGTATTCTGCCCCTCGCTGTATTATCTCCATCTCTGCTCATCCCACACCTGATATCCCACTAATGACATTCACCTTCCAACCTCTTTTCTCACCTGTCTTTTCTCACCACTCTCCTCCCTCTCACCAGGATGACTTATCTCCCCATCTGCTGAGTGTTCTCATCGGTCATCCCCACTTCTAGATACAGCTTGAAATATACCAGCCATCACTTGTGACAACTGGGCTGTGCAGGGTTAACTTAAAAGCTTTAATCACCATTTTGGGGTTATTTTATATCAGAATCATGCTGTTTTTTTACGTTATAAAAGAGCTTTTCATTTTTACCATATTTTTTTTACCGCATTGTAATAATATTCTATGGGAGAAAGCAAAAAAAAAGTACCCATGGACACTACTGCACAACAATAACTTAAAATAAACTCTCATTTATATAATGTTTCATTATATAGCATAATATATATTATAATAATATTCCTGGTTTATTTAACAGAATTATGGAGATGAGATCAAGCTTACTTTATCTTATGTAACGATAACCATCAGTTTAGGCTGCTTGGTGTGCCCAGTGCCCGGACAGTGTGTCCAGTGCCCAGTACCAGGACAGTGTGTCCAGTGCCCAGTGTCTGCACACTGGTAGTGATAGTGATCTATTCCAAATGGCACATATGTTGGCAGATGGCAGGGGAGAATAATGGTGATCTCTTGTTCGAGGCACCCACGTTAATCCCTGTTCACAGCTAAGCGTTCAGTGAACGACGCCAAAATGCTCGCTGTGTGTGCCTTGATGCACATTCAAATAGCAACAGATTTATTATCCTAGTTTAAGGTTCATCCTTAATTGCCTTCATAAGGAAAGATGTCTCAAAATTGTTTTTGAATTGTCTGTCTCTAAATTGTTGCAGGCTTGCGGGGAACCTCCTGGATGATAACTGAATAGTCCCAAAGTGACTTGAGAATGAGAAGCTGAATTATCTTTGCGATACTTTAAGTAGTGCTCAGGAGCACTTTTAGGATGTGCGATAGTTTAAAGGTCTTTTAATGTTGCAAATGCTGTACACAAATACAGTGCAGTTGATAAATTATACGAAATGTCCCTTAAAAAAAAAAAAAAAAGGTTGCATAACAGAGATAAAACCTTTCAGTTAGTTAGCATGACTTTTTGGTCCTTGTTCCTAAAAATCTTGTCGCAAACACGTTCATAAAAGTCCTCCCAGTGTATTTAGCAATGAGGAGCAGCATCCATTGTAAGTGATTTAATCAGCATTTAAACTGAGGCCCCATTCACAATGAGCGATCTTTCGCGCGGTTCGGGGATATTTACCGCGCGATATCGCTCTCCAATGCATTTCAATGGGGCTCTGTCCGTCGCTGTCGCGGGTCGCTACAGCAGGACCCTTTTTGGAGCGGATTTTTCCGCGATTCTAGGTTGCTCAATGCAACCATTTGCGCGATATCGCGCGACAAACGCGCGATATCGTGCAAAATGCAAATCGCGCGATTTGCGAATCGCTCAGTGTGAATGGGGCCTTAAAAAAAACTCATAGAGTGCCTGACAGCTGTATGAGAGAGAAGGGGGACCCAGCGGCATACCTTATCTCACCGGATGAAAGTCCCCTCCTCTTTCTGCCAGCGTCCATCACATGTGTAATGACGTCCCCAGCATGCAGGATGACGTCCCAGCGGATGACACCCTGCAGCCACACCGGGTGACACCTGACCTGGGGACGCGTCTACAGCCAAAGAATATGTGACCACAACTAAGGATCAGGTGAACTATGGGAAGCTGGCACACAGCTGGGTTTACTAAGCGTGATGGCACACAGCTCTGCTTTTTCACACCCATAGATGTAGGATAAATATCTGTCAATTAAAAAATTATTCTTGGTCAAATATAATTTCTTAAAATGACACCTTAGCATGACTCAATCATATTGTCTTCTGTTAAGCTGGCCATAAGCTAGGAGATTTCCGAATGAACGTTCGTAAGAAAGATCTTTCTTTACAACCCGATAATGCCATCAGACACTTGATGAATGTCGATCGAAATTTCATTTGATTTTAACATTTGACCCCCATCAATTACCGTAATAGAAAGTCGAACAAAAAGACTTTTGTACAAAAGTTTTTTGAAAATATAAGAAGTGCATGGCCAGCTTTAGGAAACCACATATGGCCACCCTAAGCCTTTTCTCCATTAAATTACAACAAAGGGTTCTCGGTAGAGATGCGCCGATTTTTCAAGATGAGTTCGAGTATTGATACTTTTTCTCAAGTACTCGTCAATACCAATTACTGATACCTTTTTTTTTACAGGGTTATTCACAAAAAGGTGAAGAGTTTGGAGAAGTGAACAATCTAGACCAAAATAGCTGATTTTGAGAAAATCTCCTATTCAGCTCACTTTCCAGTTTAGCTATGTTGTCCTAGATCGTTCACTTCTCCAAGCTCTTCATCCTTTTGTGAATAACCCTGTTAGTGTCATGTGAAAGTTTTTATAAAACAATACAGGATAATGATTTAAGGACAGTGATGGAGCACCAGGGCCTGGTCCCAGCTTCAAACGCTGCGACCCTGGTAGTTCTGCCACTGACTCCAAGCTGTAGAAGGACTACAAATCCCAGCAATACCTTACATAGCATTGCAGAATACCACCAGCTATAGGAAACTACAAATCCCAGCAATACATTATACAGCAATGCAGAATAATATGAAGCTACATACTCCGTGTTACTCACTAGGGCAGTGTGCAGGGTCTCACCAGGGCTGAGTGTGGGTCTCACTAGGGCTGTGCGAGCAAGTGTGGGTCTTAACAGGGCTCTGTGCGGTTCTTACCAGAGCTGCGTGCTGGTCTCACCAGGGCTGTGTGGGTAGGTGCGGGACTCTTCAGTGCTGTACCGGGTCTCATCATGGCTGCGGTGAGGTCCCCAGCAAGCACAGGAACGTTATGGCTGCTGCTCATGTTTAAAAATTTAAAGAGCCGGTGTCTGCGCTTAGTATTGGGGCATCTTCATTTGTACAAGTACTTGTGAAAATGCCCAGTATTGGCACCGGTATCAGTGCATCCCTAGTTCTAGACAAGGGAAAGCCCAACTCCAGCCAAAACTGGTTATTAAAGCTGAATGCCGGGATAAGTAAATATTGTCATGTGTATTCTTATTTAAATCTTGGTGTACTTCGTGTATTTCTTTCAGATCTGTGCAGTAATCCAGTGTGAAACTTTACCTTCCTGTAATAAAGACCAGTCACTGCTGCTCTCCCTTCTTGTGTAGGATGACTGGCCTTGTATCTGCCCCCTCCTGTAGTTTTTTACAGGCAGCCTGTAGTGGGTGAAGCCTGCTGGCACCCTTCCACAGCTCAGCTCTCTGCACAGGCTATGTACAGCACAGTGATGATGTCACTTCTACTTTTACAAGTTGATATTGGGGTTTGCAAAGGCATTTGGCTCTCACACAGTGGATTTAAATCCTCTGTGGTTATTGAGGAATATATTTTAATTTTTATGCCCAGAGTTCAGCTTTAAGTTTTAAATGTGAGGGATTTTAAAGACCCTGTCAGCTTTATTTGTTTTTATTGCTGTCTATCTATTTTTTGCGGAAATTAACAGGACAGGGCAGTTCTAACTTCCTCTCAGAGCAGGAAGTGATGGGAAATCTAATTGGGATACAGACATGAAAAAAAACATATTTTTATTAGAGTGGAAAAAGTTTCAATCTGTCCCAGCACCCCTCCTTTCTTTTATGAGCATCAAGGAGACGGGAAGTGAGTGAAAATCTCTTCAATTGGGTCACATAAGGAAATCAAAACACGGTAGTAATTGTAACTCTTCTCCAGTTGTATCATTCTGCGTAGAATTAGGCTTGAACTTTTAAAACTTTCCTATAATTCTTCCCTTTCTGCCGCATTTCCCTACACCAATTACACAGATTAATTCTCTGTGTCCCTTATTGTCCCTCTCCTTCCTTTGTCTGAATTAGAAGTTGACAATTTAGGGGATTTAGAAAAAGTGCAACCTGGCAGAGCGTAAATTAGCAGAAGCAGAGTAAAGCAAATTTCCTACCGAGGTATTTCTCCTGGGAAAAGGATGGTTCGAGGGACGTACTCGCGGTCAATGCACACAGATCTACAAGGACACAATAGGGGTCATCTTCAAATAGAGAAAAAGCAGATAAGAACGGAAAACGTCAAGCCTCTTTGTCACCAACTACCTTTTCCATATTTTATAATAATGTGGATGGAATAAATAAATACATCCCATATGCGGCAAATACTGGCTGCGTATTTATTGAAAGAGCAATACATCAAGAGCAATAGCCTATAAAAACGAATCCAGTTCTATACTCTACTGGTCTGACTGCTCTAAGCCTGCATTTCCCCAGGCACCCCAGTATATAATGTAAAAAAATGTGAAAGTACAAATATAAAAAAAATACATGTGGTTCCTCCCCAAAATCTATACTAGACCCTTATCCTAGATATAGGTCTGGTGTGCATTTTAAAGGGGGACCACATGCAAAAGAGGAGCCCCTCTTCACATCATAGTCCTACCTTCATCACAGTGAGACAATATGGCAAAGGGTGGGACATGGAGCATTTCTGAATGGAGGTGGACGAATGTCGTCTTCTCGATGCTAGTGAAGGTCCTGAATGCAGCCCACCCTGGATTAAGGTCATGCATTTCCATGGTGCAGGTGGGCAGCTTGCCTGTACCCAGGGCCGGATTTATTCTCTCTGCTGCCACAAGGTTCCCCAATGCGCCTCCCCTCCCCACCAAAGTTTCCCCATTTTTAATTTTTTTTACTTTTTAATCTTATCTTTTACTTTTTTATAATTTTTTTATTTTATAACTTTTTTATCACTTTAATTTTTTTAATTTGAATTATTTCTTATTATTTTTTTAATTTGTATTTATTTTATATCAATTTTCATTTTTTACATTTAGCCCTGCTTGCCCGAAGAAAAAACTGTGATGCCCCTCTACTCCCTGCTGCCCCAAGGCCAGGCCTCGTGGGAAATCCAGGCCTCCCTGTACCATGCAAATGCATGACATTGTGCAAAAATTTGAGAGTACCCCTGACAACGCCAGAAGGCATACCAGAATGCTGCAGCACCCTGGTTGAGAAAGGCTGCTCTAAACACACCACATATTAGAATGGTGTACATCGTTGTACTGTCGGTATAGTTAAGGTCAGGGCTTGAAACATTTTAGGGTGTCTCACCAGTCAGTCAAAAATTTCACCAGTCAGCATGACCGGACTATCGGCCTTGCAATTTATGTTAACATTTTTTGGGGACAGATAGAGCTTTCTTTTGGAGGTATATAATCACCACGGGGGAAGGGGTATTATTTTTTTTACTACATAATGAAAAAAATACCGTAAATGTAAAAGAAAAAAAAAAAAAGTTTCCCTACACTATGTTATAAAACATTTATTATTTCCCATATTTTTGGTAAAACATGAAAGTCGGGGTCACGTCGGGTAAATAGACACCAAACATGTCAAGCCTTAAAATTGCGTGCGCCCGCAAAATCGCAAAAAACGCCCATAGGCGACGCTTAAAACGCTTTTACTGCTCATCAGTTTAGTGTTATCAGTGATTGATGGCCCATTAATTATTGATCTCACTCCGACGTTTGCGGCGATATGTAACATGTGCGGCACAATAGGCGTTTTTGCACGTAGACGCACCCGACGCACATCTGAGTGTGTATGTGGTGGGCGGGCACTTTAAAAAAATTGTTTTCTTTTTCAATTTTTTTATGCTTTATATTTTTTATGATTCTTTAATTTTTATATTACTTTTTTTTTTTGACACAACTTTATTGCTATTACATCGGGAGCTAAGAAGCCCCACCGCCAATTTACATGACAGCCAATAGCCAATTTACATGACAGGTCCTCTTTATGGAGACATCAGGGGTCTCCAAGACCCCTAATGTCACCTAGGGACCCCCAGAGAAGCTGATGAAGCAGAGATCGGCTTCATCAGCTTCTGTAGCTGGAGAGTGACACTGAATGCAGGAAGTGATGTAATATACATCACTTCCTGCATTCGGGGACTGAGAGGAGATCAAAGGGAGTTCGTATACTGAAGTTCGTCACAGAGCCGTGCCGGAACTGGCCGCATCGGGCACAGCGGATCTCGGGACCGGCAACGGCAGTGACAGCTGCTGATACAAGCGATCGAGCGTCTCTAGAGAAGCCCGATCACTTCAATGTGAAGCTCCCGGGCTGCTCGTCGGGCTCCACCGTCCTTTCGTCACAGACGAGTGGACAAGTGGATTTTTCAAGCCCTGAAGAGTTAAAGCTGTTATAGCGGCAAAGGGTGGGCCAACCCAATATTGAACCCTACGAACTAAGACTGGGATGCCATTAGAGTTCATGTGCGTGGAAATGCAGGTGTCTTAATACTTTTGGTAATATAGTGTATTTATTGACAGGTCCACTTCAATGGCCAGTCACCACACCAAAATTTGTCTTTTTGTCTGAAGATCTGCATGTAGTCATCTAGAAACATTAGCACTAGACTTTCAATGCAGTTTAACAATCCTAAATGATAGCACATTTCCTTCCTTGTGTTAATACCACCCCCAAAGCCATGGAAAGTCATCTATATAAAGAGGTTTGTCTGTGGATGTCAAAGTATCTGACAAAAACGTCAGTGACACACACACCACACACACATAGACTCATGTTGGTTTTGGGTTATTCTTACATACAACTGACACAGAACATAACACAACACTTCCGACACGTATCAACCTCCCATGCAAGGCATTTCCTTGTTGGCACTTATGTCGGTGTTAATTGGATCTCAGAAACGTGTGAGAAAAGGATTTTTTGTAATGAATTGACTGGAATGCTGATGTTCTCTGTGGAAGAAGAATGCGGCTCGATGAACGGCACTCATCTCGGCACAACTGCCACGGTCAGTTCGCAAGCATCGCGGATAGCTGGACTCCCGAGTTGGGTTACGTCTAAATAGCTGCGCCACAGTGACGAACGTCCATCGGAAGACACACAAAGAGCTCCGTAGCTACAAAGTGCATTAGGAACTTGTCAGACATATTTTTGATTTTCCTAGTCAGTGGTGCAAAGAAAATCCATCGATATGTCATAATTGCTAGTTGTTGAACAGCTTGTTGCACATGGGAAATCTGATGTCATCATCAAGAAGCCCAATCTGTTCTAGGTATGTTCTGCCAAGTCTTAAAGTAGAGCTCTAGGCAACAAAAATATGTTATAGATCTGGATGGAAAGGGTTGGAAGCTCCCTCCTGTGTTTGTTGCTTTCTCGCATGTTCCCTGCCTTAGAAACATAATGAATGGGTAGGGACACTATGACCAGAATAGAGAATGAAGTCCTAGACCAGGGGTGTCAAATCCAATACTTACTAAGGCCCATGCTGAGAACTGTGATTCAAATCTGGGGCTGGACATAAAGAGGGAAAAAAATGACCCTGCTGCTTTCCACGGTACAAAGCTCGGGCCTCATCATCATCATCATATGACAGTCCTTGTGTCCTATGCATGTGAGGGCACTACAATATGTCATATAATGGACAGAGAATGCTGGTATTTGTAGTGCCCGCACACACAGGACATCAGGACAGTCATGTCATCGGAGTACTGAGGCAGCGTTCTGTAATGCTTTCAGGAAGCTATATACAGCACCCCGCTGACCCCTCCCACCAGCCATGATCTGCCTGCATTGCATACACAAACACAGAGACCCACTGGGTCACTGTCTGGGGTAATACATGATCAGACAGGTTACAAAACCAGCTGCTACTGTGTTAGGGTTGCCACCTTTTCTTAAAGCGAAACCCGAACACTCTAGCGACACGTGGACATATTTTTTGGGAGAATGAGTCGCAGCTTACTCATATGTAAATAGCGCCACCCATTCATATGTAAATATCACAGATGAGACTATTTTTAGTGGGGGGCCAGTAGCATCTATCTTAGTTTTGGTTGCCCCTGTCTACCTGACACCTTGTGTCCGGGTTTCTGCTGCCATGAAACCCGGACACAGCATTCAAAACCCGAACTGTCCAGGTGAATCCTGGACAGGTGGCAACCCTATACTGTGTCCCCTTTAATAATGCAGCACACACTCTCGCCTTACCCTCTCCACCAAAATCAACATGTAGTATAAGGACCTTCTGCCACGAGGGGGCAGTCAGATTGTGTCAGCAAGCCTAGTCTAGAGCCTGTTTTACTTTCTTTTACCAGACCTAGGGCCATGTCAGATGGGTGATTTGCAAAGGACAGGCAACCATTTCCCCTAATGTAGTCACTGTGTCGCTGACCTGGAATGCTGCAGAACCTCACTGATGAGCAGCAAGGAAGCAACGCCGTTGCTGGACAGTTATCTGCTATGGCGGCTACCTTTCTGCAGAGAAAGGTACTTGCTGGGGACAGGTACTCGCTGAAGACAGTTCAGCTGAAACAGACAGGAATAGGATGTTCTGAACATCAGGCCAGAGAGGAGTTAAAATATCTCACTGTTGGTGTCAGGTGAACGCTTCATTCGCACTTAGCCCTGAGTGGGTTGCCTGTTCTCTCTGCTGACGTCCCCATGTTAAATATTCCTAGTCTGTCGCTGCTTTCCTGTTATGTAATCCTTTCTTAAGCTAAACAATCAAAGTAAACCCGGCAATCACCCTGCATGTACCTTCCTTCACCATCCTGAGCACCCCAACTGCCCCCGGCTCATAATAAAAATACCTCCACTTCTAAAGTCATGGCCCCCCTGCCATGCACTCCTCTCTATAGGCTAGTAAGGCTTGTGCATTATATTGAGGGATACTAGGGCTCCGACTCTGGAGCTGGAGGCCGTCTCTGGAAACCTTAACGCTTATACATTTTTGTTTCTCTTTAACCGTAATGAAGGGGGATTGTTTGCCCCTGAAACGCGTTGTTTGTTTTCTGTTGTCTTTGTGATATATGTGGATCAATAAAATATATTTTTGGAATCCTGAGACATTTGTTTGGCATTCTTTTCTGATTTGGTTAATGGAAACCTGACAGCTTTGCGTTTGGCTGGATAACAAGGAGCTGAGGAGGACAAAGTAAGGTACAGGCAGATGATGTCAGCTTCAGTGGCGCTCAGACATTTGGACAAGGCACAGCTTCCAAAAAAAGAAGTGGTCTGTGGTAAGTATGGGAGCTACTATGGTTGTTTAGTCTTTAATGTGAAACTTCAGGACTGTCATCCAAATCTACTTCTTAAAAGACAAGTTCAGGTTTTCTTTTAGGAAAACCCCCCAGACCTCTGAAATACCCAGCTGAGCCTCCCCCCTCTCCCCAGCACCTTAACCCAGCCTTGGCCCTACTGCACCCCTCTCTACCCCTAGCACCTTAATCCAGCCTTGGCCCTACTGCTTCTTCCCAGCCTTGGCCCTACTTCACCCCCTCTCTTCCCAGCACCTTAACCCAGCCTTGGCCCTACTGCACCCCCTCTCTCCCCAGCACCTTAATCCAACCTTGGCCCTACTTCACCCCCTCTCTTCCCGGCACCTTAACTCAGCCTTGGCCCTACTGCACCCCCTCTCTCCCCAGCACCTTAATCCAACCTTGGCCCTACTTCACCCCCTCTCTTCCCGGCACCTTAACTCAGCCTTGGCCCTACTGCACCCCCTCTCTCCCCAGCACCTTAATCCAACCTTGGCCCTACTTCACCCCCTCTCTTCCCGGCACCTTAACTCAGCCTTGGCCCTACTGCACCCCCTCTCTCCCCAGCACCTTAATCCAACCTTGGCCCTACTTCACCCCCTCTCTTCCCGGCACCTTAACTCAGCCTTGGCCCTACTGCACCCCCTCTCTCCCCAGCACCTTAATCCAACCTTGGCCCTACTTCACCCCCTCTCTTCCCGGCACCTTAACTCAGCCTTGGCCCTACTGCACCCCCTCTCTCCCCAGCACCTTAATCCAACCTTGGCCCTACTTCACCCCCTCTCTTCCCGGCACCTTAACTCAGCCTTGGCCCTACTGCACCCCCTCTCTCCCCAGCACCTTAATCCAACCTTGGCCCTACTTCACCCCCTCTCTTCCCGGCACCTTAACTCAGCCTTGGCCCTACTGCACCCCCTCTCTCCCCAGCACCTTAATCCAGCCTTGGCCGTACTGCTTTTTCCCAGCCTTGGCCCTACTGCACCCCTCTCTACCCCCAGCACCTTAACCCAGCCTTGGCCCTACTGCATCTTCCCAGCCTTGGCCCTACTGACCCATTTGGCCCCCCCCCCCCCATTACAAATACAAGAAGACCTATCTATTCCATGTTTTGAATGCTGCAAAACTGATTATCTAAGTCTACTGGAAATCAGCATTCCCCATTCTTGAAGGACTGGTACTCCAGAACCGACAAATCATTCACCATGGAGGAACTTATCCAAATATCTAATGACAGAATATTACATTTCACTCATACATGGGCCTGCTGGCTGCACTGTAAAACAACCTCTGCATACACCCACCATTCCTGCTACCTAGACACTCTATGTAGGACCTAAGGGTGAACCCACATTTCCATACGCTGGTCTAAGTTCTGCATCTTTCACTGCATGCTCTTGCTATTCATCTTTTTACCATCCTTCTCCAACAAATCTCCTTTCCTTTCCTCCCCAATCCCCCAGCTTCCTTCTCTCCCTTATTCCCTCATCTAGCTATATCTAAGGACCCCATAACCCTTCCTCTAATCCTGCTTTATATACCCCTATCAATGCCCTCATTTTACTGATCCCCTCATGTGCATTCTAGAATAGGTGATACATTCTCATTGCTTACCCTGGGGACACACAAAGGGACAGTATGCAGGGTTTTGCTGATGTGTCTCTCATGCCTGACCAATCTATTTCTATGACACGGGTGTGCCCAGCAATCTGCAACCCCGATAGAAGTCTCAGTAGTACGCCCTCCACATGATCCTGATCACCCCCATTTTTAGGACACCATATGTCACCGTCTTATAGCCATTTGAGAACTCTTGTGTCATGGATCCTACATGTGAATGGTGGTACCGTACTGACAATATATCGGGTATGCATGTATTGCATAATTCTATTTTTTGGAAAAACATCTGGGTGCCCTTGCACTAATGCCCCATAGATTTGAATGGGACGTACACGGGACAGAGGAGGTAAGCACATGCATGGGGGAGGCTAAGCTGTGTGTTTAGGGGGTGAGGGAGGAGACCTAACACACCTCCTGTTCTAGGATGACTACACTCACTTACCGTACTACATCTATGGAGAAGCACTCGTCACCCTAGGACATCAAGTGTATTAGGATTAAAGAACACCTCCCCTTCCCCATAACATATTCTCCCTTTTTAATGTCCTTTCCCTTGAGGAAAGTACACTTTACTTCTTATGTTGTCACCAGTACAGGAAGTGAGCAGAATGTATCCAATAGGGACACAGGGACAAAAATAATGCTAAAATAATGTTATTTTAGTCTAATGGTGAATAATTAGAATGCTGTGTCGCTGTTGGGGAGATTGTCCTCACTTCTTGTGTAGTTCCCAAGCCAGGAAGGGAGAGGACCAGGGCAATACAAATTTGAGAGAGGCTCCAGGTTTTCTTCTCAGCTTCTGCTACAATACGGAACTCTGTGACTAGTAATAATCTGCAGGATTCTCCCAAATTTTACTTCACCAGCTTCTTCTCACCCTCTAACACCACACGTGACCCTCCGTAACGGTACCAAAATAAACATGGGCGTTCCCGCCGAGTGAAACGTCACCAGAAAAAGAGCGGTACGGCTCAGAGGGGAGGGGCGGTTCTGGTTGAATCATGTGACCTCCGCTGTCACCTGGAAGTGCCTTGTGTTGCCAGGTAACGCAGAGCAGCGTCTCCGGCTGATTCTCCCGGGAAGATGGAGCAGTACAGCTTACTGGGCCGGATCGGGGAGGGAGCGCACGGTATCGTCTTCAAAGCCAAACACATCGAGGTGACCGGCGGGGAAGGGGGATTTGGGGTTATACTGAGGTGGGAGGCAGTATGGGCCTCGCTGATGGATCAGTGTTGCAGGCTGAGCTGATTGAAAATGTTCTCTTCCGGAGAAGAGGCATATCCATCGTGGGGTTCTGTATGACAAATGTGGAACGAGAAAGGTTTCATGTTGGTGCTAGAAAACAACACAACCCTTCTCTTTTTTTTGTATTTCTGAAGCCATAGCTGGTCATCACCCCGGCGTAGGAAGAGCGGCCATCACCCCGGCGTAGAAAGTGCGGCCATCACCCCGGCGTAGAAAGTGCGGCCATCAACCCCGCGTAGAAAGTGCGGCCATCACCCCGGCGTAGAAAGTGCGGCCATCACCCCGGCGTAGAAAGTGCGGCCATCACCCCGGCGTAGAAAGTGCGGCCATCACCCCGGCGTAGAAAGTGCGGCCATCACCCCGGCGTAGAAAGAGCGGCCGGCCAGAACCGCGACGTAGAAAGAGTGGGAAGCACCCCAGTACAGAAAGTATGGCACTCCGACATAGAGATAATGGAGAGGACTCCAACAGAGAAACAGTGGTTACCACCCCAAAACAGAGTGGTTAGCACCCCAACATACAAAGACTGGCAATCACCCCAGTATGGAAGGTATAGCTAGCACCCCAACATGGAGAGGATCTCAACATAGAAATAATGGCCAGCACCCCAACATAAAAAAAGAATAGCTATGAACCAAAAATGGAGTGACCAGCACCTCAACATAGAAAGAATGGACAGCACCCCAATACAGAAAGTATGGCCAGCACACCAATATGGAGAGGACCCCAATATAGAAATAATGGCCAGCACCACAAAGCCCTGAGAAACAACCCCACACCATAATCCCCCCTCCACCAAACTTTACACTTGGCACAATGCAGTCAGGCAAGTACCGTTCTCGTGGCAACCGCCAAACCCAGACACGTCCATCGGATTGCCAGACATAGAAGCGCGATTCGTCACTCCAGAGAACACGTCTCCACTTCTCTAGAGCCCAGTGGCGGCGTGATTTACACCACTGCAAATGCTTTGCATTGCACTTGGTGATGTAAGGCTTGGGTGCAGCTGCTCGGCCATGGAAACCCATTCCATGAAGCTCTCTACGAACTGTTGTTGTGCCAATCTTAAGGCCACACGAAGTTTGGAGGTCTGTAGCTATTGACTCTGCACACAGTTGGTGACTTCTGCGCACTGTGCGCTTCAGCATGCGCTGACCCCGCTCTGTCATTATACGTGGCCTACCACTTCATGGCTAAGTTGCTGTTGTTCCCAGTTGCTTCCACTTTGTTATAATACCACTAACAGTTGACCGCAGAATATTTAGTAGCAAGGAAGTTTCACCGAACACCTGAATCCAATGATTTGGAGGTGTGTCCCAATACTTTTGGCAATATAGATGGGGGGTGGGATCTGTTGAGGAATGGGTCAAAAAGAATAAGTGCACTTATCCTTTAAGAGATTTTATAACCTGTCAAACTATTATCTGCCACTGTGTGGCACTGCAGCTCCAAATGTGCAGGAAGCTTTTTTCTTCTTTTTGTTTCAGTTCTGGACAGTTCCTCCTGAGAAGATGTGGCTTAAGGTGCCCATACACTGCTCGATTCTCGTACGAGAATCGCAGGAAATCCCGCGATCGTACGAGAATCGAACAGTGTGAACGAAGACGTGCGACCGTTTCTACTGTACGGTCACATGTCTTTTGTCTAAGGAGCATGTTAGAAAACCAGCCGAGAATCGTACGACAGTGCTCGGGAGACAAATGCCGAACGGGCCGGTGTGCGCACGCTCACACTGCCCGTTCAGCATTGCGGAAGCCCGCCCCTCAGGGGGGCGGGCTTGCGATGATCGAGAGTGCGATCTGCCCGTCCAAGATGGGCAGATCGTACGTTTTTTTAATCACTTTACAACCATCGCAAGACTAAGGTCTTGCGATGGTTGTAAAGTGTATGGCCACCTTTACAAAGACTAAGACAAAAACCCTCTCATATCGCTAAACAGAGGGGTTCATAATATTATCAGAGGGGTCTAATTAAGTGACCTCTTTATTTATTGTCATTTTTCTTTTGTCCAAAGAGATAATTACACATCCGGAATACGTTCAGTATATGTGAAGCCAAAATATTTGTAAGGCCCCATTCACACTTGCAAATCCCCCAACGAGACTCTTAGGGTGAGCTGCAGGCAGGAAGCGCAATACAATACAATGTCAACTACCACCGGCCGCACATGTTCGCAGGGAGTTTGCATCTAATCGCACATGCTGTGATAACCTGCAGTGTACCGCATGTGGTCACCGACTGTTTGATGTGCACCTTACAATACAATGACAGCTGCCAGAGCCCTCCGCCATTCGCATGTATTAGCACATTCTACGATTACCTGAGGACAGTCTGCATCTAGGCGTGATGGTCCACAGGTAATGGTACCGTGTGCTATATGCGAATGTCAGCTGTTCATATGAGTCTTATGTAGGAATTCATTACTCATGTGCAATCACCTCCATATGTGTGAATGGGATCTTATTCTTTCTACTGCACAGTTCTTCAGCAAGCCGGCATACCTCCTAGGTAAACCGCAGTAGATTTGAACAAACTCTTTTCCGATGGGCCTTGACCTCTCAGTTGTTTGTACCCAGGAAAGCTATGCCTAGTTTCATCAGTATTTCAGCATTGTAAAATCGGAGATTGTGCAGAACATCGGAGAGGAAAAGGTCACCAAACTTGTTGCTTATTTTAACAGTTCTTCTGTGATTCTTATCACCTCATTTCCCCCAGCAATATACTGCAACCTTGCCATCCCTCTACAAAGGGAATCTATGGGCTTTTTAAAGTCGGTCTACCAAAAGCCAAATTCCGGGAACAAATTATAATTTACACACCCTGTGCAAGAGTAACTTCGGGCAGAATTATTCTTAATCCTTGCAGAGGGCTACCCTCTCACTGCAAGGGTTAAGTGCTCGTTTTTGTCTAGGTGCTAAGTAAATAAAGTTGTACTCGCCCGAAGCGCCAAGCCAGCTGCTTGCTATTCTGGTCCCTGAAACGTGTCTTTTCTCCTGTTGCGGCATTGGAATGTTCCTCCGCGTCCTTACATCTATACACTGTGTACAGAACATGATGATTTACAGGACCTTAGACTGCTGCAGTGGAGGGGAGAGATGACCGGTCTAACAACAAGCTGGCTCCGAGGATCGGGTGAGTATAACTTTTTATTTTTTAGCACCTGGACAAAAACGAGCACTTAACCCTTGCAGTGCAGGGTTAACCCCACTGCAAGGGATAAGAAAAAGTCTGCCTGGAGTTCTGTTTTAAAAAGCTGTATATAATTGTACGTTTGTATGGAGGGCCGCTGCAAAGTATAATAATCTTACCCTGCAGCATGTCGTCTCCTAACTCTGCTTCTGGGCGCTGGGGGAAGAAAGGAATGTGACCTGGCCCTCCTTATTTGCCTATTCACAAAATGCATTATTCTTAAGGCACCCTGTGATTGGAGGAGAGGAGGGGGGAAGCGACAGGACATCATCTCTCCTCCAATCAAAGAAAACTTTGTATTCTTTGAACAAGAAAAAAATAATAATTATATATATATATATATATATATAGATATATATATATATCTATAGCATTTTTTTAATGAGC
>NW_017306583.1:710494-712508 GCF_000935625.1 Nanorana parkeri
GGCTGCGACACTTTACTGTTTGAGCAAAACAAATGGCAAACGCACTCATCAATTTGTTACCAGCTTTTCAGCAAGGTGCACATGGAAGGGCTTTAAACAGTAATAGCAAAAAGTTTCCCAGCACACTCACCAGCCAGCCACTATATAGAGGTGCCTTGGCGCGGCTGTGTGGCTTTCAAATTTTCTGCAGAAGACGTGTATCTAAACCTCTGTTTTTAACCTTAGCGGTGAGACAAGTTTTTTTTTGCATGCTGGCTGGTGAGTGTGCAGGGAAACTTTTTGTTGTTGTAATGTAAAAAGCCCTTCCATGTGCACCTTGCTGTAAAGCTAGTGACAAATTGATGAGTGCGTTTGCCATTTGTTTTGCTTGACTGTTTTGGTGCAGTGACGCATGGGGGGTCTCAGCTGCCGTTGTGATGTGCAGGGTCCCTTGTGCGTACCTGTGCTTTTAAGGGCGGTTGGTGTTCCTCCTGACAAACCTGCACCCAATTTGATCTTTTGCCACATGTGCTCCAATATGGGGACTCTCATAACAGCACCTGGAAGCTGAGCGTTATGTGTAGGAGCCGACATAAGATATTTTTTCCTAGAATTTGCCTTTAAAATGGAAATTATAGTAAAATGCAAGGTCCCTTTGTAATGTCTGGGCCCCCTGTAAAAGTCAGCGTATGTATGCGTAAAATGGGCCTGTAAAGAAAAAATGTTTCATTATATACTTGTCTTCCCCCTGTCTTCCTCTGGGTGTGAAGTCACCGCCCGTTTCCCACTTAGTAGTGCTTCACAGTGGATTTGTCTTGCCAGTCTTCTCTATTAGTGTATGTCTACTAGTCAGGTCTGACTGATTAAAAGCTGAAGACTCTCTATGTGACTTAGATTTTGTTGCAGCAGTTGCTGATTAGGGAAGTTGACTAAAATACGGATAACAAGGAGAGAGAATCTACACATCTGTGTATGCAATATAGCACAGCAAACATGTAAAAATAAAAGTGACTTTAAAAAAAAATAGCTTTCATAAAGATTATGACAGTACGTCAACATCTGTGTTTGGTTCATCTTTTAGGATTACTGTTCTATCTATTTTTTTATTTTTTTTTTCCAGACAGGGGAAGCTGTTGCCCTAAAGAAGGTGGCACTGAGAAAGTTGGAGGAGGGGATTCCCAATCAGGCCCTGAGAGAGATTAAAGCTTTGCGGGAGATTGAAGACAACCCATATGTGAGTGACAGAGCAAAGTACGCTAACTTATAGCAGCCAATCAAAACTTTATTTACTCAACTGACTACAGTAAACTGGGATCTGATTGGTTGCTGTGGATTTCGGCACTTCGAAAAAGGCTGATTTACGAGGGCATTGAGTTTGTGCAAAGTATGGAAATCCACAGCTACCAATCAAATCTAACATTTTCAGTTTCGTTTTAAGCCCATTTCCAGTTCTTGTTTTTTCTACTGCTCATCAGTTCTAAAGATGAAAGAGAAGCTCTAGCTGCAATACTCACCACCTCTCTGGCGCTGTCCCCCTGCAGACTCACCGCAGTGATTCAGCACTGGTTCTGGGTTGAATGAAGCAAACAGTCATTCAGCCCATTTCCTTAGAGCCCTGGGCATCAAGCAGTCATTGTGCAAGCTTGAGCACACAGGAGAGCGCTGTTGGATGTTGCAGAGAGAGAGACGCCATGTCATTTTGTAGAGTCATTCTCTAGAGTATTTAGAAACGCACACAACCAGAGAGAAACGGGGCCCGTTAGGTCACGTGACTGGACTAAAACTCCCGACAGTGATTAAAAAAATAAATAAATGCTGGAGAATGCAGTGTGGATATAAAGTATATGTAAACCCTAACAATGAATTTCTCTTGTTTGCTGCTTTAAATATACCATTGAAAACATTTTGTTATACCTTTTTTAAGTGCACAAAATACCTGTTGATCCTGCCAGAAATCTTGTGAGCTAATGACTTCCTGTGCTCTCTGCCTCTGATCACCGTTATCATTTTTGCCAGCTATGTAGAGCACTAAATA
>NW_017306583.1:712954-725528 GCF_000935625.1 Nanorana parkeri
GGTGGGGAGAGGTGTTCTGCAGTCTTAACAGACTTCTTGTTCCAGGGTGACAATGCTGCTCTGCCATAGATACAGTACACTGAGTGAGCGTTGTCACCCTCGAACAGGAAGTGTGCTACTGGCAGGATCACCCTCGAACAGGAAGTGTGCTACTGGCAGGATCACCATGGGAAAATAAAGGAATAAAAGTCTGAAAAAGAAAACTAATGCAGCCATCACATCTAAGGACTGGTAAGCTGCAAATTAATACATTTTTGTTCTTGGGTTTAGATAGAGTTTAAGGGCAAATTATGTGTCAGTAAATAGATGTTGAGCCTAATACCCACAATGACATCTACTGGTTTGCTGTTAATTACCTTTCTCCCTCTATCTTATTTCAGGTAGTTAAACTAAGAGATATGTTCCCACACGGCACAGGGTTTGTGTTGGTTTTTGAGTACATGCTCTCTGATCTTTCGGAGGTCATCAGGAACTCTGACCAGCCACTGACTGAGGCCCAAGTTAAAGGTTACATGATGATGCTGCTGAAAGGGGTCAAGTTCTGCCATGAGAATTCCATCATGCATCGGGTAGGTACTTATCCGTGTGTTTGTACACTAAACTCTTCAGTGTTGCCTGTGGCCTACTCACGCACCTGTTTCTGCTTCTTTTCACAGGACCTTAAACCAGCAAACCTTCTCATCAGCTCCACCGGCATCCTAAAGATTGCAGACTTTGGCCTGGCCCGGGTTTTCTGCAATGACCAGGGACGCTTGTACAGTCATCAAGTAGCCACCCGGTCAGTAGAGATGTTTGTGTTTAGTTAATTCCACTGCTTATGGTAAAAGTCCCTTTTGGAGATCACATATTTGACAGTAAGAACTATTTAAACACAGAGACAAAACTTGAATAGCATTCAGCTAATTTCACTCACAGTTTGGGGAGTCCTAAAGTGAAGCTCCAGGCATGTCACCCGTCCACCTCAGAAGTCCCTTCTGGTAGTTTTCTTAAACACTTATACATACCTTGCTGCTGGTCTGGTGACATCATCACAGATTCTTCTCATTTTTCCAGCAGGAGTGGGCATTCTCTCAGGACTGAGCAGCGCTCATGTAATGAAGAGTGAGCGCTTCTCAGTGCTGGAGTCCTGGAATAGTTTGAACCAAGCCTGCATGCTAAGGTAGGCATGTGAAAAACGAGCTGAGCTCACAGCAAATGTACATAATGAAAGTGTCCTTATGCCCTGAAGAGGACCTCCAGTGCTGGAGTGTAGAAAGGGTTGAATTGGCACTAAATCCTGAAGTCCTACATGAAAGAGCAGTTTACCTATCTCTGACTACTAATGCACTTTTACTGCCATGCTAAGCATTAGTCCATGGTAGTTGTAAATCAATCTGGAAAATCTCAACCAATCAGCTAGCACTTTGAATATGCATACGCACCTTACCTACTGTGAGGCAGGTATCTCGATCGGCTGGATTATCATTTCACCTAATGAAAATGCCAGTTGTCTGGTTGCTTTGCTGACCCTCTGGCTTTTGTTCTATCTCTTGTGACAGGTCTCCTTTAACCACGGTCCTGGTGTGACATTTGTCTCCCCACAGGTGGTACAGAGCACCCGAACTATTATATGGAGCCCGCAAGTACGATGAAGGAGTGGATTTATGGTGAGTATCCCCTTCTTCTTTCATTCAGAGACCAAAGCTCTGATGCATACAAGTCTCATAACATTGTCCTTTTTTATCAGGGCAGTGGGTTGCATATTTGGGGAACTCCTGAATGGCTCTCCTCTCTTTCCTGGGGAGAATGACATTGAACAGTTGTGCTGCGTCCTGCGAACTTTGGGGACACCCAATGCTAAAACATGGCCTGTGAGTTAAATGTGAGAGTGTGTCGTCTTCACATGTTCCCGCTCTTCTTCTGCTCATTCGTCTTGTCATTTTTAGGAAATTACTGAACTGCCAGATTATAACAAGATCTCGTTCAAGGAGCATCGTGCTCTCCCGCCTGAGCGTATCGTCCCTGACACCTCACCAGAGGCCCTGCAGCTTCTCATGCTCTTCCTGGTATATCCGTCCAGCCACAGGATCCGAGCGGCTGAGGTGAGTGCTGCTGAGAGAACCCGTATTTCCTCCATATTAAACCTGGCTTGGGGCACACCCCAGGAGCCACAAATGAAAAGTAGTAAAGAGGAAGATTGTCCTATTTATTGGTACAAGACAAGAAGTGCTTCAGAGTGAACCCCTAGATTTCACTATCCGCTCTTAAGTGGTCACCATGGAGTTTGTGGTGCCCTACAGAGTGTTCTCTGCATAATGCTGTAGAGAAGAGTAGACCGTGGTCACTTGACTTTGTCAGGTCATGTAGGATCTCCTCCTCCTGGTAAAATAATTGAGGCTTTGCTTGCTTTTTTCTAAAGCAATCAATGTGCTGAGTGCCTTTTTAAAGCACAGCTCTGTGCTTTATAAATGTGGCCTTGTTCAGCAATACGGCCATAGTACTGCTTGATAAATGGACCCCTAAGTCTGACTTGCTTAGTAAGTTGACACACAGGAATCTGTTGTATCAAACTGCATTGTGTGTTATGGGCAGTCGTAGTCTACCAGCAGCTCAGCTAACCGTCACATTCTACTTCTGTCTTTTTGTTGCACAGGCCCTCCTTCACCCATATTTCTTCCTTGAACCCCTTCCCGCCCACCATTCCGAACTACCCATCCCCCAGAGAGGTGAAAGAAGAAACCATCAGCTCCAGAGGGAGTTTCATACAGAACACCCTGTGAGTGACAGTCTGCTAGACCCTGCATTGCTGAGTGATTACCTCCAGGGACTCTGATTGCTGCTTGGCCACACCATCCTTTTACAATATGGACCTACCTCGGAATGCTGTCCATTGTGAAGACTTGCTGTGTTATAGACTGGTGGTCATACTAATGATCCAAGTAATCCAGAAGTCCTGGCACAACACACAACAAAACATGTTAGCATTTTGGAACTCAGTACTGTAAATATGTGCATAGTCTTTGTAGATGATTAATCTGTGTTCTTTAGTGTGAATATAGGGAATCAACGGATTGTACCTATTGAGATTTTTAGATATACTTTATATGTAATTATGCTCTGCTTAATGTACACCCCTTAAAAGAAAACTATGTCATCTGCCAGTGTTCACAACACATGTGAGAATTCTAGTTGCTTGCCTGCCTGCCTGCAATGCTGATGCTTTAGCTTCATTACTCCTGAGTCACTGACCTGAATAAACTATAGAAATTAAAATTAATTTGTACTATTTGACATTCGTTTACTGCATGCTTGTTCTGGGTCAGTGACTGTTTTTAAGCTAGAGACAGCCTGGTAATTAGCGTTTTTCTAAGAAGGGGCACTGTAGTGAGAACATATAGTGGCTGCAACTGCTGGCCACTAAGGATGGGCTTGGACGTGTTCGCATCTCCACGTGCCAAGCCCACCAGGAAGCTGACAGCGCGCAGCGCCAATCACAGGTACTGAGACATTTTCCCGGTCCGCAGCTGCAGAGATCGGGAAATGTCTCAGTGCCTATGATTGGCGCTGTCAGCTTCCTGGCGGGCTCGGCACGTGGAGCTGCGAACACGCCCGAGCACATCCTTACTGGCCACTCCTTCCATAAAATGCTAGCTGTCTCGCTGTCAAGCCAGGCTTGCAGTTCCAGAGCTCTAACTCCTTGCTGACTTTCTACCTTGCATGCTTGTTCCAGGTCTCTGATTCTAAAAAGTATTGAAGTCAGGGGCGGTTAGGCCACTAGTATTCTCAGAGGGAGGCCAGCAACAAATATACTTTATCAGTTTTATCTTGTTTCTTTGTATATTTATAAATATATGGGCAGCCATATTTGATCAATACATACAGTATACAAGCCCTTCTCTTTCCTGTTTAGTTGTGCTGATCACAGCTAAACTTGTTTTCCCTTAGATTGAGTTTGCTTCTAAATTACCAAGTAAAGGCAAGTGATGTTCCATATTGTCAATATTCATTGTCATTCTTTGGGCCTTTTCTTAGGATCCAAAAATGAACACATCAATTTTAGGAGCTGATTGGTATTTCTAAAGGAGATTTAGCACTTGCTGGAAAATCTGTGAGCGGGCATGATCATTTGCTCTGTGTAAGTGGGTGACCGATGGACGTTCCACACTAGGACCACTAGACCACTGCTTGCTTGACTTGAACAAGGATGGACAGACATCTCTCTGCCCCTTGGCAAAGGCCAAGTCCGCATTTACATCATGTTTTTTGTTACACCCATAGTTTGGATGTGACATGACATGTGATCACTAACAGCATCCTCAACACCTAACCCCCCCTTTGCCTGAATCGCAGAGTGCTTCTGTCTGCAGCATTTTATTTTTATTTGAGTTCAGCTTGGTTCCTCCCACACAACTGCATTATCCAAGTCCTGCAGGTACTTTTTTATTTGATATGTTTGTATCTGTACAGTACCTCACTCTATACATTGTTTTTGTGAATTTCCAATATTCCTACCTGGAGATCCTGCCGGTAACGGCTTTTCCTGTTTCAGTCTGACAGCCTTAGGCAGCTGTTACACAATTAGCAGTAGCTTAAGGTTGTCAGTCCTCTTGCTGGCAGGATCTCTAGATTGCAGCTTATGCACAAAACAAATTGCTGAAGAACAGCATTTGCTAAGCTATGATACAAAAGCTGTTACAATACAGTATGTGTGGGGTTTAAACCCCATTTAAATGTATTTATTACAGATATTTTCATAGCGCTGAAAACTTACACAACGCTTTTACATACTATTCATTCACATCAGTTCCTGTCCTCAAGGAGTTTACAATCTAAGGTCCCTATTGCACAGGCATACAGGACCAATTTAAACAGGAGCCAATTAACCTCCCAGCGTGTCTTTGGAGTGTGGGAGGAAGCTGTAGTACCCAGAGGAAACCAACGCAAGCACAGGGAGAACATGGAAACTCCTTGCAGATAGTGTCCTGACTGGGATCCGAACTTGGGACCCCCCCGGTGCTGCAAGACAGAAGTGCTAACCACTAGGCCATTGTGCTGCCCATATCTATCTGTCTGTCTATAGTTACCTTCAATCATCAGCTCAGGCTATACAATGTCTGCGTCTTATGACAATGTCTAATACAATGTCTGTGTGGCTTATCTCAGTTTTATCTCAGCAGTTCTTTAGCAGGGCTGTCTGACATACAGATAAGTTCTATAGGGATCTATAAATCTTTTCTGTAAAGAATCTTCATCACATTCTTTCACGATAAGCATGTATGCATGCAACAGTCAACTATGACTTGCCTTTTAAATAATAACCACAAATGAACATTCACCCCTTATATTCCTCTGTAATGTATTGTCCCATCTTTGCTTTGAGTTTCTTCCATTTATAGTTAAAGCTTTCCATTAAAGTAAATATGTTCACTTTTTGCTTGGTGTGTGCTGGATGAAAGTATACTTTGTGCAAGCCTCCCTCTGTGCCTTTTCCTAGTGATGCTGAGAGTCAGCACTGGTGTGTGGGATGGGACTGGGAAGGGTGCAGCACAGTGGGTTATCTGGGTGCCAGAGATAAGGACTGCTAGTCAGTCACTCTGTGCACAGGGGTGTGTGGGGAGCTTCATGTCTCAGCACTTTGTGTGACAGCTGGACACTTGACAGGGACCAGAGACAGAGCAGCCTTAGTTAACCCCTGCCCTGCCAGAGAAGCTACAAGGGGGGACTTTACCCCCAAAGCCCCTCTTCCCCCCCCCCCCGTGTAATAGAACCTCCTTTTCTGGTTCTTGCCTTCCTGGGTCAGCTGAGGCTTCTCTCCAGCACGACAGCAGTGTTAATTTCCTTCCAGGTTCAGAAATGCTTAACTATAACATGCTGAGAGGAATGACCATATAACCATCTAAATTCTTCCACATGTGCCTGGTGTGTGTGTGGCTGTTAGCAGCATAGGGACAACAGATTGACTGTCCATATTACTGTCATAGTAGACACACAGCTGAATGGGCTGTACAATGGCCTTTTCAGATCCATGTATTGCAGAGCCATTCTTCCACAGATAGGTTTACAAATTCCAAAGTGGCCAATCAACTTTTTCCAGTTTTTTTTCCAAGCTCATCGTTCCTTACCTTTTCCTATAGAACTTCTAAAAGAGAGAAAACACAGCTTGAAGTGAAATAAATATATAGAATGGTATTGCTGACCTTCTTTTAAAAATGCTATTTGTCTGGCCTATTCAAATCTGAGTATTGTTTTCAAGTTCAGTGATTCAAACAGTGATGGCAAATATTTTCAGAAGGAGATGTCAGCAATGGGCAGCCAGTGTACCAATCTCATTACAGCTTTCCTTTTCACCTCTTCTACTTGAGGACAGTATATTCCAAGCTAAGCCCTACACTTCCAGTCTAATTAAAGGGACAACCCACCCTTTTCTAATGTTATAGTGTATTAGATATATTTCTAATACGTAAAACACTAAACCTCTGCATACTCTTAAATGATTAAATAAAACGTAGTAGTTGCAGCACTGAGGGTCCCTGGTACAGATCCTGGTCAGGTACACTGTCTGCAAGGTGTTTGCATGTTCTCCCTATGCTTACGTGGCTTTCCTTCGGGTACTCTGGTTTCCTCCCACACTCCAAAGACTAGAAGGTAATTGGCTCCTGTCTAAATTGGTCCTCTATGTATGCATATGAGATAGGGACCTTAGATTGTAAGCTGCTTGAGGGCAGGGACTGATGTAAATGTGCACAAGCGAATGTAAAGCGCTGTGTAAATACCTGTAATAAAGAAATAAATAATGAATACTTACCTGTCCTAAAGAAGCCTCTGCTCTTGAATCCTTCCAGTGTCAGTCATGTGATCAAGTGGTCATGCATGGATCATGTGGCTAGTAGGGGCTTAGAGTACTGATGATCAGGCATAGCTGGCCAGTCAGTGGCTCTGGCTGAGCACTGACTGTCCCCTTCAGCTGTTATGAGTCTACTTTAAAGAGGTTATAGTTCAATTGTTACTCAGGGTCAACCATTTCCCGATCACAGAGATGGCACCCACAATGAATTGCAAGATCGCGTTTCTGTCTGCAGTAGCTTCCAGTGAGCCATCATGGCTACGTGACTTCTATGAAGGGGAAGGGAGAAATATGTTTCTATTACATTGCACAGATACTATTTTTAGATAGGAGTGTCTTTTAAAGAGGTTTTCTTCTGGTGACAGTTTATTGGCTTGTACAATCCTTTCAGTATGGGGCCCTTTTATAAACCAATGTCCTTACTGCTGCCATTTTGCTACTAAAAAAAATACACTGGCACATTTGTAAAGCGCAAAGGTTGGCTTTTAATTAATAGGGAAATTATTTGCTGCAATTAATTAAATGTATAGGGAAATAGAAATCTTCAGCCCAGTCACATTACCTGTCAAAGTCATTTGACTAAGCTCTACCCCAACATGTAGTGCAAAGTATGGTGCAGTCCAAAGGGTTCACAAGCCCATAAAATGCAAGCACTGCAGTGAAATGAGCAGATGGAGCCGCCACAAACACGCACAACGTTTCAGAACCTAATATTAGGCATCAGGCAAGCAGAAGCCGATATGAGGCTCAGAAATGTTGCTCCCGCTCGTTACTGATAAATAGTTCTCGTTTGGAACATTTGATGTGCTGGTGACTCTCAAATTCTCCAATCACAGAGCGTTCTCTGCTGCCATGAGCAGGGAACACTCCAAAGGACACCACAGTCTCCTTAGCACATTTTGTAAAATGCAGGTGCAATGTGGAGAGACCTCTGTCTGTCCTGTGTATAGCGGTATCTGCTCTCTGTTTTAAATCAGGCCCTAAGTTTAAATATGATCTATGCTATGGTCTTTCTATGCTTTGTAGATACCCTGTGTGTAGGGCTAATGTTTGTTGCCTTGGAAGAGAACACAGCATTGCTCTGCTGATACTCTCATCTTCATATTGTGGCAGCCTGTAGCAATCACATTTTTGCTTGCACTCTAAAACCTGCTCTTGAACTTTGGTTGCTACTGGAAAAAAGCAGGTATTGAACTTGGCATACATAAAATTTGACCCACCTTACCTGCACTGTGCTCTTTTCTATAGCCTAGAGAGGAAAGGTGCATTGCGCTGAGGGATGAGGTGAGGTGGCAAAGTTCTAAGTTGAGACCGGAAAGCTGCTGTTTGCAAGCTGGTGCTGGCTTTGCTAGAGGACTTTCCTGGTGCCAACATGGCAGCCTACTACCACATGTACCCTACCATGAATTGGTGCAAGGAAATGAAAATGACTGGTAAGGCCGCTTTTGCACGAATGATCAGCAGGGGATTTGTGCATGGATCCCCTGCTGATTAAAGCAGTTTGGAATGGATGTCACTGTTGTGATATCTGGGTCTATCCAGTTTTTTTTTCTCCTTCATCTTACAATGAACTTCCTGGACCAATGTTAGGTCTATGGGGAGTCGCATGTAAGCAAACATGTGTCCGTTCACATCAAATTACCCCCCAATCTGTCAGTATCAGGTCCGCAAAAATAGAACTGTTCCATTTTGTTTTCCAGACTGAGATGGAGTCAGAGGTAATTGGATGCAAACAGACGCACATCTGTTTAGATCCAGTTGCCCATAGAATAACAATGTGCTTCCAATCAGATCTATCTGAAAAACTGACGAGTGGACCTAAACGGACCACCCGTCTGAAAAGGGCCTAAGTATTATACCATTTTCCTGGTGCCAACATGGTAGCATACATGTGGCAGTATGCTGGCATGGATTGGTGCCAGGAAAGGAACCTTACGAGTAAACATGATACAATTTTCCTGGTGCCAACATAGCAGCATACATGTGGCAGTATGGTGCCATGGATTGGTGACAGGAAAGGAACCTTACGGGTAAACATGATACAATATCCATTTCCCTGGTGCCAACATGGCAGCATACATGTGGCAGTATGTTACCATGGATTGGTGCCAAGAAAGGAACCTTACGGGTAAGCATAATACAATTTTCCATTTTCCTGGTGCCAACATGGCAGCATACATGTGGCAGTATGTTACCATGGATTGGTGCCAGGAAAGGAATCTTACAGGTAAGCATGATACAAGCTGCCATTATCAAACCCTTCTTCTCAGAGGTGTTGAATTCAGAACTTTCGACATGTATGCTTGTTCCAGGTCAATGGGGGAAATGAATAACAGCCGGGCATCGAGCTTTTTTGGAAGAAGATTTCTTTAACTATCAGTAAACTTGTGCAAGGTTCTGCATACTCTCTACAGCTGATGTTTATCGTTATT
Organism: Nanorana parkeri; assembly: GCF_000935625.1. NCBI lineage: Eukaryota > Metazoa > Chordata > Amphibia > Anura > Dicroglossidae > Nanorana > Nanorana parkeri. Next base: position 722,210 of record NW_017306583.1, read on the forward strand.
CACGGGTTGCACATTGAGGAAATGGGACTACATGAAAGGCCCTCCCTGCTATTAAGGGACAATTGGCAACTCTAGTCAGGGGTCATTGGTCTTTTGGTCTGCCAAGCCAGCACTGCCCTTAATTTAGTTTATGAACATAGTTTCAGCATCAAAGTGTCCATTAAAAAAAAAAAAAAACGTTGCCAACTGTGAAACATATCTATGGAACGCACAGAAAAACACAATTTCCTGAAAAAAAGTTTGTACTCCTTGGCAGCTTGCAAATTCTACTGTGATAACGAGAGCCCTAAGAACTCCTAACAAACACCCCCCCCCCTGCAGCCAACCTACAGAGCAGGTTCCTCTTTAGCAAGGAGAAGGTTAACTGCTGTAGCAAAGGATCATGGAGCTGCTTTCGCTGTCCTCTGTGGCTAGGCCAGTGGCTGGTCCCTTCTCCGCCCGCTGGCTGCTCAGAGGTGATAAGATGCTATCTGATTGTAAGCGACATGTTTGGCAAAGGCTGACATCAGTTACACAGAGGAGGGAGTTGTGGTGATGAGAGGAAAGGAGAGAAGGGTGAAAGCACACAAAACTCGGGCACACAGAGGCAGCTGGAAGAGACGGGACAATATGGAAGCAGGGATTAAAAGCCAAATCCCACTAACTATGAGGAGGTGTAAGGGGGACTAGATAATAAAGAATGAGCCCTGGCATAGGGAGGCATATATTATTGATAAAAATAAATCAATAAACATGTCATTATAGAAATGTGTCGTCTCCCATGTATGACCCCTCCTGAAAAATCTAGTTGCCTGGCTGGCTTCAATATTTTGAATCACAGACCCAGAGCGAGCAAGCAGATAAAGCGTTTCTGACTTTTCTATGACTTCCTTGATCTGCCTACTTGAAAGTATAAAAGCTACTGGGTCAGCCAGGCAACTGTCATTTTCAGAATATGAGGTAACTTGACAGTGACAGTCTTCATGAATGAAGAAAAGTGAGCAATGGCAGATTCTATATCTCTGTCTGTAAGAGTTTATTTTAAAGGGGAACTGTAGTTTTGGTTGTATTTATAAAAGAAATGAACATAGTATAATGAATCTTATAAAGTGAATGAATGCATTGAAGACCTTCTTCCTATGTCTATGTAATGATCAACAGTACGTGCACAGATCTAGGCCCTTTAAAGCTCTCAGCGACCTGGTCATTGGAATCTTTGCAGTAATGATTGGGAACCAGAGATCTAGGCTGCCTAGGATTGGAGCTGGTGAGCAGCATATTTCATTCATTGGTACATCTTTATAATAAAAAATAAGAACAAACTGTATTGTATTGATTCAGGGGTTACTTACAATGAGGACCCAATGTTATCTCCAGGTTTTCCTGTTTTTTTTGTTTTTCCCAGTGATGCTTCCCATTAAATAAATGTGGACCCACAGTGGTGAGTTTTCACCTATATACAGTTAATTGTCTCCTGTATATTGCGTTTCTAATTTCTTCATACACCAGATATCTTTTTTAAGTCTTTATGTCAGACATTTCCGTTGCATTTTTTTTTTTTTCTTCTTACATGTTTATATTGTGTCAACCAATTCCACAATATATTGCAGAGTACATAGAAGTTTCACATCTATCCTTCCCACAAAGAAGCCTTAAAGTATAGTCTGAGCAAAAAATATTTACAGGGTTATTCACAAAAGGGTGAAGAGTTTGGAGAAGGCAGGAGAAGTGAACAATCTAGACCAGATTAGCTGATTTGGAAAAATTCTCCAATTCAGCTCACATTCAAAATCAGCTATTTTGGCCTAGATTGTTCACTTCTCCTGCCTTCTCCAAACTCTTCACCCTTTTGTGAATAACCCTGTTAGTATATCTCTGCAATACATTCGCATTTCTCTTTAAAAATGCTGGAAATACAGGGATATACCTGCTGATTCTGACAAAAATTCGGTGAGCTCCTAATTTCCTGTAGTGAACTGACAACACTGCCACTGCTGCACTAAAATCCCAAGTAGTGTTGTCAGCGCTGCCTGAGCTCTCCTCTTCTGGACCACAGAACGCCCCTTCCTTCCTTCTAAAACTTCAGGTAATATTGATCAGTGTCTAAAAAAAATTACACGATCTGCCATCGTAACCACAAGGTTCAGCCATTTATTTCTAAAGCTGCTCTGGAAAAATATTTGTAATGTGGTTGGTATGGGCAACACCGATCATCTTTCAGGCATTTTAAAAAGATAATCCTAGTACCAATACAGCCAGAGTCTGTTTGACATAATCTTGATGAAAACATTATTGTTGTATTCATCCCCTGGTGAGACGGATGGCATTGTTTCTGTTCAGTAGGACAGAAGTTGTGGTATCAGTAGGTTTTCCAAGTGATTCCTGAGCACATTAAAGACGCAGTGCTCTATGATATACAGATGAAACTCGAATAATTAGAATATCGTGCAAAAGTAATTGCAGTAATTGCTGCAAAAGAGGCCCAAACCAAGTACTGAGTACATATGCATGCTTGTACTTTTCAGAGGTCCGATATTGTTCTATGTACAATCCTTGTTTTATTGATTGCATGTAATAATCTACTTTTTTGAGGTTGTGGATTTGGGGTTCTTGGGGTTTTCATGAGTTGTAAGCCATAATCATCACAATGATGACAAATCACGGCTTGAATTATCTTGCTTTGCATGTAATGAGTCTATCTTATATATTAGTTTCACCTTTTAAGTTGCATTAGTGAAATAAATGAACTTTGCACGATATTCTAATTATTCAAGTTTCACCTGTATATTATGCCACGGGCAGAAAGATTTTCAAAACAAAGGCACTTTTATCATACCGTAGCTGGGAAGTCAAGCAAGTTTACAATTATTTATTTAATTAATTCCTTTCTCCTTGTGTTCCCTGAGAGCTCTGCCTATATTTTCATAACTGGCATATAAAGATTTCTGCAGATGTCATCAAAAGCCGGAATCATATTTTAGAAATGCCAGGTTTGAGTAAGACAGGCAACATAACATTTATTATAACTTATTCTCTTATGAACCTTTTCCTTCTGTCACACACTGCACAGTAATAAAAAAAGTAGATTCCGGCAACTTGTCTGACTACAAGTCTATAGTCACTATTTTAGAGGTTGCATTCTATAGTATAATAGAATCTTCCACACAGTCCTTAAAAGAGAAGTATGAGGTGAGTGCTTTTCACTCACCTCACAGTTCTAGCCGACCTGTGACAATGAGACTGTCACAGGTCGGCTCAGTAGATCGGGAGGTGAGCGAACATATACCGGCGTTCGCTCACCTCTCGATCCTGTCACGGCTCTCTGCCGTGACAGGGGAGG
>NW_017306583.1:727951-735988 GCF_000935625.1 Nanorana parkeri
GGAGAAGGCAGGAGAAGTGAACAATCTAGACCAGATTAGCTGATTTGGAAAAATTCTCCAATTCAGCTCACATTCAAAATCAGCTATTTTGGCCTAGATTGTTCACTTCTCCTGCCTTCTCCAAACTCTTCACCCTTTTGTGAATAACCCTGTTAGTATATCTCTGCAATACATTCGCATTTCTCTTTAAAAATGCTGGAAATACAGGGATATACCTGCTGATTCTGACAAAAATTCGGTGAGCTCCTAATTTCCTGTAGTGAACTGACAACACTGCCACTGCTGCACTAAAATCCCAAGTAGTGTTGTCAGCGCTGCCTGAGCTCTCCTCTTCTGGACCACAGAACGCCCCTTCCTTCCTTCTAAAACTTCAGGTAATATTGATCAGTGTCTAAAAAAAATTACACGATCTGCCATCGTAACCACAAGGTTCAGCCATTTATTTCTAAAGCTGCTCTGGAAAAATATTTGTAATGTGGTTGGTATGGGCAACACCGATCATCTTTCAGGCATTTTAAAAAGATAATCCTAGTACCAATACAGCCAGAGTCTGTTTGACATAATCTTGATGAAAACATTATTGTTGTATTCATCCCCTGGTGAGACGGATGGCATTGTTTCTGTTCAGTAGGACAGAAGTTGTGGTATCAGTAGGTTTTCCAAGTGATTCCTGAGCACATTAAAGACGCAGTGCTCTATGATATACAGATGAAACTCGAATAATTAGAATATCGTGCAAAAGTAATTGCAGTAATTGCTGCAAAAGAGGCCCAAACCAAGTACTGAGTACATATGCATGCTTGTACTTTTCAGAGGTCCGATATTGTTCTATGTACAATCCTTGTTTTATTGATTGCATGTAATAATCTACTTTTTTGAGGTTGTGGATTTGGGGTTCTTGGGGTTTTCATGAGTTGTAAGCCATAATCATCACAATGATGACAAATCACGGCTTGAATTATCTTGCTTTGCATGTAATGAGTCTATCTTATATATTAGTTTCACCTTTTAAGTTGCATTAGTGAAATAAATGAACTTTGCACGATATTCTAATTATTCAAGTTTCACCTGTATATTATGCCACGGGCAGAAAGATTTTCAAAACAAAGGCACTTTTATCATACCGTAGCTGGGAAGTCAAGCAAGTTTACAATTATTTATTTAATTAATTCCTTTCTCCTTGTGTTCCCTGAGAGCTCTGCCTATATTTTCATAACTGGCATATAAAGATTTCTGCAGATGTCATCAAAAGCCGGAATCATATTTTAGAAATGCCAGGTTTGAGTAAGACAGGCAACATAACATTTATTATAACTTATTCTCTTATGAACCTTTTCCTTCTGTCACACACTGCACAGTAATAAAAAAAGTAGATTCCGGCAACTTGTCTGACTACAAGTCTATAGTCACTATTTTAGAGGTTGCATTCTATAGTATAATAGAATCTTCCACACAGTCCTTAAAAGAGAAGTATGAGGTGAGTGCTTTTCACTCACCTCACAGTTCTAGCCGACCTGTGACAATGAGACTGTCACAGGTCGGCTCAGTAGATCGTGATGTGAGCGAACATATACCGGCGTTCGCTCACCTCTCGATCCTGTCACGGCTCTCTGCCGTGACAGGGGAGGGGCTGGATTCCCCCCTCCCCGCTCCTCCAGCGCTGACTGGCGGAACGGACGGGGGAGGGGGCGGGCACAGCTGGCTCTGCCTCTAGATAGGCAGAGCCAGCTGTCAGTCACGCAGCTGGGCGGATCCCGGCACAATTGTCTGGACCCGCTTCAGCTGCGGCGTCTCAGTATACCGCGAGCAGCTGCTCACGGTATACTGCGGCGTCTCAGTATACAGCGAGCTACAGCTTGCTGTATACTTAGTCTAGGGTGACGGGAGGACGCTAGTTTGTGTCCTCCCGTTACCCTAAGGAGAACTATGGGGAAAAGACTTAACCCCATAGTTCTCCTTTAAGAATGTCTTGGATGCCGCTACATATGTTCTTTATTTAGAAACAATCTTTTAGAATAGTTTGCTACAAACAATTATAGTGAAACGTATTGGAAACAGGTCCGTCCCTCGCTTTTAAATTTTATTCGTTGCCTGGAGTTTGGCGGGACGCCGGCTAGAGTGTCCTAGGCTGCTAAGAGCTGGGTGGGAAGATGTCTGTGGCCCTTACACATAGCAACCTGGGACGTTCTGACTGGAAAAGGGGCGGCAGGCACACTGCAAACATTGTGCAGCAGATCGGCCATGCCACTTTGCCTGCCAACCCCCCATGAGATGCCGCCTGAGGCAACAGCCACATGGAACCTTTGACATTATCCACTAACAATGTCCTTCTTATTGAGAGGGTAATATTCAGCCCTCCACTTGTCTAGAAACCCAAAAATGTACGTCTTTTGTTCAGCTTTGAACTTTTTTACTCCAGAGCCACACAGTATGTCAATTAAAGCAGAACTCTAGCCAAATATAAAGGCACAAAATAATGCAGCTCTATAGCCATTAATGCATCATTAATATTTTTCTATTCAAGTAGTGTCCATACCTGAATTTGACCTGGTAAAAGCCTCTTGCAGTCCAGGTACAGCAGGGCTGAAGTGTGAGAGGAGGAAGCAGTAAACTGAGCCAACCAGTTAATGTGGTGACAAGGAGCATGCTGATAGGAGAAGTGAGCAGTGTGACAGAGAGATGAGCTCATCACTGTGCTGCCTCTCCTGTCACTGTCCAATCACAGGCTTGGGGCGGGTCCAGGATGACCTTGGCTCAGAGAAAGTGCGTTGAATGATGCTGACCATAAGAACAAGGCCATCTAATGGCAGAGAAAAAGTACCACGGGGGAGAGCTCTGGATTGAAAATGAATATTGCAGCCAAAACTGGTCGAGTCATTTTATTATTTTAATAGGCTGTTTATTTTTATCTTTTGGCTGGAGTTCTGCTTTAGCTTTGTACTGACTTTAACTACAGCTGCTCTGCTACCATCCTCTAAAGCAGGGGTGGGCAAACTCCGGCCCTCCAGCGGTGGTGAATCTACAAATCCCATGATGCATCTGTCTCTGGGAGTCATGCCTGTGGCTGTATGAATCTTGCAATGCCTCATGGGATTTGTAGTACCACAACCGCTGGAGGGCCGGAGTTTGCCCACCCCCTGCTCTAAAGGTTTATTTGATCTGAAGCTGTGAATGAATGGTGATGTGTTGGTAGATGGAACAAGACCCTTGTGCTACATCCTTCATAAAAAATATATATAATAGGCACAATGAGACCCCTCGCGATGGCTGCAGCAGGTAGGGGGAGCTGGGAACACGTAAAAGAACACCACAAACGTATGCGATTCGGCCTGCCCATACCTGCCAAGAACTTAAACCTGACTCTCATTGAGCCTTCCTATCACCAAACACACCGATTTCTTTAGAAATGAATCAAACTCATTGTATAAAAAGTTTTTATCTTGTGCCGAAATTAAGCGGAAGAATTTGTCTGACAGAAATCTAAGCTGCTTCTATCATTATCTACCTGATTATCGTAGTTTGAGAATACTTTTGGGGATCAAACACACCACAAGAGCTTTTACTCAATTTCTTATTTGTGATGAGAAATGTGTGAGATGATAAGATGGGGGTTATATGAATTACTAGCTGCACCACCCAACCTCTGTACTGTACAACTTTTTTTCTTTTTTTTCTTAACAAGGGCGGGGCGACGGGAGGGACACTAATGTATCACTAGACAAAAGTGGCATTTAAGGCTGAAGATGCAAGACAGAGAAGAAGTACATGAAGAATCCAATTAGCATAAAGAGTTAAATCTACAGAAAAACTGAAAGGTAGTGAAAGTCGTTTTTTAGATAGCAGTGTGTATAGTATAGTACAAAAATCCCTACAACAGAGGGCGAAAACAAGATATTAAAGGGTTAAACCACCCCAGGCAAATTAGACCGCTGGAATCCAGATAAAGGTGAGTTTTTTTTTATATATATTAAATTATAAGTACATCATATTATCGTATATAGAATATCTGGTTTTGATTTAAGTTTGTATATCAGTTTTAACAAAATTAGAGAGATCTGTTAACATCAGTCAGTTGCCTTTCATCTATTATGGAATTACATTTCCCAGAGTAGCCCGACAGCCTGCTTGGACTTGTAGTTCAACAGCAGTTAAAAGTTTGCTTGTGAATGGAATTTATCATGATGGGAGGTTGCTGATTGTTGCGTATTTTCTGAATTTAAAAGTGTCGCCACTTACGCATGCCGCGTTATGCAAACGCAGGCCGTGACACTGATAATGTTGATCATTTTTTTTATTGTTAACACTACTTTATACTTTCACTTATGACCATGTCTACAGAATTAATGGCACTGAATGTGACACAGCATAATTCTGAATATTTGACGTTTGCTGAGCGGATCTCAAATACAGAGAAATCTTTGCATCTGCAAGTTGCCATTTCTGTATATAAATCTTCATATTTATGTTTAAATTATTTTACTCTTCAGTAATAATTACACCTTTCCAACATTTTCAGCTTTCTTACACAACTTAATTCCCGATGCTGCGGTACAATGTTTATATTAGATATGTTGGTTTTTATATTGGATATATTTTATTTTAGTTTTTTTGTTTTTTTGCTGGGTTGTAGCAATTATTAGTGACTAGGTAAACATCACATTCCACTAATGTCAAAGTTACAGACTATTGTACATATACATTTTTTACTTATATCTTTAGTTGCTGTACATTTTTTTTTAAATTCAGAATTTATTATTTTTATTTTTTTCGTGTTATTTGAATTTCCATAAAGCTAGCTGAGTTTAGATTTTTTACTGTGGAGATTATTGAATATCATTATTTTTGTCAGTCAAAGAAAAAAAACTAAGCTTTGGATTTCTTTTTTTAAATATTGGTAAATTTTGTATCTGTATTCTAAAATGGTTATTGATATTGATTTAGTTTTTGTTCAAAGCAGATGAGATTCTTGGTACTTGTGTGCTTAAAAAGAAAGTAAAAAATTGCACTTACATAGTTACATAATTACATACTTAGTCGGCTTCAACCAATAGAAAAAAAAATTAAATAGAAAACCTAAAGCAAAAATGTCAAACACATATAAAAAAGTGCATATTAACCAGCCATGTTGTAATAGGAATTTTGGGGACAGTTACATAATCATGTTGGATTTTTCCAGCTGACTATTGTTCTTTTAAGACAGCATGAATTAATGGAGTTGAGCACTCAGGCACAGAGGCTTGTAGGACAGCATACATGTGTATGTAAAAAAAAACAGTTGGATTGCTTTTGTGAGTGCCTCGGATACAAGACGGCCATAGACTGGTAGATTTCTCCTCAGAGCATTGGAACGTGACACAGTCTTGTTTCTTACAATGTTATATTTTGATGCTGATATTAGTTTTCTCTGTAGATAAGAGAACATTTGTCTCTCACTTATACATAGATTTTGCAATTCCTGTTATAAAAAGGGGTTTCCAAATGCTAGAGCTTATCATTGCACTGTAGGTAGACGTGGGGCTCAATGCTTGTTCAGCTGTCGCAAGCTATTATTAATTATTATTATTAATAATATTATTATTATTATTGTTATTATTTAATATACTTAGTCAATAAAATGTATTATTAACATTGTTTTCCTAATGCTAAACAATGTTATAGAAACATAGAAGAGTGAGGTGGAAAAAGACTAAGTGGTCTATCAAGCCTGCCCTTTTTTTTTCTTTCTTTTTTTACATCTGGGTGTTGCATTGAAGAAAAATACAACCTGTTCACATTTCACTGTGTGCTGTGGAGAATTTCAGCCCATTTATTTAGAAAAAGCTGTTTAACAGAGCGCAAGTCTACGCATGACAAAGCATTGCATTGCAGCGAACTGCATTGCAGTGTGACCCACCCCTAACTGTTGGTTGACTCATCACTTCTCCTGAGAGGCTGTTCCAAGCACCCACTACTCTTTCAGTAAAACAATGCTTGGTCATGGGAGATTGATTTACCAAAGGAGTAAAGAATATCTACTTAGCCTAGGGAATTTCCTGAAGCAATATTTACTTTAAAAGCCCAATCATGCGCAGCGGGAATAGAAAAAAAAATGCTTGCACATGATCAGATAATTAAAATGTAACCTTATTCACAAAGCTCAACATTCATTTAAAAAAAATATCTACTTATTTATTAAATCAGCTCCATACGGTTTAATAGCACCTTGGGCATGCCGGGCTTAGTACTTTATTAGGGGAAGAACGCTGTATAGACACAAGCATGGAATTTTACACAGTTCTTACAATTTTAAGGCTCATTGATAGAAATGTTAAAATTAAGCTGATTACATTCACATGTTTATCTAAAACAACTATTGAAAGATTGAAGATTTAGCTTGATGAGCATCTAAACCTAAAAACAAGAATGTAATATATTGCAGCCTACTGATCCTCACGTATGGTGGCTGCATTCGTTATTTTATTTTTCAGGCTAAGAACATTTTCAGCAAGTACAGAAATCAGGTGTTGATCTTGCTGGAAGTGCTGTGTCCTTGTCACTTCTTGTGGACAGTAATGGACAGTAAAAACAATCTTATCCTTCTTTAGTTGTAATATAATGAAGATGAACAATGTAAGACATGGCTACGGTGAAGAACAAATGTAGCCACCCTAGGAGAAGAAGTGTGTTATTCAAAGGATCACCAAGTGAAAATAAAGGAAAAAGCCTAGAAAAAATGAAAGCTACACCTTATCTAATGATTGTTAAGCTGCAATATATTACATTTTTGTATTTATGTTTAGATAAGGTTTGTAGGACACCCCATTTAAAGGGAATGTCTAGTGTTTTTGTTTTATTATATTCAGGACTAGCTAGTAACCTAGTTGTCATGTTGACCCTCTTTCCACAATACTTTGCATCAATATCCCAGAACAAGTATGCAAATAAGGACTTCTGATTTCTTTTACTTTCCTGTGTCAAATACCTGTTACAGGTCAATGACTCAGAAAGTACTGAAGCCAGATGATCAGCATAACAGCTATGTGACTGCTGTCAATTGCAGCCACCAAATTTCTGTTAAGGAAGCTTGACTTTAACTAGAGGAATATTGCAAGCACGTCCACAGGGCAGTTTATATATGGAGCCAAGATGGACTTCTTGCCTAGGTCCACAAAGATGGGGGTTGAACCCTCACACCACAGTACTGGAGCTTCCGTTGCTAATTAACACTTTGCTACGGAATTATAATTCTTAGCTTTTCAACCCATAATTTCTCATTATGGAACATTCTCTACTATCTACCAACACGGAAATATCAGTTTTGGGAGGACTAACTCTATCTTTAAAGCCCACCCCAAATCCACTTTCGCTCACCTTCAGATTGCACCCCTGCAGCTCCTTCTTGGTGCAACTGTCAAAAATTATCAGGTGTCGGCTGGTGTCAGAGCTTACAGGAGAGTGGTGACTTCAACACCTCTGTCATGTGACAATGTTTACCCCCTCTGTCATGTGACAATGTTTACCCCCTCTGTCATGTGACAGTGTTTGGGCATAACTATTAGCTGCTATGCCCACAAACTGCATCATTGGAGGGGGTCACATGCTACCCCATACATAGAAGCACCTGGTATTTTATAGAAGGAGCAGCAGGGGAGGTCTGTGAAAGCAAATATAACTGGGTCAGAGGTTGGCCTTTCTGTTACAATGCCCTGAATTGGCACAGTGACAGGGTTTCCTTAATCATATAAGCTAATATCCCTCTGATAGGAGTTATGGAGAGCATTGGAAATATTTGTATCCAAATCCCATATGACCTGACAGGGGTGCCCTGGTTTAAAAGCAGAACATATCTTCTTTTTAAATAGCTTGATAAGTATAATATATAAATATTCAGTATAAACAAATGGATTAATTTGTCATAAATGTATATTTTTAAAATGCACATTGCCTTAAAATTAAGCACTAAAAATGTTCCTCTTTCAAAAGAAAGGTGGCCATGAATGTTTATGTCTTAAAGGGTTTCTGGATGTTCATACACAAAAGCTCCTTCATAAAAAATAT
>NW_017306583.1:736017-738753 GCF_000935625.1 Nanorana parkeri
AAAAAATATATATATATATTTATATATAATAGGCACAATGAGACCCCTCGCGATGGCTGCAGAAGGTAGGCGGAGCTGGGAACACGTATAAAAACACCACAAACGTATGCGATTCGGCCTGCCGGCATCCGCCAAGAACTTAAACCTGACTCTTATTAACCCTTCCTATCACCAAACACACCGATTTCTTTAGAAATGAATCAAACTCATTGTATAAAAAGTTTTTATCTTGTGCCGAAATTAAGCGGAAGAATTTGTCTGACAGAAATCTAAGCTGCTTCTATCATTATCTACCTGATTATCGTAGTTTGAGAATACTTTTGGGGATCAAACACACCACAAGAGCTTTTACTCAATTTCTTATTTGTGATGAGAAATGTGTGAGATGATAAGATGGGGGTTATATGAATTACTAGCTGCACCACCCAACCTCTGTACTGTACAACTTTTTTTCTTTTTTTTCTTAACAAGGGCGGGGCGACGGGAGGGACACTAATGTATCACTAGACAATGGCATCAAATTAAATTACTTTTTGCTGGGTTGAGCCACCCATTGACTTTGTATATATAACGTATGGATCCCATTGATGATTTCTTCAAATTTCATATTTGAAATATATAAAAGCTCCTATCTGTTCCTAAACCATATGTTACATTATGCTCTCCATAAACATCAAATGGGGCTTAAGTGGATACAAAAATTTGAGCAGGCAGGCTCTTTGCTATGCCTCTTCTTAAATAAAACAAACATATCTCCCTGTTTGTAACCTTCTTTAGAATGTACGCCAGCCTTTCTGGACCAGGGTGCCATTGCACATTGGTATGCCTCTTGGCCTCTTCAGGGGTGCCTCAAAATTTTGTGGTAGTAGGACTGTGATGCGGAGGGGGAATGGAGACTGATGTGAAGTGGGCTCCTGATATAAAAGGGGAACTGATGTGAATGGGGACGACGAAGACTCTGATATGAAAGTGGGGCTTCTGATGTGAAAGGTGGGCTCCTGATGTGAAGAGGGCTACTGATGCAACGGGTGACTCTGATGTAAAGGGGGGATCTTAAATGGTACGGGGCACTTCAATGTGAAGGGAGAAAACCCACTTTTTTGGGTGTTTTTGTATGGGATTCCCACTTAAAACCCATTGCATTTTAGACTGGGGTGCCTTGAGATTTTGCATACTTTTAAAGTGTGCCATGACTAAAAAAAAGTAGAGAAATGCTGCTAAACACTGAGCTGCACATGCTGGAACAGAAATAGAAGGGAAAACGTGAGGATTTCCCTCACATTGGTGAGATTTCCTCTTACTTTCTCATTTGTCCAAAGGATAGGAAGGGAAGGAAAATCTCCCCAATGGGGCACAGAGGGAAAATAAATCATATGTTGATGTGTGTAAACTCGAAGGTGTGAAAAGGTGAAAATGGGCCATATTCACACGGATTTGCCATAAGCGCCATTATTGTAATAAGATAAGCATTGCACCAACAAAACCACTGTATGAAATTAATGTTAACACATCAACACAGATTATAGATTTGTCAAAACTATGTAATGTGAGGGCCTGCCACAACATTTCATTCAGTTTGTATTCAATAATACAGGCCCTTGTGCTACACAGGTTTTGATAGATTAAATGGTGATTGTACAATCAGACTTTAACTTGTTAGGTAAGCTTATAAATAATTTGGTAAACAAAACATTTTTTTCATACTTATCTATACACCAGATCTAGAATAAGTTCAGAGGATGGAGGAACAGGAGAACATGGCTTCAGAAGAAGGGATGTAGCATTGCTGTGTAACTCTGAATTTTAAGCTTGCTACAGCCATTTGGTGGAGGGGCGATAATCTCGTGCCGAGGTCACTAACTACAGTGAAGACCCAGCAGTAGATCAAACACTACCCTGCTACACCCAAAGATTTTATAGAGGGGTATAGAAATTTATGTCATAACATATCAGAAGAGCATCGATGTGGAATATCCCCAGACAGTTAAATTCAATGATGAATTCTGATTGGTTTCTATGGGATTTATTCCCGTACTTTGTAGGTTTCAACATCTAAAGGAAAAAGTGGTCTAAAAGAAAAAGTCTCCAGGTTTTTACCTCTATTTCTAAACCTTCGAGGCAAAAATGAAATCTGGGACCTGACAGGTTTCTATAGAAACACTTTAGGTTAGACCACATTTTACACAAAAATCCCAATGTTATGAAAGGGCAGCACCATCCAAAACCTATATATCGTATATTTGAAGCTGCTGGGTTAAATCACCTATGTATCTGGAGACGCAAAAGGAGAAAGCAAAAAATGCAAACCACAAAAATAATTAGATAAAATATAACGTACTGTATTTAGCAGCATTATATAATGTACATTGGTAATCAAGAGAATGTATAAAAAATAATATGTTTAAAAATATATTTGATCAGGTGCATATAATATAATGCATATTTATATCATGTATTTCCATTTTCAGTCAGCAAGTGCAGCTTTAGGATTCTTTTCACATGCTATCTCCATTGCAGGAGAAAAAACACTTGTTTACGGAGCTCAATAGCTCAAGCTGAGATCAGTGAATCAGTCAGAGCAGTGACTCCTTTATTGGATGATTCTTTCTGAGGATTGCAATGAGAGGCAGCCCATCTGAAAGAAAATATAAACTGCTTTGCTGTCTCTTTAAAAAAAAAACATAGTGCTCTCTGAGTCCTTTGTCATTAATTAAATGTTTAGTTGTAAAACAAATA
>NW_017306583.1:739093-775167 GCF_000935625.1 Nanorana parkeri
TATATATATACACACACAGTGGAGACCTCTATTTTTTATTTAAAACACATTTTCTGGCAAAGTTTAACCCCCTCCCACTCTCCCACCACGATTCAGCATATTGTAAAATCAATGCCTTAATAAGCTCTTTTATACTCATCTAAGTCTGCCGTTCGTGACACTGCGACTGGACAGCCAAAAGGAAGTGTCCACATCACCCAGGCATTGACCTGGACACCCGTGGAAGGACCTCCTCCATTGCAAGGAAGAAGATAGAAGACTCAGCATTTAGCACGTCACGTGACCACAGATTTAGGTGAGTATTTTTGGCATTTAAAATGTTTAAAATATTTTTATATTAAACTAACAAATTAATTTGAGGAGGGGGGCGGGGGGGTTGTGCCTGGAGTTTAGATTTTAATGTTAGATACAAGTTTTTATTAGGTTCTCCTTCCTGGCTAGCAGGACTTAGTACTGGGATGTTTTTGAACATTTCCAATAAATTAATTGTAAATTAATTAAGCTAATATTTTAGATTTCAAACTATGCTTGTTTAAAATAAAATAAAGAAGCAAGTTCATGACATGTTATGATGGAATCCATTGCTGTCCGTGCTTCTGCTGAGGTTTGTATCTACACCAGCTCACCTTGGCAGCGTTCCTGAAAAGCATTTTCAGATGTTACCAACTACAGAAGGCAGTAGAAAATGTAACCTCTCATCATTATGTGTCACTAAATAATAATGAGTCAGGGGAATCATAACGTTATGTCATTATTTGGTGGTTTTAAATGAATAACGGTGTTTACAAATCCTTATCATCTGAAAACAGAGATAAGTTGCTGTAGTGTTTTTACTTAGCCGTTTTATCATTGCATCAGCTTGCTTCTATCAATGACAGATGCATCATTAAAAAGAAACATCCTTGCATTTATTTTTTGTCGTTTTTGTTTTTTAAGAACCATTATATTTTGTGTCTAATTCCTTTGAATTTTGAGGTTAACGCAAATCCACTGCTACTTCCTTTTTAGTCAATGTTGTGCACAGTTTGTATCTAGCTGTTGTTACAGCACTGCCTTCGTAAATCAGAAAATATATATATGCTTAAACACTTCATTGCAAATCAGAAAAAAAAGGGATTTATTCTCTATTTTAATCATAGCATTTTTGAAATTGCACATCCAGACTTAGCAGCCTGTAGCACAAAGATACAGCCTAAATACCAAGCCATTTACCAGATCTGCATATTTTCTTAGCACTCATCAGTGCAATGTATGGAAACAAAGTTTTTTTTGGGACAAGGGCATATTTTTTGATAAAGCAGGGAAAGGCTAAAATCCTGTTAGAGACCATTCACACCTTAATGTTGCAGTGTATTACCACAGAAAAATGTACATGATGCTTTTTTTTAAAAATGCAGCACATAACAACATACGGCATATGCGTTGTGGTGCGCCACAGTGTAAGTGCGTTGCCCACTATTTTATGATTGTGTTTGTCTGCGTTATACATGCTTTACAATGTGTTTACTGCAGTGCATTAGTGTGTATGGGCCTTAAGGAATTTTTTTTATTAGGAACAGTTTTTCTTCCTTCCTGTCCCAAAATCACAACATGAAGTTAGAAAAAATCTCCCCAAATCCTCTTTTAGTTGTCACCAGAACAGATGGTAACTATACAATTTGGATTTTCCATCTCCTTGACAATCATCAGGACAAGTAGAGAAGGTGAATCATCCAATGGAGACCTGACAGAGGTTCTATCTATTCCACGCACTATCCAAAACCAACAAAAAAAAATGTTGTCTACAGATACTGTATACCAGGGGTACGCAACCTTGACAGTGCCCCTGCTATACTGTATGCTTTTAAGTCATGGTGAGTTTATCTACAAATTACCAACAATTTCTCATACTAACATACTGCAAAGAACAAAATTGCCTTCTTGCAACATTGCTTTCTGCTGTAGAAATTCAAAACAGTGGTTTATTTTTCACGTAGGTGAATACGTGGGGAATAGTCAATTATTTCTTTAGGCCAATTGACCAATTGTACATCTAGAACAACAAAGTAGAAGCCATTATTTACCTTGCAGAGAGTTGTTTTCAGTTTGTTAGTTCTCATTTAGTGTGCCACGTAGACCATAGCTTTTCTGGTCTCTGATAGGCATGTCAAACTCAAACAAAAGAAAACAAGGAAATGAACAGAAAAGCTCAAAAAATGTACATTACTAAAATACAAATAATAATAATAATACCGTATTTTTCCGTCTATAAGACGCCCCCATGTATAGGACGCCCCCCACTTTTCTTACCCGAAATTCAGAAATCAATATTTTCCATGCTCTTGCATAATTGATTTCATCCAGTTTAAATTTTGCAGAGTAAGAAAGCCGCTTACTGGTACCGGTATTTTTTTTGTTTTCTGAAATTGTTATGGGCTCAGAATGCTCTGACATTACTGCTCCATGTTGCATCTGGACACTGGCTACACGCTCTCCGCAGCATCAGCTGACGTCGGGTACATAAGGCTCATGATTGGAGGAAACCTGTTAGCTTGCAATCTCTGCAATCAGAAGTTTCATTCGTGAGGCTAGTTTGCAGGGGTATCGGCAGTTTCGCAACCGCGGTTCTCCTCTCGGCCCCCCGTGTATAAGACGCCCCTCCATTTTTAGGTAAATATTTTTAAGAAAAAGTATAGTCTTATAAACGGAAAAATACAGTAATAATAATAATATTAATATAATCCTCAACATCCATAATGACGTGGCAAAAGACATTTTCTAAAATACTCAGCGAGAGAATGATATACAAAAGTCTGGGTCCTTATTTAAAGCCCAACTGAACTTTCAGTTTAATTCAGATAAATACATTCCAGGTGTATCAAAATATATTTTTGCATGAACCTTACTATTACACTTTTCGAACGATATACTGCAGTTTTAATTCTCTTGTCATCTGTTTTATTTTCTTACTATTTGCTTTATTTTTATACCATCTAGAACAGGGGTAGTGAATTAAAATACAAGGGGGTCCAGTGAATAAAATGTTCATCGAGCCGAATTGCTGTCATTACATAACAGTCACTCAGTTTGTGCCCGTATGGTGGTCCATCATTTAGGCTGCATTCACACGCATCACTGTTTACTGTTTTTTTTTTTTTTTCATATTTATTTGTTATATCTCTCTTTCTCCCTGTTTACATACATGTGCATGCTTTAAGCGGACATGTTCATTGTTAATCTCTTCATTAAAGGGGTGGCAGGGTTGGTTTTCTTTTATTTTGTTATTTATTTGATTATTTTTTATTAATCATCTTTTATATTTAACATTTTTTTAAACTTTTTTTATCACAAGCCGCTATGTGATAGCATTCCGAGGTTACAGGTTCCCTTTATGGAGATATCAGGGGTCTATTAGATGCCCTCCAACACAGATCATCAAGCACAGGAATGTGCTTGATGATCTGTATACCCAGCACTTCAGCTGACTTCTGACGGCTGAAGAATGAAGCACTGAGAACAGTGCCTAATGCTTTAGTGATCACAGAGCAGATCAGGGAACAGACGTTCCCAGTCTGCTCCCGTTCTCCATCCTGACACTGTTTGCTGTGGTCCCGGACCCCCAGAGGAGCAGGGTACCCAAAAACCACGGTGGGGGTGCGGGGGGGAGTCAGCACAATAGAGGACTAGTACAAGTAATCTGGGTCACTCTACAGCTGCCCAGATCACTTGTAGTTGAGGTGCTGGCTGAAGTGGAGGGAGGGCCTGCTCTGGGTTATGGCTGGCAGTGGAAACACCGGCCTTGGAGGCCAGTGTATCCACTGTCAGCTGGCCATAACCCAGTGCAGGGCAGAACCGCCGCTTGGTCCGTGTCTAGACCGCGGTCCGCCATTAAGTGATTACATATCTAGAAGAAGCTGAAAACTAAGAGCTCAATCTATTCTGTCTTTAATACCTTTTTGGCTCTTCTTTTCTTTTTGTGAATTCAAACTCAACTGAAAATGTAAGACTGAAAAAACTGTAACAAAAAGCATTCTTTTTAATTTTTATTCCTGTTTTTTGATGGGAAAGACAGATCGTATGTACTTTCGTTCCATCAGATGTTTTGATAAAGCCCTGCAGTACCCAGGATCTACTAGATGTAGTGTTCTAGAGGCTTGCAGACACCAGATATGTACACAAGCCCTAAACTAGACAAGAGACCATCGTCTGTGATGGAACTACAAGTTGCAGCATGATGGGACATGTACTTCCCCCACAGCTGGCGAGCCAAGCATTTACTAGCATTCTGTTGAAGAATATCGGATAACTGCGAACAGGCTAATCTCTGCGCACATCTTGTCTTGGGTGGAACTGATGTGTGACGTAAATGCTGACCAGTATTTTGACATTTCTCTAGAGATCTAGGGCGGATAAGTTCATTAAGGAAATAAATTCTTACTTCCTGTAACGGAACAATGTTTGTTGGTAGTGGTGACCAGTTAAAAGAAACAAAGATTTATTGCTGCTGTTCTTTTCAGTTTTATCCTTGACTGTTACCCAAAACATTATTGGGTATATAATATTTCTTTTTTTCCCTCCTGGTGCTGTGAGTATCTTGTGTTTTAAAGCTTGAAGTTCATTCTATGGCCTCTTTAGCATGGCTAACCTTCTTGTGTTCCTTTTATGGCTTGAAATCCTGTATAAGGCCTCTTTATATAGCCAACTTTTACCCATTATAGAGAGGTAGTGCCCAAAGGAACAGTCTGGGCAAGAGATGAGTGAAAGTCACAATGTATCCAGAATCTACTCAAAATTCTTATCCTTTCACATTTCTTCAAGTGTCTCCAAAGACCCATACTCATTAGGTTCATTGATTGTGTCTGAGATTGTCTTGGCACCCCTGTGAAAATGCCCAATATAACATTTGTGGAGTCCATATCCAAAAAAGCTTTGCTGACTGCACCAAAAATACAGTTTAAACTGGGTGAGCTATGCTCAATGGTGAGCAAAGTGTCACTGAGTATCGAAATATATGTCAACTGCAGAGAATAAATGCTTTAACGTCTTGTTGTTTGTTATAAAACATTATGCAGAATTATAGATAGTAAATACCCCAGCAGAAGCTATGATATTTAGCAGGATCGTACTCCTAAAGGATAGTCATGTGACCACATAGCACTTGCTCCATGTAACAGGGGATTATGGGAAAGACTGTTATGATTAGGGATGCACAGATACATTTTGATACTTTTTGAGTACCAGTGCAGATACTTGGCATTTTCATGAGAACTTCCAGGTTGCAGCTGGGACCTGGTTGCAGCTGGGACCTGGCTCTGGCACTCCACCACTGTCCTGAAATCATTAGTCTGTATTGTTTTAGAAAAACTGTCACATGACAATAAACAAAAATGTATCAGTACTCATACTTGTAAGCACTTGGCAAGTACCAGTACTTGTACTCGCAAAACTGGTATCTGTGCATCCCTTTATTTATAGTTAAAAAAACAAAATCATACATTAAAACAGAGATGTACAAATCCCAGGAGCTCTGTGTGCTCCTTACACATATGACAGCTGCCTCCTAACTTTTGAATTTTTCTCTAGTGTAGTCTTGGAGCTCAAAAGAATCGGTACATGTACTCGTACTTGTACCGAGTACTGTACTTGGTATCTGTGCAACCCTAGTTATGATGGTTGATTAGAGAAGATGTTTGTGATTATCTCTATGGTGATCTACACCAGTCAAGCAGGGAGCTGTGGCACCCTAGGGTGCCTTCTGACATTGTCAGCGGTTCCTTCAATTTTTTGCTAAGGGGGGGCTCTGAAATAAAGGGGTTCCTAATGTGAAGGAGAGGATTCTGATGCTAAGGGGGCTCCAGATGGGAAGGGGGCTTCTAAAGTGAAAGTGGGGACACTGATGTGAAGGGGAAACTCCATGTCATCTTTTTTTTTTGTTTTCTTGCCTAGTCGCCCTTAAAATTCATACCAGACCCCTCTCTAGGATAAGGGTTTGGTATCGATTTTGGAATGGAGCTGTGTACCCCCATTTTAGACTGGGGTGCCTCGAGATTGTGCATACTTGTAAAAGGTGCCATGACTGAAAAAAGGTTGAGAAATGCTGATCTATATGGCATAACTGAATCAGCTATTTAGGTTCTCTATACAGTGGTCATACATTGCTTAATCGGCTGTATGCATATCTAAGAAGGCTCTCTCACTGTTTCAATTCCCACTTCTGTTTTGGGTGGAAAATGCACTCTGCCAAACAGTATCATATCATGCTTAAAACAAGCTCTCTGGAATTGGAGCAGCCATTGCTGAGGCAATCATAGGGGGTCAGAGGTCACCTAAAGTCTGATAGTAGCTTCCCTGGTCACCACCCGACCTTCCATGCTGTCTCCCATCTTCCAAGTGCGCTGTGTGCCAGGCCAAACAGTTGACAGGGAAGCAGACATAAGACTTCAGGTGACCCCTGACCTTCTGACACTCCAGCTAACACAATACAGTGCTAATAAATAATAATTAATATTCTGATTCATGCCCATGCCCTATTGTGACTAAATCTCTATTGCAAGTCTTGCCAGGGTTGTTTTGAATCATTCTGCATGGAAAATCATTCAAATCACACTATTACACTGAATCGAGCAATAAGTCTGCTGCTGTGTTTCAAGTCGTAACTTATCAGTTTAACTGAAGCATTACACCCACCGATCTGATAACTCCAGCCTCCTACTCAGAGAGGATGATGTTTTAAATCGTCAGTAAACAGCAGTTTGTATTTATCATAGGACAAGAAAGAGATATTCGTAATCTATACCACTAATCAGGTTCAAAGGTCTAGCTCAATCAAAGTGACAATTTAAATATAGGTTAAGTTTGGTAAGTTGTGTCATCTGTTGGCTTCTTATACCCATTAGGAATTTTTTTACACCTCCTGCCACAATTAGGCTGTTTCCACTCATAATTCCCATGATAAAAAATACAACCTAAAATCAATGAGGGAGGGTAGGACCTCTGCTGATTGCTCTGGCCATGTGTGTGGACCTGCAAACACCGATACAGAACTCTCGCTGGAATCTCCAAGAGATTTAAGATTGCTGGCCCATTTACACCACTGCATTGTGGTAACATAAGTGGTACCACAATGAAAGCCAATGCATGTTCGTACATTGCTGCGCTACAGTGTAATGAACAGCAGCACAGTACAACCCACATTGTCCTGAGCATTGCACTGCTATAAAGTGAGGCCTGTCCCATTTTCATATGCACTGTAATAATTTTGAGTAAACTCTTTAATGTAAAGCAACACACGTCAATGACTGACAATGTGTGCATTGCAAGACACAGCTCTGTGGTGTGGATAGGCTATAAGGCTAGGTTGACATATGCCCCTTGTATGCATATTTATGTGTGCTTTAGACGCATTTCCATTGAACTTTATGTAATGCCAATTTTGATTAAAACTTCATATGTGAATGGGTACTTAAAAGGTTTAAAGTGGACCTGTCCGAAGTTGCAAGATCTGTAAAGGTTAAAGTCTCTTCTAAGAGCAGACTTCATAGGATAGCTGCTGTTACTAAAGCTATCCAGAAAAAGCACTACTTTGCACCCTCTACTGTGATACTAGGGGCCTGACTTCAGGGCTAAACACTGCCAAAAGGGGCATTTTTTACTGGATGGCAAAATTAAAGTTGGAAGCTTAAAATGGCTGGTGGGTTTGCTTGAAAGTGTACCTGTCATGACTTTAATACTAGTAAACTGCCACTTGTACTTGACATCACATAATTGCACCTATAATTAATTTTCTTCCCAAATACCCCCAAACCCCCTGATTCCTAGGATGGGATAATATGTAAATATGGACTAGAGCCCATACATTTTTTATCCATAAAGCCCTGATCCTCCTCTGCATTACTGCCACATCCTGCCATTGGAGAATGCTTAGCTAAAGAACAAGTAAAGCCAAACTTTTTTTTTTTTTAAACTGCATACTTATTTTTTTATTTTTTTTATTTTACCATCACAGGTATCACTTTTAAACTTTGAGAAATTGAATGCAGATTTGGGAAGTGATGAGCAGGGTTTGTGGCAGTTGTTATAAACAGGCCCCTAAGTCCAGCATTGATTGTCCTCTGTGGCTGATCTTGTTACTGGTGAGATTCTGGAGGAAGGAGGCGAAAGGCTAGAACTCAGCCCTCTGAGCTCTGGTCGGCATTGGATGATACAGCAATCCAGATTTTTGGCCTTTTAGGGTACCAGGAAAAAAACTGGAGCTGTTCTGGCTTCTGATGGTTACTAGGATTAGAGCCAGGCTTGCTTTAAAAGTGACAGCTGTGTCCTTCTATGGAATGTCAGCACAGAATCTCAGCTCCATGTTGGAAATTCTAAAGAAAAACTCAACTAACAACTATGTAGATCTAAAATAAGATCTAAAAGAGAAGACATAAGTGCAATGACAATGGAGGAAAAGAAAACAACGTGTGTTAAAAAGTGGTCTCCCCATTCATGTCAAACACATGTGGACGAAATGAAATAAATGAGATCTGTGCCTGGCCACTCCTCTTTCTCAACCTGTTATACCTGAGGAGGTCTAAACTGTGGAAAACCTTAAAACCTTAACTCGAATAATTCTGATGTTCACTTTTATGTATTTCTTTATGAAAGATGTGCCGTCGTAAGGGGTGATATAATGGTGTCGGACTCTGAGCTCTATAATAGATGCTCCAATATTGCAACAATAGAAGGTAAAAGAGTAAAATGGTTTGCATTATGGGATATCTGTAAATTCTCATTTTAAAGGATGTCTGTGGCCCCACCCACATAGCTTCGGCATTAATTTACAGACCCTTTGACAGGATCTGTGAATGGAGAAACTATAAGTCCTATCAGCCACCGCCACCACAGCAGAGGAACTTGTAGTTTCCATGGAATGCAAGTGATGTCACCGCACTTGCAGTCCATTGACACTTCCTCCTGTCCATGTCACTGAATGTCTTTACCTAGGGATGGGTGGACGTGTCAGAAGCCAGAAAAGTGCACCCCAATTCACTGATTGCAGTTGCAATGCTTTACTGGCTCCTATGCAAAAAAAAAGCATATTTTTTTCTTTTATGGAGAAGTTTGTATTTATTACTTTTTTGTATCAAAAGGGGGAATTTCCCTTTTACGGCGTTATCCTGCTCATTATTCAAAAATGCATCTTTAAATAAACACTACTGAGACTTTTATATAAGTAAACCATGAAGAAGATGATTAAAACCTCTTTTTCGAATAACAGCTTGTGATCTATGCGCAGTTGGGCCTTTATTTCCAATATACCGTATATTCCCACTTTTAGGAGTGTTCAGCACCATGGACAGCGCACATACAGGATAATATTGGGAACGAACTGAGAAGTAAGCATGTGCCACAGGAAAGACCATTTAAAAGCTGAAGTTAGAGAGAATTCTAATAACACAAATATGGTTAGTGGTATCAGCAACTTTTTTTTTTCAAAACCTGCAAATCTCTGCACTGCTCACCCCGATTTTCGACAGACAAAAGGGGAGAGCTGGAGGGAACAATAAAAGCCAGTGGGCCTGCAGTACCTGGATGGGGCCATACATTGCAGTCTGCTCCCTTTTAGGGCAGAGTGATGTAGTACAAGGCAAGGTTGATATTTTGCTGCATGCTGGTGTGTTCTGAACCACAAGGCTCATGGGCTAACTCCAGGCAAAATGTATGTTTTCAAGTTCTGCATAGTGTGGGACAGGGACAGAACTTCGGTCAAGTTTTTATGCTGTGTTTGTTGAGGTTTTCTTTCTTGCTTCCTGTCTTGTTAACACTCTGTTATAGAGGGTGTCACCCAGCCAATGGGGGCATAGACAGCACTCAACGCCAGACAGAGGCTCTAGTCATTCTTTAGTCCACAAAAATTGGACTCTGCTTTCTGTCCCCGTGATGTGGGAGGATTACAGAATGTGAACGGAAATCTCCCCAGTGGAGACACAGCAAAACCTGAAGCAGGTCACGTGTTTCAGCTTCACTGGTTCTATTCTTGTTTAGGGTCAGTGACCCTAGTAAGTAGGAAAGCTAAACGATGAGGATAACAGTTTGATTATTTTCAGGTTTTTAAAGAACTACACAGAAATGTTTTCTTAACCCTTGCAGTGGTGCTACCCTCACATTGCAAGGGTTATGTGCTCGTTTTTGTAAAAATGTTATACTCACCTGATTCTTAGAGCTAACTGGCTGCTAGACTAGTCCCTGGAGCCTCTCTCTCCCTCCACTGCAGCGGTCTAAGGTCCCTGAGTCATTCTATACTCTGGGGGGAATTTATCAAAACTGGAGCAGACAAAATCTGGAGCAGTTGTGCATGGCAACCAATCAGATTCTTTCTTCAGTTAGGTTTTGAAAATGAAAGACAGAAACTGATTGGTTGCCATGCACAACTGCTCCAGATTTTGTCTGCCTCAGTTTTAATCATTTCCCCTCACTGTGTACAGGACGTGAGGACGCCGAGGGACATCATCACTGCAGATGAGGAGGAGACAGGCTGGAGGGAGCGCTGTCACAACCAGGTCGATCCAAGGTCTGGGTGAGTATAACTTTGTTATTTTAGCACCTAAACAAAAAAAAGAGCACTTAACCCTAGCAGTGCAGGTTTAGCCCCACTGCAAGGGTTAAGAATGTTTTTCCTCAGAGTTCTGCTTTAACCAATCAATGATAACATTTTCCATAATTTCATCATATTATTCTCTTTGAACTAACTGGGTTTAAAGGAGGGATTCTGCCTTATACAATCTTGGTTTGAAACTAAATAAATACACCCATGCTGTCAGTCCACAATATACATGCTGCAAGGTACCTAAAGCTATAGACAGAACTATGATCAGCTGGGATGTGTCCTTCGTGCCACCTGACTTGTGTATGAACACAAAATAAGTTACAGTAATCCCTTAAAAACAATATCAGTTGGAAACGGGGGTGATGTTTGGGAAAGTGGCTGGTTATAGCTGAACTCCAGGCTGTGCCGCAGTACTCATTTGCTAACAAAAGACGAGCTCATCAATCTGCTGCTTCTCATTTCAATGCCCCATCACAGGCTGGAGGGAGGTACAAGACTTGTAAGTGTTACTGAACTGCAGCAGATAAAAAGCCGGTCTCCTTCCCTGCTAGACAGGGCTTTGCTGTGAGCTGTATAAATCTCAGGCCAAGGTGGATAGAAAAAACATATCCTTTGGTAAGTAAAACTGCTTCCCCTCTTGTGACTATGCAAAGGGCTCCATCAGTCCAGCCAGGAAAAATGGCATCTGTTGACACTTTCTGTGCTCTGCTGTCTCCTACACCTGTTAGTTTTAGGTAGGTTTATTCTTCCCAATGTGACTTTAAGTAGCATAACTTTCACTTTATCATATCTGAACTTTATTTTAAATACAAATCAATACACCCAGTTATACTTATCATACAGATTTAAAGACATGGTCCAAGGCAACAACCTAATTTTTTCCATCCTCAGTTGCACAAAACTGGAACGCAATCTTACTTCAGGACTGCCTGTTAAACAATAAAGTATGTATGTTTTTTTTTTCTTTTCTATACATTCAGGTGTTTTGAAATCGGAATTCTTGTCAAGGGCGCAGTAATGGACTACACAGCCCTGTCCAGCCAAGAACATCTACCTCAGTTCTCTGACTCAGCGATGAACCACAGCAATGAGGAACCCAACTTCTTCTACGAACTGGGGGGCAGTGAGGGTAGCCCATCACATTATGGAGGAGTAGTAACTTCCCGAGCAGGGGCAGCATTCCGTCACTCTCCAGGTAGGTACTTTGGGGCAAGTTATTGGTGTACCTCTTGGATCTTTACTTCTAAAGCTTTCAGAAAACAAATTTTTTTGGAGTGGTGGTGGGGGATTATGTGTAGAGCCTTGCCACAGTACTCTGCAAAGGCGTGCTAAAGATCTTTACATTTGCTGCAAGCTTACACTGACTTGCCAACATATGCCAAACCCTGCAGGCATGATGGCAACCAATGTGACGCAATGCAAATCGATGTAAACAGGCTGTGAATAATGTGTGCTAGAGTGTCGCCTATTATTGAAAAGAACAGGCATTGGCATTGCAAAGCCTTATGAAGCTTTAATAATGTGGATCCAACACCTGCTCTTTAGGCCACATTTTGCTGTGTATAGCCCAAACTGTTTTTTATTCAGTTGGATGAAGTAGGGAAGGGTTAAAACCCCTATTAGGTTTTTTGGGTTTTTTTTTGCTGTCTTTGTCCCTGGGAAGAGTTCACACCACCTCCTCCCTTGGAGACACAACAGAACATTGTAGGAAATCTGACCAATGTGAAGAGGACTCCCATCTTAGACAGATGTCACCAGAATATTTGTCCACATAGGATACCCTTAATTTTTGCTCTAATACCAACTTTTTTTCTTTATTTTTTTTTGTCTCATTGACAATGATCAGGACAAAAAGAGGGTGAATCTCCCTAATAAGGACACAGCAGTAAAAACTTGACAGCGAATCTAACCCATCCAATGTCATCCTAAACTAAAAAAAAAAAAAGTTTTGTTTTTTATACATATATTTTAAGAAAAAGCCAGTTTAGGTAAAAGGGTGGCTTTCACATAATGTCTGTTTACCTTTCAGTGCTCCAGACATTCCCATCTCATTGGCCGGAAAGCAGCTCAGGAATTGCTCACAGCTTGGCTGCCTATGGAAGAAGCCCCAGTGCATTCCCGCTGTATACAACAGGGGCTTCCCACTTTGCTCCGCTTCCCTCCTCAACATTTTACTCTACAGCGCCCTTCCTACTGAGCCCTGTTCCTCCAGCTGAACGTGATGGGAGCCCCAAATTCCTGGAGACCCTAAAGACTGAGAGGATGAGCCCCTTAAGCAATGACTTTCTGACCCTGGAGCCAAGGAGTCCTGGAAGTCAGGGTTTACCTCCGATGGGTTACATAGGAACAATGCAAAATTTCAGCAATAGCATATTCCAAGCATCAGGTAACCAAACCACCCATAAACACATCTACACCAAGAAACAAGGATTAGAGATCCCTTGGAGAGAGAGGATTACAAAGGATGGGGGGGCAATGGCAGTGTTGGATTAAGGCCAAATAGTCCTAAATGCTGATGTAATAAACAAGATATTTTACATGCTGCAGTTTTAGTAATAAACCATATACCTTGACCTTGGGAATCTAAAAATCATTGCACAACTTTAGTATGTGACATCTAAGCAAGAAAGCTCTAACTTGTCGTAAATGTGCATTATTTTGCAACTTGTGCAACAATGGTAGGTGCTTCTTCTTGTATTATTGTCCTAAATAGATTCAGGTTTCATCAAGGCAGCAACATACGAGAAGAGCCTGTTATGTCATGCAGAGACATTCCAATGCGTTTATATCCAAAGCCATCTTCCTTTCCATTACTTTTTTTTCCACAAAGTAGGTCGACCATCATAAATCAGTGCTAAGTTCTCTCCTCTTTCTGTAGCAGTGGTACCTTCTGCATTAGAACTGATATGTGTGAGAGAAAAGGGTTGAGGGAGAACTGCCAAATGTCTGGCTCTTCTTTAACATCATTACCCTAAGTCCCTTCGGCAGTGGGTTTTTCCCAGAATTAGAAGGTGCAGAAGATAAGTATATGTAGCAATGAGTTCATCTAGTTCTAAAGGAGGATTAGTGTAAAGGTTAAGGTTGGAGGAGTTAGGGTGAATGGAGCCTTTGTGAGAGATCTCCTCTTCTGAGCAGAAAGAGGGGTGCAATCAGTTGGACATGAGTTTAAAGCATAGGTACACTTTAATGGTGCGGTTAGATAAGTAGGGAGTTAGTTATATTAAGCCTAAACCTGATGCATGCCTCTTGCCTGCAGAGGATCGTGAGTGTGTGAATTGTGGAGCTACAGTGACCCCACTATGGAGACGGGATATTAGTGGCCATTATCTGTGCAATGCCTGTGGGCTGTATCATAAGATGAATGGACAGAACCGCCCGCTGATTCGACCCAAGAAACGACTGGTATGTATTACGGATAGTAGGTGCTGACATATTAGTTTCACTCACATTAAAGTCATATTAAAGTCAATAGGTTTTTAAGCTATTTCAAATTCTAGTAAAATCCCTTACAATGAATGCTGCTCCTTGATGTTTAAAGTTTTAGTTTCCTGCAGAATCAACTGCTCTCCTGAGCACCTGCCCTGACATCCTGTTTTAGGGTGGCTTTTTTCCTTTTGCATGGTCCTATGGAGCCACCCATGTGTGTGCTATTAAGCGCTGTGTGTTTTCACAAGCACACAGCACAGCAAGGCAAGACACTCTCCTTCTCCCTGTTCCCCCTTCTCTGGGCTACTAGATGGACAGCTACTGGGACTGTGCTTTCCCTTGTAATCTTGTACTCGACAGGAAGTTCAGGGAAGCTGAGCTAAGAGAGTTGGAGCAGCTGTTCAGAAACATGATGACCGTAAGTGTTTGGGTAAACTTTTTAAGAAATACTTTGCTTAGCAATGTATATTTGTTTCTTCAGTATTCATTATTGAAAAAAAGTTTGAGGGATTAATACTATTTTAACTGCTTACAGGCTTAGAGTACAACTAAAGGCTCCTGTATGACAGTATAAACAAGTACTATGTGATGCGCATGCCTCATAAAGTAAACCAAAAACATATGTTACCTCCCCTGAGCCAAATCCGCCTTCATTTGTGTCTCACACGCTCCCCGCCCCAAACACTGCAGCTCCCAGGGGAAGGGTTTCAGCATCAGAGGCAGTGCTGTCTATTCAGAAAGCAGTGGACTGGGCATGGCCAGCTACAAGCCGCATGCTTTTGAATTAGCAGTGACAATCCTGATAGCCATGCTCCTTTCAACTTTTTTCAATCCCACTGTAGTGCAAACAGACACAGCCTACATGAGAGTGGCAACTGTGCTCTGAATTCAGGAACAGTGCAGCATCATTTCCACACCATCACAGGAAACATTAGAACACTTCAGTGGTAGGTTCAACAGGTATTTGGGGGACTTTTCAGAATAAATCTTTTAGTGCAGATGCACTTATAAAGAAATGCCGCAGCACACATTTTTATTTTAAGTGGAGTCCATAGTTCTAAATACCACCCAAAGTCAGTGTTCAGTCCTTACTACTGTACAGGACGTTGTCAGGATTGGAAGATCTCCTTCCATCCCCAGCATGCCTGTGCTTTCTAAGCGCTGGCCTGCGTTTTCTGTATGATCCTGTACAGAATTGCCTAGAGGGCACTGGACACGGGCATACTGCAACATTTACACTCTAGTTGCTTCTGGGATGTATTTGTGTTTTTTCTTCAAATCTCAACTTTTTCTTTTTAGCCCCCCTATTGTTCAACCTAATGATGAGCAGCCTCAGCAACCAATAGGGAATCTTGAGATATGGCAAGGACGGGTCTAAGCTCAACTTTCACACATTCACTGAACATCTGGAGAAGATAATTACATAAAATATAGATTAAGACCTATTTGTGTCTTTCAGATTGTCAGCAAGAGAGCTGGAACCCAATGCAGCAACTGCCACACCAGTACCACCACCCTGTGGAGGCGGAATGCCAATGGAGACCCAGTGTGCAATGCCTGTGGGCTGTACTACAAACTGCACAATGTAAGAATCTGAAGATCAACTGATAAACAATATTTTATCTTCTAGGAGACACACCTGGAGCCAACTCAGGACACTCTGGATGCTCTGGCCGAAAAGGGGGCGGCAGGCACACTGTACAAATTGTGCAGCAGAGTGTCCATGCCGCCCCCCACATGACCCAAAGAGATGCCTCGGACTGCCTCATTATAGAGACGGCCCTGACTTTATGCACTAATTTTTTCTCCCTATGTTTTAAAGTGCATCTCTGTGTGTTTTTGTTAGGACATTTCAAAGGGAAGAGATCTTCATTAGGTTTAGGGTATCTTTTCCAGGTCACTATCCTTTTAGATTATAAACTCTCATGAGCAGGGCCCTTCTAACCCTCTTGTATGGAACTGTAACTGTACTGTCTCCCCAAATTTTGTAAAGCGTTGTGCAAACTGTTGGTGCTATATAAATCCTGTATAGTAATAATATCCTAAAAAAGACTCAATAATATCCATGCTGTAAAATAATATGCTGAAAACTCCTTGCATGGTGAGGTCAACCTTCCTTTGCTTCAAAAACTCTAGGTGCTGCTGCTATCCAGCAGTTCCAGGTGCATCAGATAGCATGTCCCCTGCTGTGAGATGTGGTTCCTCTTGCTGACCCATTCATCAGTACTGGACAGAATAAAGACATAGGGGTTGGTGGGATAATCTACAGCACCTAGTAGGGGACAGGCTATACAAATTATTATTAAATGTTCAACAGCAGCAGATCATGAAATGAGCAAAGATTTCCCTCACCCTCTTATTGAGGTTTTTTTTTTCCCTCCCCCCCATGTAAATGTTAGCACTTACCTTAAATGATGTCTCTTTTTCCGATCTTCCTCTTCTTTCCCCATGTTTTCATGTGTCCCTCCAGCGGTGTGACGTCACTCCGATCCAGCGCTGACTGCTCTGTCTCTCCGATCCAGCGGTGTCTGCAGGCGGGTGCACGCGTCCATAGACTTACCTTGCGTCTCTGCTCGTCTCCCGGCCGAGAATCGGAACTGCGCATGCGCCCGCCCCAAGATCCTTTGCGGCCGTACGAGCAGTTCCTGATTCTCGGCGCGGGAACGAGCGGCGATAACGAGGTAAGTTTTAAATGATTTTAAGCAGGTTTTTTTTTTTTTTTTTTTACACTTCTTGCCTATATCTACTACATGCTAGCAGTAGATATAGGCAAAAACAACCGGAGGGTTTGGAACCCCTTTAAGTGAAAATTATATGTGATCAGCCGTTTTTAGGCTAAACAAGGCTCATTCACTGTCAATGAAGGACATTCACTACAAATGTCCTTCACTGGATACTGAAAGCGAATTCTGTTTTATGCAGCAAATTACCTCCCCCTGCACCTTAACTTTTATTATTCTCAGTTCTGAAAAACATAATACAACTTTAAAGTGTATCCAAAGCCAACGCGTTTCATTTTAGTTTTGGCTAGAGAAGGGAATGGTTCAAACTGGTCAGGTTTGTTTTTGTTGTCTGCTTTCTGTTGAGGAGCTTTCCCTTGTCTCCCTTTTCTTGAGAGATAACAGGAAGCAAGAAGAAATCTCTCCAAAGTAGGCAAAAATCCTCACTTAAATAGTTGCTTGTAGAACAGGTGTCCCAACTGGAAGATTTCCCCTCACTTCATGTTCTGGTGACAACTGTTACATTTTGGATTTTCCCTAACAATGGTCACCATGACAAATAGCAAGAGCAAATCTGCCCATCAATTTGCAATATGTAATGCATCTTCAGATGTATCATCAATCAGATCCGATATTCCAAGACAGGTCTGCAGCTCACGCTAACTGCGAGGAACCTATTTGCTTGAACACTTTACTTTGCTGCAGGAAAGTTGAGACTCCTCTTTGGCCTAGACAGAGGAGTAGGACACCAGCAGCAAGGACAGTACTAGAAATTCCAGTGGGGAATTCTAAAATTGTAGTTTTTGATGGAGTGACTCTTTAAAGATAATAAAATATTGGCCTTTTTGCCGATTAACTGCAAAAGGAATGTTATTTGATGTTTCTAAATGATGCAGCAACTTGACTTGAACATCTTGTTGCAGGTGAATCGCCCCCTGGCAATGAAGAAGGATGGAATCCAGACTAGAAACCGCAAAGTGGGCAGCAAGTCCAAAAAGAAGAAACAACAGGTGCAAGATGGTCTTTATGAGAATCACAAGATGATGCCAGAGGAGCCGAATATGTTCCCATTTACACCTATTCTGGTACCTGGTCAGATACCTCCTTTGGGACACCTGATGCCTGGCACCTCTCCGCATCACCTGATTACTCCTCCCAGAATCCCTCACTCACCTCCTCCCATCTCCTACAGGCCGCACCTGCTTTCTGGGGTCACTTCGGCTCTGAGCTAAAAAGAGTAACACAGACTGCGATCTACTCTCTTTCCAAAAACCTTCTCTTGGCTACATCCCAGACAGAGTAGCATCAGAGTGACACTAGACATATTCAGAGCCATGATTGTGCCCCTGGTAATTCCAATCCTCCGCAACTCAGCCATGCCAAACTCGTGTCACTGGGAGGCTTTTGGAGCTGTTACAGACAGAAAGCTGTGCTGGGGCTGGACCTTTTCTACCAAAACATTAATCCAGAACCAACACCAGGTATCCAGATAGCCTAGTCCTTGCAATTTTTTCAAGTTTTTTTTCTTTTCTTTTATGAGGGTTGTGATGAGGACACAATATTAAACATCTTTGCTTTCTTATGTGTACATTTTTTTCTGAAAAATATTTTATAAAAAGTTTCCTGTGACAATCGTGTCTGTGTAATGGTTTTCTTTTAGCAGTATGTAACTCGAGTGACAAAGTACACACATTTAAAGATCAAAGATCATGGCATTACAGATTTTGGTACAAGAAATTGATGTTATGCTGCTGTGGTTAACATTGTTATAGTATTATGTTTGTTGTGATAGTACATTACAGTTAGGAAATAGACCCAATTCACACTTGCCAATGGGACTGATCCCAGGTCTCACAAGTGTAAATGGAGCCCTAGGTTAACATTAGGAAGTTAGGTTAAGGTTAATGTTAACTTTAGCGGTATGCTTAGGGTACAGCCCACCTCCAAATTCTGTTCTCCCTAGTCCCACCCAAGCCTCCTTATTTCCTATTATGTAGCAAGGTTCAAAAGAAAAATCTAAAGCAGTTTTTATAAACTTGCCTGTGTCATGTCCTACTCCCTATCTGCCGCTTCGTCTGGGAGAAGAGACCGGTGATCCAGCTCTGTAGTTTGCACCCATGCCTACTGATCCCCTCATTGACATTACCGTGACATTATCACACCACTGCAGTCTACAGAATTAGAGAGGACACCTGAAGAAGGACCCTTTTTTACTGCTGCAGTGGTTAGTTAGAGAGGCATGGAGGTATTGTTTGGAATAGGGGGTATCCCAGGCTGGAGAACATCTCCTAAAGTTAGACACCCTAGAGTTAAACCTAGGACTTAGGCTGAGGTTATATGTTAGGTTTGTAAGATAGTTTCAGGCTTAAGGTTAGAGGTCAGGCTCATGGTAAGAGTAATGATTAGGAATTAGCCTGTACTCCCATTTAAACGTTTAGAATTGACTCACACCATGATGCACTGTGCCGCAACAGACATAGTTTCAAGGTGAATAGGCTGTAACATACCTCAACACAGAAATGTAGTGCATACTGCATTTTATTGCAGTACAACAAAAATTGTGCATTTTGGTACATTGGTGCATTGTAGAGGTGTGTTGGGGTGCCTTTCAAAATGAATGTACACCATGGTGCCATGCGGAGCTGTTGGTTCTTGCCTTCTTGTCCCAGGGGGACAAGAAGGCAATACGCTGATGTTAACAGGTCTTAAAAATAAAAGTCCTTTTTAAGTGCAGAAACCTCTACTGTACATTCTTGCTATTACCTTTAATAAAGAAAATACCTTCTCTGTGTCCCTCTCTTAACTGTGTTACTGGCTCCTGATTTTCTTTGACTCTAACCCTTACCAATTGCTCTTCCATCATCTCAGTAGCCAGTAAAGGCACTCTCATTAGACAAGACAACTGAAGTTGGCAGTGCTTAGCCATCAAGTCAAAGAAAGTAAAGACCCAGTAACAAAGCAAAACTAGTCAAATCGACCCTGTCACTATAGGGCCTAAACTAAAACCAGCCTGCAAAACAAGATGCTGTAAACTTATATTCTATCGGCCCATGTCTTAAAACTCCCCTGCCTGGTAGATCTCCAGCCATTGAAGGTATCAAACACTTCCGGGTGTGACTAATACTTTCTTCCCCTCGGTGCATTGTAGTTTCTCCTGCCAGCTCATATGTCTTCTAGTAAATGTAATAGCTAGCTGGAAGAACCACAGGGTGTGTGTTTCAGGAGTTGGACACCCAGAAGTGTTGGATAACTGCAGTGGCAGACTGGCAGTGGCTATAATGAAAATTTAAGACATGGACTGCTGGAAACCCAGGTATACAGCATTGTATGTTTTACAGGATGCCCTTAGTTTGGTTTGGACCCCCAGTGCGTCAGGGTCAGTTTAAAAGAGGCAGCCAGAGAAGGGTTTTCTCGCTAATAAAGGTAGAAGCATACACATTTTAAAAGGAATGCATGTTCATTTTAAATTGAAGGTGATGCTGGCAATATAAATGGCCATTTTCAGGCAATAGTGGCCAAATGGTTCCAGGCAACCTAACAAACTATCAACAGCTCAGATTGCTTTATGTTTTATATAAACATTTTCAGCAGTCAGCTGCATTGATCCATTTTGTCATCTTCATGACTGAAGGCCAGTTGGCCATCATAAAGGTTGTGTTGAAAGGTTAATTTGACTTTTATGGGTAGAGTTCAGAATAATGGAACCTGGAATGCAGTACATACACAGGTTACATCACTGTAACCTGTGTCAATTTTAAACATCCAGGTGCATGAAGTAGTTCTGTTTTTTTTCCATACTGCAATGCACATGAATTAAGTCAGACTCAGTTTCTTTTTAACTTACAGTTTTTTAATCAGGCCTTAGTATTTTCTATATTATTCTGCTTTTCCTTTAGCTTGGCGTTCTCAAAGTGCCCAGTCACAACTGTATTTTTTTAATTTGTTGGGGTGTGTGTTTGATGCACTTTTTGGGTGTTTAGTACTTGTGGTACCCTTAATCCCTATGGATGATATATTTGCTGGAAGCCTCAACAAAGCTGCAGCAAGTAGAATTTCTTTCAAATAAACCGGACTGAAAATCATAGTGAACCGTGCAAAAAGGTGGCAGGTTTTTTATGGATCCGGATTACGGAGTCATGGCCATCTTGAGGCTTGTCCTGGGGAGCTGTGATTAGACAGGAGGCAACACCTTATCTGACCACTATTTTATCTTCCCTTTGATAAACTGTCCTGGAGGTATCTTCTCTCTTCACAGCCTAAACACAGATGTCCACACGTGTTTGGGGGGCTGACGTTTGGCAAAGATTCTTTAGGGTTGGCAGAATGTGACTGCATATATGACCACCTTCTGATGTCCAAAGTTGCACCAGTATCAGATCATGTACTGTTTCAATAATCCCATACAAAAACACACTGCTCCCATCTAGTGCTGAAATAAATGAATGTGACATAGAAGTAATATCCGTGGGAATCTTACAGAACCCCTAAAGACCAATGCAACTACAGAATACTTGTATACTGTAATACTAAATCCCTTAGTAGCCTGAGAAAGAAATTTCGGGAACAAAACGTTTAGGGCAAAAGACACAGCCTTGTTACTCCTGTGATCCATTCAGCATTTTACAAGGGGAAGGCAGCCCATCAATACACAAGGCAATCCATGTGCAAAAAAAACATTAAATAATGTCTCTCAATCCGTTCTTCCTCTTCTTTTCTGTCCTTCTCAGCCTTCTCTCCAGTGCTGCTGCGGGTCTCCGATCCAGCGCTGAATCCTCTGTCCTTGCTGGCACTTCCTGTCCCACAGTGTCTACATGCTGGTGCACGCCGTCCATATACTTACCTTGTGTCTCTCCTCGTCTCCCGGCCGAAAATCCGAACTGCGCATGCGCCCGCCCCAAGATGCTTTGCGGCCGCCCGAGCATTTTTGGATTTTCGGACGGGAGCACGCGGCGAAGACGGGGGTAAGTTTAAACTGCGTTTAAAGCGGTTTAAAAAAAACCAAAAAACTTTTTGCATATATCTACTGCGTGCTAGCAGTAGATATATGCAAAAAAGTGAGGGTTTAGAAACCCTTTAAGGTTAGAACGTCAGTTATTTTCTTCTATTTCCCCAGTGGGGAGATTGTACCTTACCTCACTGGAACAGAGAGTGAGAGAAATGCATATTGCATAATGCTGAAGTTAGCTCCTTATTCGGCCAGCTTTTTATTCAAATGCAGAACTTTTCACACAGATTCTTATTCAGGTTTACTTCTTATCCATAAAAGTGATTATTTACCAAACTACCATCTGCAAAGTTTATACTATATCAATTTTGAAATATGGCAAAATTCCTAGCTTCCTATCTGGCATGTATTTCAGTTGGAAATTCTGAATAAGGAGCCAATCAATTCTTCTGGAAAAACCATCTTGGCTCACCCAAATGTGGCTTGTTTTTATACTACTTGGGCATCCCTCTATATGAAATAGATCAATTTGGCCTTTAGGAAGCTAGGAATTTTGCTCTATTTGAAAATTGATAGAGTATACACTTTTCAGATGGTTGTTTAGTAAATAATCACTTTCATGGATAAGAAGTAAACCTGAATTAGAATAAGAATGGGGAACAAAAGTAGCCTCCCTCCAGAAGGAAGGACAGTGTCAGCATGAATTCGGAGATGATTTGAGGATCTTCGGCTGAGTGATGCACAAATAAGATTCATTTTTGTACATTTAGGTATGGAGGAGCATGTCACTCACTGCCTTTTTCTCCATGGGACAGGACTGGTGCTTGATAAGTGACTCAGTGTGCTGGCACATGGGGGTGGTGAGAGAGCCCTCAGCCTGTTATAAGCAATAAGGTCAGTGACTTAGAGCTCACTTAGGACTTTCGATGATGGAGGCTGCTCTGCATCTATTTTTTGTGTGTCCAAGGCTGGGGGGCGGGCCCTTGACACCCTGGCTCACAGGAAGTGGGTTGGTTGATGCTGGCTGTCATGTAGCCCAGGAAGTGGAGAAGCGCTGCATTGGTTAGCTGATAAGACTGTAAAGGAAAGTCCCGGAGATACGGTTGGTATTGCTACTGGCTGCTGTAGTTTGTTCACATTTCCTAAATTGAGGATTCTATTGTGTTTGTGTGCACTAAAATTAATTTTAATGCATCTTCTACTGAAAATTTGAGTTTGATAAACAATTGCGCTGATATGTGACAAATAATTTGCACCTGCCGTCATTTTTATTCTGTGTTCCCCAGGGCCTCTGCTTCCAGAAAAGCAGCCATTAAAGTTGCGGACAGTAGTCATGTGTGTCTGGAACAACAGCCGCCTCTTATACCATCATGGCTCCTCTCCGTGTTGCCCAGCAACAGATTACCAGAAGCTAGAGGCAGAACCACTATGGTAAGCTACGCCCCCATTTCTGGTCTGCCTACTGACGTCACTTGGCAATGGCGGTCAGCAGGTCACGTGCTGTGGAAGTGACGTCTAATACCGGGAGAGGCGGAGGGCTTGAATATATCGGTTAGTGGTTGCGGGCGCGGATGGATATTACCTACCACCGTGTATATACTGCCTGTGCATGGAAGAGTGTGATGGAGGCCTATTTGTTCCTCCGCCCTGCTTCTTATAGGGCGCATAGTGATAGCAAGCGACGTCAGAGTTCGTAGGGTGATATGGGAGTGGCGTAACGCCGCTAAATGTCGCAGATAATGCTTTAAAGTGACCCTGTCACTCCCTGAGTGAAATGAATTATCAGCAGCCTGTAAAAGGAGAATGCATTTCTGACTAATAATTTTCACACACTGGTAGAAGTACAACTGATGCTGGTATCCCACACTTGGGGGGTGTCCGGTGCCGGATCTCCCTGCTGTATTCCCTGGTTCCTCCCACTAAGTACAGAACAATAATGGCATTGGAGGTGGCGGTAGGAACCACTGTCCCTGGCAGGGGGAATCTGACCAGGTATCCTACACACCAAGTGGCCTCCATAGCTCTGCAGGAGGTTGGAGTCACTGGCAGAGGACAGAAAAGTATTCTCTCTCTTTTATAGCCTGTGACAAGTTTAAAGTGTAACAATAACAAAACTTTTCTTTTTTTAGTTTTGAATAGAGTGGGGAAGGATTAGAACCCCTGTCAGGTTTTACTGCACATGGGGGCTCTGCTGGAGAGATTCCTTTACCTTCTGCCATGTATAAAAAGATTGTCCCCAGAGCAGGAAGTGAGCAGAAATCTCTCTAAGGGCCCGTTCACACCGATTCTGGCCAGAACGCACTGGATTGCATTGCGGCCGGTACAGTTTGTTGTGTGGCGGGAGGGGACGTGGCGGTGCATTGAAGTGAATGGCACCACAGTCAAGCCCTCCGGCCGCAATGCGATCGGCTGCACAGGAACGCATGGCACATCATTGCCTGCGTTTCCGGTCCGGTCAGAAAAATAGTGCGTTCAGCATTTTTTCTGACCGGACCGCAGGCATTGATGTGCCTTGTGTTCCTGTGCGGCCGATCGCATGGCAGCCGGGGAGCGTGGCTACGGTGCCATTGAGTTCAATGGACAGTCACGCCCCCTCCTGCCTAACAACAAAGTGAGCCGGCCGCGATGTGATCCAGTGCGTTCAGGCTAGAACGCACTGTGTGAACTAAATGTGATCTGCACATGCCTGAATGAGAGAAATCCACTGGCCCCTCCATCCATACTAAACATCCTGGATGGAGGAATCCCCTCTGCTAGAGCAGCAGCTGTGGAATACCTGAAAGGCTCCCGCATCCAATTAGTGTTTGGCTGAGAATTTTCACACCAGCTCCTTCAACAAAAGTAGATCGAAAAATCGACTTTTGGTGTGGGGTGCCGACAGGGCCACTCACAACTTTTTAGCAGGAATCAGATGAACCTGAACCAGTGTATGGCTAGCGTAACAGTGACACAGGCACAAGTTAAATATTCCTCTCTTCAATTAAGTGCACTCTGAGTGCATTGATCCTTTTTCCGATAACCCCCCCCCCGTTCCCCCGTATGCTTCTCTTGTCCCAACATCTGTGGACTCTGGTGTTTGTTAACATGCAGCACTACAAGTCTCACTCTCCTGGCCACGCCTGAGCATTACATCACTATAGACTTCTATGGGCTTTGTTGTGAAGCCGGATAACAAGGGAAACGTAATACGCAGGCATGGCCAGGTGAGTGAGACTTGCAGTGCTGGATGTAGTGATGAAGTCGTAGACTGCCAGTGGCAAAGTGTCTTGGTGGACTGCCAGTGGTAAAGCTTGTTGGTAGGCTGGCTGCCAGTGGTGAAGCAAGTTGGTGGACTGTTAGTGGAGAAGCGCGTTGGTGCACTGACTGCCACTAGCATAGCACGTCGCTGGAGTGGTTGCCTTTGACAAAAGGCATTGGTGGACTACTTGCCAGTAGCGAAGTATGTTGGTGTCAGGGTACCATGCACAGGCGTCCTCACACCACATGTAGGTACCCACGCAGGATGACCAAATTAATATGCCCACACAGGATAGGGTTCTATGCACACAGTTTATGTGTTACACATCAACAAAACTACAAACCCCCTCAACCCCCCACATGTTTAGCAGTGAAGTAACAAACCCACCTTTAGGACAAACACACACCTACAGCCAGGGGGAATAGCAACAAGGAGGGGTAACAGGCCTGCAGATATACGGCAGGCCTCAGGATACAAGAGTGGTCAGGTACAAGCCGGGTCGTTAACAGAAGGGCAGCGCGGTGCAGGAACAGGATTCAAGGAGAGTGGTTGGGTAACAAGCAGGGTTCAGGTAGCAGGGTTCAGGTAGCAGGGTTCAGGTAGCAGGGTTCAGGTAGCAGGGTTCAGGTAGCAGGGTTCAGGTAGCAGACGA
The DNA here is from genome assembly GCF_000935625.1 of Nanorana parkeri. Classification (NCBI taxonomy): domain Eukaryota; kingdom Metazoa; phylum Chordata; class Amphibia; order Anura; family Dicroglossidae; genus Nanorana; species Nanorana parkeri. The sequence goes on from NW_017306583.1 coordinate 764,639, forward strand.
CGCAATACTGAGCCAGCTTCCTGACTGCAGGTAGGGCCTAAATACCCTCCCAGGAAGCACCAGGTAATGGGATGATCCGTCACAGCTGGGGCACACCCGCAGGTGAGTACTGGAGCTGCAGGTTCCTGACAGTTCCTGGCTGCTGGAGACACAGGAACTGCAGGACCTGGCTCCAGCGCAACCTGGGGGTGCTCTGGATCCTGACAGTTGGTGGCCTGGCTGCCAGGGGCAAAGTCTGTTGGTGAACTTGCAAAGTGTGTGGATGGACTGGCTGCCAGTAGTGAAGAGTGTCAGTGGACTGGCTGCAAGGGACAAAGCACATTGGTGGACTGGCTGCCAATGGCAAAGTGGCAATTTTTATTAGTGAAATACATTGGTGGAGACACGCCCCCCTCACAATCTGTCAGTGCATTGGTTGTCAGTGATTAAGCATGTCAGTGGCAAAGGTGGACTTCAGTCAACTGGCTGTCAGTGGTAAAGTGTGTCAGAGCACTAGCTGCTAGTGGAAGAGTACATCGGTGGACTGGCTTGCCATCGGCAAAGTGCGTTGGTGAACTGGCTGTTGGTGAAAGCACATGTCGGTTGACTGCCAGTGGTGAAGTGTGCCGGTGCAATGACTATCATTGGCGAAGTGTGTCAGAGCACTGGCTGCCAGTGGTGAAGTGCGCCAGTGTACTTCCTGGCAGTGTCAAGTTGCATCAGTGGGCTGGTTGTCAATGGCGACTGGCTGTTAGTGGAGTAGTGCGTCGTGTACTGGCTGTCGGTGATGAAATGCATTGGTGAACTGGCTGTCGGTGAAGTGCATCTATGCACAGGCTGCCAGTGGCAAAGTACATACAAGGACTGGCTAACAGTGGCTAACAGACTGGCTGCTATTGGTTACTTGTGTTGGACAGGCTTTCATTTGTGAAATGCGTTGTTGGTGGTGGGGGGGTCACACTTCCCTATGTTCTGTCAGTGATTATTGGGGTAGTGGCTGGCTGTCAGCAGGGAAATGCATTGGTAGACTGGCTGCCAGTGGCGAAGTGAGTCATGGACTGGCTGTCAGTGGCAATGTGCGTTTGCGGACTGGCTGCCAGTGGGAAAGTGCATCAGTGGACTGGCTGTCAGTGCAGGTTTTGGGAAAACGTAGCTGCAGATGTCCAACCCATGTCTGCAGAAATCCAGGGAGTGAGGGCTAGTTCACACCAAGTGCGGAGCAGATGCAGAGCAGTTATAGAACGCATCAAAACTGCATCCAATGTATACCAATGGTATTTTGGGCTCTAGTTCACACCAGAGTGTTCAGTTCCAGAGCATGTGGAAAAACTGCAGCATGCCCTATTTTTTTCTGCTCTGGAAAGCACCAAAACGCATGCAAATGCCCTAGAACGCACTGAAAGCCCACTTTAGGCTAAGAAAACGCAGCCAAACGCACTGCGTGTGCAGAAACTCATGCAGATCTGGTCTGCATTTGGTGTGAACAAGCCCTTATAATCAGGGTGGAATAAGCTCTTGGGCCTCGTTCACTTTGTTCGGACCGGGCCAGACTGCAGGCATAATGTGCCTTGTGTGGCCGCAGGGCGTGGCTACGGTGCCATTCACTTCAATGGACCGTCACGCCCCCTCCTGCCCCACAACATAGTGAATCGGCCGTAATGCGATGCAGTGGGTTCTGGCCAGAATCGGACCGGACTGCACTGTGTCTGGTGTGAACAAGGTCTTGGTCTCATGTCCTGCTTTCCTCCTTAACTGCCTCCGGGCCGGCCGTAGTAAAAAAACGGCCGGCCCGGAGCTCTCTAGATCTGAGCGGGCGTCTCTAGACGTCCGCTCAGCCACGCCCAGAATGATACATTTCACTCAAAAGATATACATTGTATCTTTTGAGTGAAATGTATCTTAACATCGGGCTCTCGAGCTGTCAAAACAAATAGCAGAGAGGTGAGGTGAGTCACTGCTGCCTCTCTGCTATTTTGAGCTGTCAAATACGGGATCGCAAATTGCGGTCCTCTATTTGCATGTAACGGCTTCATTCTTTCATTAATGAAAGGAAGAAGCTTTTACAAAAAGCTTAATTATTTCATTAATTAATGCCTCAATACTGAGACATTAATGAATGACTGTTAAATGCTGAGAATCAGCAAATACCGGCATTACAAAGCCTGATATAACTCGTCACGTACAGTGTACGTGGCCAGTCATATAGGCACAAAGTGACAAGACGTACACTGTACGTCTCCCGTCACGAAGGGGTTAAGGGCCGTTTTTGGTTAAAAATGTTTTCTTTTTTTTTAAAGTTTAAAATGGGCTTTCAGTGCGTTCCAGGGCGTTTGCATGCGTTTTTGATGCGTTTGCGAGCGTTACAGAGCAGGTAAAATAGGGCATGCTGCAGTTTTTTTACATGCTCTGTAACTGAACGCTGCGGTGTGAACTAGAGTCCAAAACACCATTGGAATACATTGGACGCAGTTTTGCTCCGGTCTGTAACTGCTTTGCTCTGCTCCTGGAACGCGCTTGGTGTGAACAAGGCCTCAAGGTCCCCAGAATAGATGTCCTGTCACACAGACTGGAGGGGTACAGATCTGTTCTGCACCAGACCCAAGGGGAATACAAATGTTCCTGTATCAAAGAAGGGGGAGTAGCATATCAAGGACAACGTGTGACATACACTAGACAGCGCACAGTAGAATGTTATGCTGGACGTCATGCTTCATTCACCACAGGGACTAATCCCAGCATGCACTGGGGTTGGACTTGGATAATCAACTCATTAGGCTGTTTTGCAACTTACATAACAAGCCTTTCTTGTTGTTTCAGTCCAAGGGTGGGTGGAAACTCTGCCTAAGCATTACACTAGTAAGGTTGGATTATGGTGAAGGTTTTTTTATATGTAATCAAATCTGCAGATCCTGAATGAAGACCTGATTGACCACCTTGAAGGAAAAAAAATGGCATCTCCCCAGGAGCGAAAGTCTCCAGAAGCTCGAGGCACGTCCCCTCCCATCACTACCACGGTAGGTCCAACATTAGTGGGGTCACATATGGTTTACAGCTCTATGGGTGCTCAGGAACTACAAGGCTCAGCATGCACTGACATCAAGCCTCTTCCAGAGTCCGGTTGGACTTCTAGTTCCTCCAGAGATAAAGACTTTATTTTGCCTTGCACTAGATCATAAGGGCAGTATTTTCCCAGATAAGGTGACAACACTCAGATCAGGCTTTTCCTATGAAAGATATTTTGTAGGTGGACCTTGTCTGGAAGGTCGATATGTGGAGCCCCTTTTTTTATGTATTCAATCGATTACAAGCAATATTTCTTTTCATTTCCTTTACTGGTAGCCTCCTTTCTATTTTATCTGACTCTAATTTGCAAATGAGCAATCTTTTTTGTAGATAAAATTGTCAGTGGCGTCACAAGGGGGGTGCAACCCACACCCGGGTGACACCATTGGAAGGGTGACACCAAAACGAATTACAGTCTTTTTGGTGTCACCCCCTCTGAAAAGTCGGGCACTCGGTCATGGAGGGAGGAGGGGACCCGGCGGCGTACCTCATCCCGCTGGGTGAACGTCCCCTCCTCTCTCTGCCAGCGTCCATAACCGAGATGGCCGCCGGCAGGCGTCAATTAGACGGCCGCACATGCACAATGACGTAATCGCGCACGATATGATGTCACGGTGGGGTGTCACCCGGCCTTCGGGACGCCCCTGAAAATTGTTACTGTTTTTATACACAATGGCAACTCTGCAGGCCTGCTACATTTACAGATTAGTCATTATTAGATGCCGTTGTGATGCAGTCCATTCAGTTTAACAGCTGCATCAAAATCTCATCCCAATGCTTTCCAATGAGATTTCTGATGCTCTGTTCACACCAGTGCAGTCAGTTGAAGATGCAGTCAGAAAAAATCCTGCGTGCCACCTTTTAGCTGCACCTCATCACTTTAACGGAACGCATCAAAAACGCATGCAAACACACTGGACTGCAACTAAAAGCCCATTTTAAGCTAAAAAATCCAAAACAAAACAGCACCAGAACGCATCACATTGCAGCTGCACAGACAGTTCTGATGCAGTTTTGGTGTGAACTAGCCCTAAATTGTATCCTTAATCAAAATTTTTTTTTCGTTTTGGATAGAGGGGCAAAGGAATAGGACCTGTAGTAGGTTTTTATTGCACTCTGCCCATTGGGGAAATCCACCTTCTCTGGTGATGAAAAATGCAAAATTATACACTTGAAAAAGAAGGTAAAGGGGAAAAGTTTTCTAAGGGGATTTCCCTGCACTCCAGGAAGATTTTCTCTCACTTTCTATTCTGTCTTTTGCACAGGAAGTGAAGGGACATCTCCCCAATGGAACACAGTAAAAGAAAAGAAAAAAATGCCCTTCACTATGAAAAGGCAAAAAAAAATGTTTTGGCTATAGATACACTTTGGTGATGATTTATAAATCACGCCAACATACGATGGCCAAATACTTTCCACGCAGCATTCTACCTACTAGATGGAAATTTCCTATTCTCCTTGGGCCACTCCTTGCATTTCCAAATATCTGTGAGCATATACTGTAGCCTGTGATGGGCCTGTGTAGAACAAGGTGGGCACAGGAAGCGGCACATGAAACAAACAGGTTTGTGGATCAGGAGTTTGGAGGTGACGGTAAACGCTGTGAGCTCAGTGTTCATTTAAATGCAATCTTGTTATAACTGCACTGTTGCTATCTTAGCTTATGATCAAAAGAAAACTGAATGTTACCAATGGTTACATTTTAGAAAAAGCCTGGGAAGAAAGGAACCTCCCCCCCCCAGTGTGGTCCAACGCTGCAGGAAGTAAAGAAGAGAGGGCAACGAATACGGAAGACACCGGAAATGGACATTTGTGACCAACTAGATATGCTGGTAAGAGGCCTGAATGGCATCAGGACATTATTTTAATCTATGGGGTCTCTGTCTGTATCTTGTGAGGCAACTGGTGTGGGTTCATACATGGTAAGATGCTTGGAGATGCCTCTTAGCTTCTTTAGTGGCTGAAAACTAAGCGTTTATTCACATTGGCAGCATTGGGTTTGCGTTTCCCTAAAATAACAGATACTAGATGTGTTAGGCTTGTTTTAGGTTCTAACGTGCCAAAAATCTTTAAACTAGTACATGTTAATGTGTGTGTGTTTTTTGTTTTTTAATAGCGCCTGAACAGAGATCTACCCGCAGCAGGGACTGGCCTTGTATATGATGACCGACTGACTCTGCCATACTGTCTTTGGGATGACAAGTAATGCATTTGATAGCATAGAAGTGGACTGTTATTGTCAAGTGTCTTTTGTTTTCTCTGATTTTTGTCGAAAAGTTATGTCTCTCTTAAAGGAGAAGTGCGGGGAGATTAAAACATACTCTCCCTGCCACTTAGAGCTGGTTCAATTCATTATGTTATAGCGTATACAATATGCTTTTTTCAGCCAAGTTACTGCCTTCGAAAGCTCTCATTGGCAGTCATAGCTGAAAACAATGATCTGTATAAAAAATAATGATGGTTAAAATGTGTTTATTGTTAAAGTGGGGTACCACTCAAAACATTTTTAAGGTTTAGGAGGTGAAGGGCACAATTTGATCCCAACAGGGAGCACTTTCCTCCTCCAGCAGACCATTTTCCCATCTATTCCTCTGGAAAGTTTATTAGGGGCAGTGTTACCCCAACCAAAATGCTGTCAGTGCCCCCCGTGTGGATATTCCACGTGACTATGTAGTGAATGCACTGATATTTTAGTTATGAGTGGAGGTGACTGTTCGCATATGATAATTTACTGCAACCATTGTCAGAATTGACATTGCTTCTCTTTGTTCAGATTCCCAGAGGGTCCTGCACGCATCTTGGCAGTTAGAGAGAAGCTGGCACAGTATGGTCTGGTGGATCGCTGTATTTCAGTACCCGTAAGTGTTGCAAGACTTGCAAATTGCTGAATAAGGAATGCTGATGAAAGTAAAGGACTCAGATCTAATTAAAAAAAACTGTTTTTTAAAATAAGATGTTGAAATGGTTTAATATATAGGAGAAGAGCTCTAATTTACCTAATTACTTGTGTCTGCCCACTGTGTGGCATGGCCATGGAATCAGAAAAGCTTGCAATGCATTGTTGATACTCTGATTTATTATTTTATTTTGGTTCAGATCTTGTGTACTAGGACATGCTTTGGGGGAGACATGCTCACACCCTGGAACATATTTAAATTTCTGGTTACATAGCTGGTAGATGATTTGGGGCTGCAAGTAGTGAAGATGTCAGCGGGGGTAATGGCTTAAGTAACGCAGGTGATGGCGGACATTTAAGTCGCCCCCCTGAGCTACATCTGCATTGAGCTACACTTTTCAATCTTGCTGGGCACTATGGGAAAGACATCAGTAGGACATTTTCCTACTGTCATGGCTGGCACAATGTTTCGCAAAAGAGCCAAGTGTCCTTGCATAATGCAAGTCAGTGGGGTTTTATAAACCTTATTAACAGCAGGCAAGGGGGATGCTGGTGTGGTGTGATGCTTGTACACTTCCTGGCATTGTCAAAGCTTGTCTGCCCCCACACATTCCCATCAGTATAATGAGCTGGTTTCAAGGGCATCAGTCACCTGTTATATTTAAGTACTGAAGCCTTTTTATCTTGTATCTAAAGCTGGGCTAGTTAATATATATATATCCCACACTAATGTGCCACCTACCTGATTTTTGGAAGTCAGTTGGAGGCATTAGCATGCTGAGGAGTAGTGATGGGCGCGGGCGTGTCCGCGGCCCCACGTGCCAAGCCCGCCGGGAAGCCGATAGAGCCGCAGCGCCAATCACAGGTACTGAGACATTATCCCAGTCCGCAGCTGCAGAGATCTGGAAATGTCTCAGTACCTGTGATTGGCGCTGCGGCACTGTCAGCTTCCTGGCGTGCTCGGCACGTGGAGCTGCGAACACGCCCGAGCCCATCACTACTGAGCTGGAGGAGTAGCCACACAAAGTTTGTAAATTTCTGAATTCTCTCATGTACGTATGTATGACATGGAAAGCTGGGTAGCTGCACCAGTAAATAGTAGGGATGCACCGATATATCGGCCGCCAAAACATATCGGCCGCAAATTGCACTTTTGGCATAATGCTTTCTTTCCTCCCCGCTGGGCGCTGCTCTGTGTCCCAGCGGGGAGGAGAGAAACTGTGATAGCTGGCCGAGCGCTGCGAGAGGAGAGCGGCCGGTGTCTCTCCTCCCACACCGCTCAGCCGCCTATCACATTCCGGCATTCATAGTTGTACTTATAGTAAACACACTCTGTCCTCATGTTATCAATGAACAGGAACACTCATAGAGGATTCCTGTTCATTGATAACAGGGGAGACAGAAAAAGAGATAGAGGACTCTGTGTTCTCAATCTGTCTCTTTTTCTATTTTAAAAGGGAAATATCAGGGGTCTGTTTAGACCCCTAATATTTCCCCAAAGCCCCTAAAAGTAAATTAAAAAATGAATAAATAAAAATAAATATAAAAAAATGTAAACGTTTATAAAAAATAAGATATAAAATAAAAAAAATGTGAAAAAAATTACAATAAAAAACATTTTCGGTTTTGGCCTGACAATTCTTTTTATTTCGGTTTCGTTTTTAAAATTTCCATTTTGGTGCACCTCTAGTAAATAGTGCTGTCACTGGTGTGGCAGAAGTGTGTGAATCAGGACTACAACTCTTTAGGCAGGTAAACCAGGTAATATATATAGATATAAGCTATGTATTTAGATGCTAACCTGGAATTCTTCTCAGGAGACAGACACGCTGGGTTGCAGAATATTTAAAGTGGAACAATTGGCCTTCACCTATTTTCCTGACTCACACTATATCATATATTTTATTATATAACTCGCCATAACTACCCTAGAGACATGAATCCCCACAGTGTGGATGTCTGAAAAGATCAAATACAATCTTTATTATGATCATATAATACTGTATGTATTAAAAAGTAATGTGACCCTTTATCTTTACCTGTGTAGGCTAAAAAAATAACTGGGTTACCAGACTCCCCCTCACCAGCAGCATACATTGCCCTCGCCTTCGCTCACCCACCTCTTCTTTTAGCCATCGGTAGGGATGAATTACCATGTGACAGTGATGTTGATTGGTCATGAGTAGTCACATGGGAGCATGGTAAAAGTTCTTGGGCCTGTCTAAGCTCTAAAAAGTTGGTTTGGTATTTACACAGGGCTGTCTTTCCTCACTTCTGATGGTTAAATGGAGGGACAGGGAAAAGGTATGTGCTGATAGGGAGTGGGAAAGTTGTATGACCCTGCACAGGCAGAGTAAAGGTAGGCTTTAATCATAGGTCCACCTAGAATAAAAAGAGCCATAACTGTTATTTGGCTGACTTTTTGGCAATGACAGAGTGAATCTGTTATCGCTCCATTATGATCATGTGACTCTGTTTTACAACAGGCTAGAGAGGCGTCTGATGCAGATCTCCTGCTTGTTCACAGGTATGATGCCTCTGAGATGGACACAAATGCCACCTCGCTATGAAACAGAAAAGATTGTAACTAATTTGTGTTTTCTTGCTGTTCTGTTTAGTCCGGACTTTGTGGAGCTGATGAAGTCCACTCAAACGATGACCGAGGAAGAACTCAGAGAGCTGTCAGATCGCTACGATTCTGTTTTCCTGCACCCTGTAAGTGAAGTCTCTCATCAAGAAAATAAAAATATAATGAAAAAAAGTACCGTACTTTTGAAAAAAAAATGTTTTCCCTACGTTATGTTAAAAAAACATTAATTCTTACCCATATTTTTGGTAAAATATAAAAGATGAGGTCATGTCGGGTAAATAGACACCAAACATGTAAAGCCTTAAAATTGCATGCGCCCACAAAATGCAAAAAACGATCACACTGAAAATTGGCCATAGGCGACGCTTTAAACGTTTTTACTGCTCATCAGTTTAGTGTGATCAGTGATTAATGGCCCCGAGAATTATTTCTCTCACTCCGACGTTAGCGGTGATATGTAACATGTGCGGCATAATAGGCGCAATCGTTGTTTTCGCAGGTAGTTGCACCCAGCGCATGTTTGCGTGTCTATGTGGGGGGCGGGGGAAAAATGTATAGTGTTTTTAAAAAAAAAATATATAGATATATATGCGTCTTTAATTTTATTTTTTTACACTTTATTGCTATCACATAGGGGAATAAGAAGCTCCCTATGTGATAGCCAATTTACATGACAGGTCCTCTTTAGGCCCCATTTACACTGAGCGTTTTATTGCGTGGATATTTGCCGTGCGATATCGCTCTCCAATGCATGTCAATAGAGCTGTGCTCGTCGCTGTCGTAGGAACCTTTTTTGGAGCGGATGTCGCGCAATTGTACTCAGCCCAATGCAAACATTTACACGATATCGCGCAAAATGACAATTGCGCGATTTGCAATCCGCTCAGTGTGAATGGGCCTTATAGAGGAATCAGGGGTCCCCAAGACCCCTAATGTCACCTAGGGACCTCCAGAGATGCTGATGAAGCAGAGATCATGCAGGAGAATCAAGCTGATTATTTGCCAGACTGCTAGCTCTCCATTCTTTTCTTTTTACTGCTAACATGAAGCTGGTGCTGCTTTTCGAGCTGCTAAAGTCGACCATATATATTAGTGGGTGGTCCGATGACACAACGTTTTCCCCTTAGACTACTCAATCTTCTCAAATTTAGAGTTCAGGAAGCCAAGTGTTGTTTACATATACATATACATGTTGTTTAGCTTTTTTTTAACAGACTATAGAAAATGATGTTGAAGTTAATTTAAAGCAGTGAGGTTTTGGCTTTATTTATATAAAATGTTCTTTGTCTACAGGCTTCGTTCACTACATCCTGCTTGGCTGCCGGCTCTGTCTTGCAGTTAGTTGATAAAGTTATGAAGGGAGAGATCCGCAATGGGTTAGCAGTGGTCAGGTGAGGTCCATTGGTCTTAAATATGTAGTACGTGTCATTATATCTGAGGTTTGTACCCTGTTTAACCACTTCAGCTCTCACACCTGCACACCCCTATGGACCAGAGCAATTTTTACATTTCCACTATGGGCCTGTATATTCACAATAACTTTGTCATTACTTAAGATAACAAAGTAATACACATATTTGTTGTTTATTTTTCTGGATCAGGTTTTTTTTTTTCTTTCAATGATATTGTCTTGCAAAAATATTTTATTTTCTACACAACCTTTAGACAAAAATATTTAAATAGAGATGATTTTTTTTTCCACTGTCAGTTTACAAAAAAATTGTGTTACTGTAGATAAAAAGTCATTATTTTGATCTATTATTTGTTTCATTTATGACACTAAAATTATGTTTTGGAACAAAGCTTTTCAGAGATATTTACAAATTAAATAAAGGTTGTTTTTTGTTTTTCATACATTTTGGGCATTTGTTTAATGCCACACTGAAAATAATTAACAAAACAAATATGAAATGAAAGTGAAATTGTTAATGGTTTATCAAAATTAAAAAAATGAGCAAAAAACATAGGTAAGGGGAGAAGGGGGGGGGGGGGAGTGATTAT
>NW_017306583.1:775178-876377 GCF_000935625.1 Nanorana parkeri
GGGGGGGGCAGTTATTTGGGGGCTGATTAGGCTTAGTAAGAGGTTAAATAGGAAACTTTTTTCACATTTTGGATGCAGTAAGGGGAAAGGTAGAACTGCTTCAGCTTTTTGCTATCTGCATTTCATTTGTGAGATTCTTCTTAACTTCCTGTCCTGAATACTAAACAGAAAGTGAGATATCTTTCCAGTGTGAGGAAGATAGCTTCTTAGGCATTTTTTACAGGAACAAGTGATCCCACTGGACAATTTCCCCTCAATTCCTGTTCTGGTGGCAGCTCAAGAATGTCGGATTTACACTCACTTTCATTCTTGGTGACCTTTGTATTTAGGACAATTAGAGTGAATCTTCATAACAGGGACACAGACAGCAATACAAACCTGACAGTTGTTCTTTTCCTTCACCGCTCTATTCAAATCCAAACAAAAAAAGCTTTACCTTTAGTTATACTTTTTTTTTATATACTTATAAGGTTGCTTTAACTGACATTATACTTTGACTCATTAATTTGATCTGCAGATGAATGAAACGGAGTAAATACAATATTTAATATAATAATGTTACTCTGAATCCTGAGTCTGAATAGTGTTTATAGAAATTAAGGATGAATTTTAGGCTTGCTGCTGCCATGGTTTCGAAACAAATCCCTGGGATTCAAAAAGCTCATGGATTGTGCTGAAAACGGCAAATTTGCAAACCAGAAATAGGGAGCACCCTATAATGCAGTGCGTAGACATTGCCCCTGGTCAGCTGAGTCACAAGAGCCCATAATTCTGTAAATGGGTGGCCTCATAGCAGCCATATTGTCAGTGTGCTGTGAGAGCTGACAATTCAGAGGTATTTTTTTTAATATTCTTAACTTTGGCATTGGTACATGTCTCCCATGGCAATGCCAGGCTTCCCATGCCCTTTGCTTGGCAATAACTTATTAGCCTACAAATGGGCAGGAATGAATAACAATTCCTCCTCTCCTTCCCCCATTAGACTTCAGTTGAGTTCACTGCAAAATGTTCATGAATGGAAACCAGCCAGATTCGCTCATCCATTATAAACAGTAATCAGAAAGTCAATTTTTGACCACAGTGGCTAAAGCTGGCTGCTGTATATACACAGCTGTGACTAGTAAAAGCAGCAGGGGAAGCTGAAGCAGGAGGGAAGGCACTGGGTGTGCTGCGTCCGCCTTCCCTGTTTACTTAGGTGAAGTCTTATTTGGCATACATGACGTGCCTAAGGTGGCAGAACTGTAGCTTTACTTCTATACAATATCTCAAAATTAGTCTTATGTATGTCAGACACTTAGAGTCTGATTCCACACAAATTTCTATTTTTCCGTTTGAAATTTGTGCCTGTAATGCGGTTGGGAAGATTTTGTTCTCACTTCCTGACCCGGTTGAACCTGCACAAGTGAGGGGTAGCAGCTTTCACCAAGATAGGAAGGCACAGACAGCAATAAAACATTGTCACCAGTTCTAATCTTTCCCCAGTCTACTACAAATGTGTTTTTGGTTTTATCTGTGTGCCCCTTGGAGAGATTACCCATCAGTTACTCTCCTGACAGGTGAAAGGAAATCTCATCAGTAACACAGATAAAATACAACATTTTGATTCGAGATTATTTTCAGTAAAATTAAGGTTCTATCTGATTGTAGTCTGTATATTGTACTTTCAATTTAAGAATTGTCTTTCATTACTGCTACTTCTCTTTGGCAGGCCTCCTGGACACCACTCCCACACTGACAAAATGGACGGTTACTGCATGTTTAACCAATTGGCCATTGCGGCCAAATACGCTCAGCGCAATCACGGGGTAAAGCGGTGAGTTTCAGTGTGATATGGAAGCATGATAATTGTACTATAGCAGCTAAATTCCCTCTTTTCTTCCCTTAGGATACTGATCGTAGACTGGGACATCCATCACGGTCAGGGAACACAGTTCATATTTGAACACGATCCCAGGTGTGTAACCCTACTAGTAGGAAGATCTGTCATAGTCTTTTCCTAGGTGTTTTCGTCAACGTAACCTGTGCTTAGAGAAATATAAAGACTCCTTACTTTGGTCTGAAAATGCTAGTTTCTTGGCTGTCTTTGACCTTAATACGTTTCATTTATTGTTAAAACATTATCAGAATGGGAGTTTCTGCACTGTGAGCCACTTATGCTATAGGGCATTGCACATGACACATACAGATACAAAGATACACTTGTTTGTTAAAAGAGAACTATGGGGTAATCTTTTTTTCATCATAGTTCTCTTTAGGGTCTCGGGAGGGCATATACTAATGCTTTTCCGTGACCCAAAACTCTGTATATAGAGGGGTAATGCTCGCTATGTGCTGAGAGCACCACAACTTGGATGGATCCCAACAATACTGTCGAGATCCACCCCGCTGGCTGATTGAAAGTGGGTTCTGCCTATCTAGAGGCAGATCCAGCTATGCCCGCCCCCTCCGCCATCCGTCCTTCCAGTCAGCACTGGAGGATTGGAGAGGGGGAATGCTTGCGGGACAGTCACCGCTCTCTGCAGGGTGGTGATCGGCAAGTGAGCGAGCGGTGGTATGTGTCCGCTCACTGCCCGATCAATTGAGCCGATGTGTGACAGTTCCAATGTCACAAGTGAGCTCTAACTATGGGGATGAACGCAATTCACTCACCCCATAGTTCTCCTTCAATCATTTAACCAGAAACCGTGTTGTATGTACATACCTGTATGGTTCCTAGAAGGCATGCAAGCATCCAAGTCATGAATCTCCAATATCATTTGTATATAATTGGTCTAAAGAGATTTTTTTGAGTGTATGCTTAGTCTTTTTTAGTTTTGGCTGCAGTTCGGAAAAGTTGGAATCCATCCTTTTTTTTTTTTTTTTTTTATGGGTCCCATTGGGGAGATTTCCCTTTTTTTCCTGTCCTTGAGACACAAGAGGAAGTGGACATTCTAATGTGAGTGTTGTCTCTGAAACAGGTGTCGCCAGTGAAAGATTTTCTTTAACCTCCTGTTGTGGTGACATCTGTTAAATGTTAGATTTCCCATCAGTCTCTGTTCTGATGACAATGGTCACCATGACCGCTAGAGAGGTTGAAACTTGGAGACATCCTGATGCATTATTCTCTACTACATCCAAACGTTAAAAAAGAATGTTTTGGCTAGAGATACACCTTATCTGGTGTTCCGCTTTAACGCTGGATAAAGGTCTGTTTCTTTTTCTTTCTTGATGCTCTGCTGTTTTAGATTGCTCCTAAATTTCCCTTCTTGTTTCTTTGCAGTGTGTTGTATTTTTCCATTCACCGCTACGAAAATGGAGAATTCTGGCCCCATCTTGTGGAGTCTTCCAGCAGCGCAGTGGGGAAGGATCGTGGGGAGCGATATAATATCAACGTGCCCTGGAATAAGGTGTGATTGATGTTGGGATTCCTGCCTTAGAATCTGCTGTCTCTACCTTCATCGTCTTACTATAGTTCTGGTTTATAATATCAATGTAAAGTGTCTATAAGAGCCTTCTGTTTCTCTTACAGATTGCAATGACAGATGCTGATTATATCACAGCATTTCTTCACCTCCTCCTCCCGATCTCTTATGAGGTAATAACTATGCCACCATCTCTGGCAAATATCGAGCATTGGATGTGTGCTTCATGTTTTCATTCCTTTATATAATTCAAAAACACTTAAAAAATAGTAAAAGTCTAGAAAGATCCATTATATTCAGTTCTTATCTGCTTTTATTTGGTGGGACATGTCCCATGCATTTAGGTCACTTCCTCCTTCCTGAGTGGTAAATAGGGGTCTGCTAAAAAAAACTTAAATTAAAATTATAGTGCAGAATTGCTTGTGTAACGATTATAATTTTTAATTTTTTTAAACACTTTATTGTTTTCCATTAAACACTGCTTGCAGATTCATATGGTTTTTTTATTCTGTATTCAATCATTTTTCTAATTGCTTGGACACAGCACAAAATTGTAAAAGACTGTTTGAAAATGATCTTACATTTTTGTTATCTGTTTCCCATTGACTGTGGTGTATTTGGCCGAAACCAGTAAGCTCAAAACTGTAGCATGTTTAAAGTTATACTGAACTCAGGAGTTAAATCTAAAAAATGCATTCAAGTACCTTAACTAGTAACACAAATGTACCATATGTGCATCACTCAGCTGTAGATCCTCCTAATCATCTCTGAATTCATACTGACACTGTCAGAGGGTGGCTACTTTTGTTCCCCATGGTCCCTGTGTGTGTTGTAAAGTAGCCATCGCTCCAAGCTCACTCCCGTGATGGACTACAATCACAATACAAATTAGTAAACTAATCATGAGATTGCAGTCCATCGCGGGAGTGAGTTCAGAGCGATGGCTACTTTACAACACACACAGCTAAATGATGCACAAGTAAGGTATACAGCATTGTTAATAGTTAAGGCACTTGAATGCATTTTTTTTTTTTTTAAACAATTTATTGGGTTTTTCAGGAAATACAGCAATTTCCAAAACATAAATTCCAAAACATACAAATAACAACATAAACAATATGTTATGTAAGAAAGTCGGATACTCATGTCACATTTACACAAAGACAAAGATAAACAGAGAATACAGAATAAGTGCAGCCTATAAAATTTTACAATGTCTGGAAGAAAGCAATAGCCTTTTGCTCCCTGAGCGGGTCACATTCTACTATCCCATCTCCGTGTGTGAGGCACAACTCTAGGATTATCTGCCCTAGCCTGGGTCATAATCATCAGGGATCTCCAGCCGCCCCAAGGTTTTATCTAATTTCCTTTCTAGGTACCACTGCGTAAGTTTGAATGGATAAATTAGAGCGTGTAACTCCAATTCTGTGTAATTGTGTAGTATGAAGGATTCCCATTTCTTGACAAAAGTGATGGAATATTTATCAGGGTCAAGAGTGGCTTCAAGCCTTTCTTTCCACATCAGTGACGTCAGTGCTGCCACAAATTGTTGGGATGAAGGTGGCTGCGTGGATAGCCATTGATGCATTATTATTCGCTTCGCCAGCAGTAAGGCCACAAATATCAATTGCTGTTTCTGTCTACTTGGGGTAGGTTCTGGCTTCCAATAACTGAAGAGACATAGCCAGGGCTCTCGCGTCAGGGAGACATCTAACATGTCTGACAAATAAGATAGGATGGAGTCCCAGAAGTTAACAATATGGGGGCAATCCCATAGGCAATGTCGGAGGGAGGCCCCCTCCAGGGTACATTTTGGACATGCTCTTAAGTACGGGCTCGGAGCTTTAATTTTAAAAAAGAAATCGAAGGCATAATAGGCTTTATGAACAATTCGGAAGTGAGTCTCCCTCCACTGTTCATTCGGCGTACAGCGCCTTATATTCTGGCATCCCTCCAACATAGCATTCTCAAACTCTTCCATCGGGAAATCTTTTCTCCATTTAATGAGGGAAGTTCTGGCCGGTCTAGGGATAAAGTAGGAATTTAGTAGGGGGTATAATTTAGAAATTGATCCAGGGGCTGTAGATGAGGCCTTATCTAATTCCGTAATTTGAAAAAAAGTGCTGGGTACTGTTGTTGAATACATTTTTAAGATTTAACTCCTGAGTGAAGTGTCACTTTAAGATCAAAACTTCAGCATGTTGCGTTAATAAAAGACAGAGGAAATAAAATGTATTGCAAGCTGTTGTTGATGTGTTTTTAGGACATAGGCAACTCTCCTCCTCATACTCGTCTAGGTGGTGTCATGATCTCTTGCATGCTTATTACAGATGTCCCGCGTTCTCCCATGCCTGCGTAAAACTCCCCCTCTCGGCCCAATCAGCCGTGGGCAGTGCATTCCCTACCCAAATCTGCAGCTGAATGTGCCAGGAGGGGGATGTGTCACTGACAGTTCTGCGTGGGCTTGGGAGAACTCAGTGCACACCAAGCCCACACACATTCCTAATTAAAGCTGTGTGGCCACTCTGCCTCATAATCCTAGCTGAACCTGCCTGCTAAAGCTCTAAAACTCTGTTGCTGGATGGACTTTTCATCAGTAGCTGGATTGTTACATCTATGATACCGTGGTTGGGAACTTCTCTCTGTTATCCTGTTGCACCAGTAAACCCCCCTACTGGATTCTCCAGATAAATATATTTCTAATTTAGCGTGCCCAGGGTGATAATGCAGCTGTGTCAGAAAAGCAGTGTTGAGCCTGGGTCTTGGGGAGGGCAGCGAGGTGTCTTCCAAAGGGTTTTGACGAGGTAGCCAGTTGTTGTCATTGTTGGCATAATAATAAGTATGAATGAAATTATCTTTAAAGTATTTTTTTCTACTTATTTCTCATTCCAGTTTCAGCCACATCTTGTATTAGTAGCAGCTGGATTTGACTCTGTGGTGGGAGACCCAAAGGTAATGTGAACTTGACCTTGTCCGTGTGCCAGGCAAGATGTTATGGGATAAGCTTACATGTAGGCATGAAAATGTATCTCTGCAGATAAAAAAGCATCATGGATAATACTCAGCTGTGTTGTTGTAAGTGTACTAATGGGGCTACAATCACCTCTACTTTGGTCACAAATATGAGTTGTGTTTTGTTATCAGCCAAAGATATTTGTCCTTATTTTTGCATGTTGTTAAAGGCATCGCAGCATTTACATCCTGCTTTAGTGATAGTGTCAGCCCTGACTTCTGCTGGTCATGCAATGTACATTATCATCATTGCTTCCTTACTGGCAAAGAAAGTAAGAAGAATGTGGAATTATCCAATGTGATAACGACATCTTATTTCCTCCATCATGTCTATTTACATAGGGAGAGATGGCTGCCACTCCAGCATGCTTTGCTCACCTGACACACCTGCTCATGTCCTTGGCTGAAGGAAGACTTATTTTGTCCCTTGAGGTGAGCCAAAATATCTGAAATGAAACTGGTGTTTTTTGTTTTTGTGTTTTGTTTTTTTTTTACAAAATTTGTAGTATGTCAGTGGGTAGTTTTACAGAGTGCTAGTGAATGGCCAACAGTGGGGCCAGAGCCATTTTAAAAGGTGTCAATGTGCTGTGCATTGGCATGTCAGCTTGTAGTCACCAAATGGCAGGAAGCGGCTGGGGAACCCTATTGCAGGCAGGATCAACAGGTGCAACTAAAGGGAAACCCACCCAGAAAAAAAATTACATTGCACATCATGTATTCAGTAGAACTTAATTTTTGCTATTTAGGTTTGGCTTTCAATTGCCACCGCCAACTTCCACCAAAGTGATGTCAACTGTCTTGCTTTCTCTCAAATATGGGTTCAGTGCACAAAATGGTTGGTTTGAACTGTCAGAGAAATTCCATTTCTGGTGTCACAAAGAATTCTGAAATAACCAAATAATCAGATTTTTCCAGACCAGTTTTTTATTGCAGATGCTTGAGTCCCTAGATATGCAAGTTGACTTGTGTTAGGTTGTGATGATCTGGACAAGATCCTGAGCAATGGATGACTTTTTTTTCCCCATCTTGGCAGGGAGGGTATAACTTGCGCTCTATGTCGGAAGGGGTCTGCGCTTCCCTAAAGATTCTCCTCGGAGACCCTTGTCCAAGTTTGTCTCAGCCCTTTGCCCCCTGTGATAGGTAAGATTTTATTTTTATTTTTTAAGCTCCTCTTAAATCTTTGTTTTCTAGCTTCATATAGAATATGAAATTGTTTAAACCTGGCTTTTTCTGCTGCCTTTGTACATGCTGGGGAGATTTACCCCCTCTCTGTGTGTCTTTGTGACTGTCAATGGAATTTGACAGGAATTTGACATTGTGATTGTCAATGGAATAGGAATAAAAGGCATAACTTTCAGTGGGGACAATTTTTCTCGGGACTATGGTCAAAAGTAGGATTTTCTTTTATTTTGGAGAGCTTTCCACTTCCAGTTGTGTCTTTGGGCACAAGAGGTGAAGGGAAATCTTACTGATAGGGCTATAATCATCAATAAAAAACTGAGCAGGTTTCCAACCCTTCCCCACTGTATCCAAAACTAATAAAAATAATGTTTAAGCTGGGATACACCTTACCTGTATACACTATCATAATGAGCTATGGTATATAATAGTGCTATATAAATAAAAAATAATAAGCTATAATATGTTAGCACTAAATGTTTAGCTTTGTAGACCTGTGGTGTTGTTTTTTGTGGGTAATGTGTCACCATATTTGCTCTCTGCAGTGCCCTGGAATCCATCTCTGGTGCCTTCTGTGTCCATAGGAAATATTGGCGGAGCCTGCAGGAACAAGGTACATGTCTATTCTAGACCGCTAAAATCAAAAAAATGTAAAATATCACTAATTGCCGTTATCAGTTCACCTCCTTCCTTGGAATCGGAGAGATGAGGATAGATGCTAATTATTTTTCTTCTTTTATGCCTGTGCCAACTTTTCCACTTCATTATTCATTATTGCAGTACAGCTTTCCCATAGCAAGGCATTTAGAGCCAAATTTATTTGAGGCAGATTTTCCCTCCCAATAAAACCACGGTGAGAATTGTAGTCATTTCTATAAAATGTGTTTTTGTGCATAAGCAGAGGTTAGCAATAATGAAAAGCCAGTGTCAAATTTGTTAAACGATCCATAGATATAGGCAGTTGGAATTGTATGCACATCTTGACTTTCCCTTTAAAAGCCAAGCTTGGCCCTTTTACTTTCCTTCCTACTGAGCATCCCCATTGGCCTGTCACATAAGGTACTTATGAGGAGGGGGTGTGGCTAAAAACCTTTATAAAGTTAAGATTTGCATAAAAAGTTTAGCAAAAGGAAGCTCTGGATTTAAAGTATTGTTCCACTGACATGAACATACAATGCTTCTAAGGCTTTAACCCTTTGTTAGGACAGACAGTGTTCAAATCTAGTTTACAACTGATAATTTCTGCCAACACAGTACAGACAGGGTAATTACAGTAACATCACTTCCCATGGACTCCTCCTTAACATTACATAAGAGGGAAAGCTAGGTAAAATTTTAAGCCAGCAAAAAGCACTTAAAAATGTAAGTAGCATTTTAAAGATTTTTTTAAGTTATCCAATGTGAAACATATAACAAATAACTACATACAAAAGATGTTCTCCCCATTTGGCTTCAAAAGGGAAACTACACTTTAAGGGTTGTTCTAACATGCAGTTTTGGCTGAAGACAATTGCTTTTTACATATTTTATTATCATATACCTATTTAAATTGCTCAGGACCAGTTTGCTTTAAAATACTTTTGTCTATACTCTAAGGCTGCTAATTTGGTTCCAGCACTGCGATAGAGGAGCACCATGTTTTACCATAGGGCTGCTGTAATCTGAAATGTTCTACACTTATTCGTAGTGTCAGTCTCTGGCCTTGCCCCCACTAGCATGTTCCTATTGGCCGATAATGCCACCCATCCTAATGATAGGCCAGTAACCACTTAGGGGAGGCAGTGGGGACAATGAATGACACTACAGAGAAGTGTAAAAAGTTTGCAGTCTACAGCAGTCAGGAAGTCATACAAGTTACTGGTGTACAGAAAAGAGCAAGTAAATGTATGTGTAAGCTTGGTGGTTGCATTGTAGACCTGAAAACTAATACTGACAGAGGTACATTATGGGGATGCACTGATACTCGCCAAAATGCTGCGATACTTATCTTTGATACCAGAACTTGAGGTCAGAGGGAGATCTCTCACTGTCTGGCAGTGCCGAGGGAGCATGTAGCCGGCTTCCTTTCCAATCAGGTTATGACCAGCATTCCGGCTTCCTGATTGGCTAGGAAGCTGGCTTTACATTTTGCTAGACAGCCTGGCCTCCTCACCAATCAGAAAGCCAGGCTGCCTAGCAACAAGTGAAGCCGTCTTCCTAGCCAATCAGGGAGGCGGGTCATGATGTGCCGCCTTGATTCCTGATTGGTTAGAATGCTGGTTTCACTTGTTGCTAGGCAGCTTAGTTTCCTGACCAATCAGGAAGCCAGACGGCACCTCATGTCTCGCCGCCCAGCTTCTTGATTGGTCAGGTAGCCAGGCAGCCTCGGCAAGTGAAGCCGGTGTTCTTTCGATAGAACACCGGCTTCCCAGGCGATCATGAAGCCGAGCGGCGGCTCATGATCTGCCGCCCAGCTTCCTGATAATCGGGGCACACGGCACCGATATCAGTACTCGATATTGGTGGGTACCGGAAAAAAAATATAGGTACTCATACTAGATACTGAAAAACCGGTATTGGCCCATCCCTAGTACAAGCCAGGCGCATGTCCTCAGCGTGGGCGCGGCGTCGCGTGACACCAGCGTAGGCGCGAGCGCTTAACTGACGTGGGCATGGCGTAAGCTGCGGGCGTAAGCAGCGTGCGTGAGCGGGAAATTTGAATTTTAGCCGACGAATCGACGATGGAAAACGTTGACAACGTTTTCCATCGTCAATTTTAATCGACTTAATCGAATAATTGTTGCAGCTCTACATAATTTTTTTTATCCCTTAGATTTCACCTTAAAGCAGGAAAGAAAAGCAAAGGAAACCAGTCAGGCTTCACTGGCAGACACATCTGAAGATACTCTAACAGATGTGCTGGATGCAACGATGAAGGAAGTGATGAGGAAGATGCCGGATCAGCGCACTGGCCTGGTGTATGATGAGCGCATGATGGAACATTACAACATGTGGGACAGGTGAGGAGAAAGATGCAATATAAAGATAACTGTTGTACTTATTAATTAAGGAAGAACACAGTCTGCATAGCAATTCTAGTGATCTGACATTAGAAAACTGAAATCGGGTTTATTAAATTGACACTCAACTCAGGAGTTACATTTTAAAAATGCGTTCAAGTACCTTAACTATTAACATAAATGTATCTTATGTGTGTATCACTCGGCTGTAGATCCTCAAATCATCTCTGAATTGGTGCTGACACTGTCCTTCCTTCTGGAGGGGGGTTACTTTTGTTCCCCATGGCCCCTGTGTGTTGTAAAGTAGTCACCGCTCCAAGCTCACTCCCGGGATAGACTACAATCTCAGGTTTAGTTTACTAATTTGTACTGATATTTTAGTCCATCATGGGAGCCAGCTTGGAGCAGTGACTACTTTACAACACACACAGGGACCATGGGGAACAAAAGTAGCCACCCTTCAGAAGGAAGGACAATGTCAGCATGATTTCAGAGATGATGTGAGAATCTACAGCCCAGTGATACACAAATAAGATACATTTTTAATAATAGTTAGGGTACATGAATGCATTTTTAAGATCTAACTCCTGAGTATAGTGTCACTTTAAATAAGCCCACAATTTATAGAGCCTAGTTTAATTTAAAGGGCATCTCCAGGTGAACCCCCAAACTCACAGGTGAAACACGCACACCTAACAAAAGAGGAATGAAAATACAATGCTGTAGCCAGCAGTGCTAGATAGTATACAAGGTTGACAGGTTCAGTTACCCCTGCTGACTGCATGGTATATTGTAAACCTGCCTGTAGATGTTGCTGTATGTCAAATATTGTCAGTATTTACCTCTGTGGTGATCATTTTTCTTTCTCAGTGGCCACCCTGAGGTTCCACAAAGAATTGCCCGCATATACCTACGTCATAAGGAGATGGGGCTGTTAGATCGCTGCGTTCGCCTCTCCCAATGTGCTGCAACCAAAGAACAGCTACAAATGTGCCACAGGTGTGTAAATAAAGCAGAAGCAAATACATTTAGCCTAGGACTTCTTTTGCTGTGTTAAACAAGTGTGGAGATTAATGGAGTCATGTGTAGGGTGATATTAGTTAAAGAACAAAAATGTAATATATTACAGCTTTCCAGTCTTTAAATATGGTGTCTGCATACGTTTTCTTTTTTTCCTTTATTGTCACCACCTTGTAATCTTGCCAGTAACACTTTTCCTGTCCTAGGGTGACATCGCTCACTGTACAATATCTATGCAGGAGCTGCCTTGTCACTCGAAGATAGAAAGTATGTTAGGACTGCAGAACACCTCCCTCTCTTCTCATCTCCATAACACGGGGAGGAGTGAACTAGGCAGGGCTGATAATAGTACTTGCAATAACACTGAGAGTGCATAGGACACAGGACAGCACCTGATTTCTGGCAGAGCCAACAGATATACCTTTTTACTGATCCAACAGATATAATTAAATATTTTTTGTAACAAAGTGTTTATTGGTTTTATCATAAAATAAACAGGATATTTTACATAGAATTTGGTGACAAATATCGTTCAGATAATGTGAGTTAGGCAATAAGGCATAACTTGGTCACAGGCACCATGCAATTATCCTATGGTATAGAAAAAGAAAAGAGAATAAAGCAGAGTAGAAGATAGAAAGGGGAAATAATTAAATATTTTTAATATATTTAACAGACTGAAAGGCAGTATAAGAAGTTCATTGTTACAGTTTACTTGATCATGAATAAAATGAATCAAGATAAATAGAAGACAGTCTGGAGGCAAATGGGAGAAACTAAAGGTGGCAACATTTCCGCCACTGATTTAGTGACCCAAGAACAGGATTTGTCGCGAACACTCCAAAAATATTGCAGAAAAGTCCCCTTTTATTGCAGCATGGAGAATCAAACCAAAGTGGAATGTTTCTGGGCCACCCAGGAACCCTTCATCAAGGCACTGGTTCCCCAAAGTTTTTTGAAAATAGTCAATAAAGGTTGAACTCGATGGACCTGTGTCTTTATTCAACCTCAAATACTATATAACTATGTAACTCCAGCAGAAAATCTGTCCAAATTACAACAAAAAAGCTTTAGATGGATGAACACTTTAAACATGTCATACTTGCTGTGTATTAAAAACAGGTCTCCGTTGTTTCACATTTTACAGTCGGCCGTCGAAACATATCGGCCGCCGAAACATATCGGCAGAAAATTGCACTTTTGGCATAATGCCGAAAGTGCAATTTTCCTGCCGATACATCGGCGCATCCCTACTTTCTTTCCTCCCCGCTGGGCGCTGCTCTGTGTCCCAGTGGGGAGGAGAGAAACTGTCATAGCCGGCCGAGCGCTGCAGAAGGAGAGCGCTGTGAGCGATCGGGTCTCCTCCCACACCGCTCAACATCCTATCACAGCAGTGTGTGGACGGAGACAGGCCGCGCTGTCACAGGAGGCTGAGCTCTCCTCCCAACACCGCTCGATCAGCTTCCCGTGACAGCGTGTCAGAGAGGAGAGCAAGGTACAAACACTCAGCGATCAGCAATTAACATTTTCGGTTTCGGCCTGACAGTTTTTTTTATTTCGGTTTCGTTTCGGTTTTAAAATTTCCATTTCGGTGCACCTCTAGATTTATGCGCATAAAAAAGCACGAAAACATGCTTAAAAAATGCTCAACAACGCTGTGAACCGTGGTGAGCTACAGACAAGGTCTGCTGCACATCTATATATTAATATGATTGCTTTTTACAGTCTTCCCTACATTGATAAGATAGAAGGGTGTTCCCGACTGAAACCCAGGGACCTGCATAGAATGGGAGATGAGTATAACTCCATCTACATCAACAACAAGTCTTACAGCAGTGCCTGTCTGGCTGCCGGCTCGACATTCAGTGTTGTGGAAGCTGTCCTTACAGGGAAGGTAAGATGCAAACACGTATACATGAAGGGCTTGACGTAGGTCCTTTTGTAGAAATTGGCCAAAAATCATTTTTGATATTTAGGTCAAATTTTCATTGCTGCCTGGATTTTGTGACCACTTTTTTCATAAAGAATTTTGCAGATTCTTCTTGTATTGTATGTATAGCAGGGAGTATGATTAGCATATTTCTAAGAGCTTTCAAGCTATATGCATAATTTTCAGATACAAGGAGCACCACCTGTGCAGGCACTGTGATGTATAACTAAGCATGCAGCACAGCTCACCTATGTAATATGCAAATTATATCTGCACCATGTTCATATATAATTACATAAAACAAGAGTTATAAAACACATTCCTAGAATTATTAGATCACATCAATCCAATCTGTACATACAATTAAAGCATATAGATTTGAAAGCTGAAAGCCAGGCATTTTTTAAAGCCCAATTGAAGTCTCACACCTTATAGTCCTGGAGCCCTGCGTTTGTATGATTTGTGACTGATGTTTTACTTGGAAATTCCTTAAACAGTTTTGCTTCCTACGGAGAGTAGCTCCCTTCTCAGCGGGGAGCTGAGAAGGGAACTACTCTCTGTCCGTATCTCTCAGTGTTGCTGCTGCATTGTCACCCTATCACACGGGCTTCCGATGAGGTCTACAACTGTCTGTTTCATCACACATTACGTAGACATTGCTGTCACCATCAGGAAACCATCCCTGAGAAATGCCATGCAGCCAAAGCTGGAGTGCATGTTGACAGAAAGAGGTTGCATGATGTCAGCAGCAGTGAGATGGAACAAGGATGAAGAAAGTTGAAACAAATGCTTTAGTAAACAGTCATACAGTTATGGTTTGCATCTACTTAAACACTTTCATTCTTCATTTAATGTCTTCTTTACATCCAGGTTCAAAATGGAGTCTGTATCGTTCGCCCACCAGGTCACCATGCAGAGCCAGGTTCAGCTTGTGGTTTCTGCTTCTTCAACAATGCCGCCCTTGCTGCACGATATGCCCAGAGCCTGCAGAACCCGTCTGAACCTCAATTAAGGTACAGTGGAATGCAATAGCCTGCTTGGCAGTTATCCTTGTGTGTCTTGTGCTTCACATTGTTTATCTCGCTTTACAGGGTAATGATTCTAGACTGGGACATCCACCACGGCAACGGAACACAGCACATTTTCCAGGAGGATGATAGGTTAATATGCCAAGGCTATTATAGTTTTTCTTCATAAAATGGATGTAAATGTGTCTGTTCTTGTGCATTTGACCTCCTATGTCTCTTACTAGTGTGCTGTATGTGTCCATCCATCGATATGATGATGGCCTCTTCTTCCCATCTTCTGAGGATGCTGCACATGACAAGGTTGGCGTCGGTCTTGGAGAAGGGTTCAATGTGAACATCCCGTGGAATGGTAGCAAGATGGGTGATTCAGAGTACTTGCTGGCCTTTCATAGGATTGTCATGCCTATTGCTTATGAGGTAAGATTAATAAATGGGTGGCAAAAGACAGGGAAGTTTAAGGAGGCCAGAGATGGCACAAAAGCTGGAGCAAGGTGGGGGAGTATGGGACAGTCAGAAAGGCAACATTAATGCAAGCTGTATGCAAATATAAGAAATGGGAGGATAACTTTTAGAGATGAAATGAAGTTGTGTATTAGATATCCAGGAAAATGGTCATAAGAAAATGGTTGTGATGTACACTGACAAAACTGCCATGCTCAGCTCCCTCTCCTTCTGTAGTTTAATCCGCAGCTGGTTTTGATATCTGCTGGTTTTGACGCTGCTCGTGGAGACCCACTTGGAGGCTGCCGTGTTTCTCCGGAAGGCTACGCCCACATGACACACCTTCTGATGGGTCTGGCAGGTGGCAAGGTGGTGGTCATTTTGGAGGCAAGTTTTTTTATTTCTTACCTCTAGGTTTTGCCATACTGGTGTTTTTATATGTATTTATAGTCACTATTAAAGTCAAAGTTTTGAAACTACCATAACTACCAATCATTATCAGCTGTTGTCTATGATTTTTTGACTCATATGGACTTCTCTAACAGTGACGATTGTCTGCAGACTGCACGGTCTATATTTAAATCATTCCTTTTTCTCCCATATTAGGGTGGCTATAATCTGACCTCCATTTCAGAATCCATGTCAATGTGTACTCGTACACTTCTTGGAGATCCCCCTCCTCGCTTGTCTGACTTGCATCCTCCCCGTCCTTCAGCACTGCGTACAATCTCAAATGTCCTAAGTGTCCATAACAAATACTGGTGCAGCCTCAGGTTAAAAGGTGAGAAAAAAAAACATTAAGTGCATGGATGACCCTCTTCTGAAGTGATAGGCTCAAAAACTGTAGAACCAGCACACGATGTTCTTCCAAAGAAAATCAAACTTTATCCCACATGCATCTATACAAAAAACAACCAGCTGGAAGAACATTGTGTGCTGGTTCTACAGTTTTTAAAAGGTGAGAAAATGGTTTGGAAAATGCTTTCATTAGTAGCAGTTTCTTATATTTTTTTTAACTGTTTCTTTTTATTATCTTAAAACAGCTGTACATAGGTACACGAGTATAAAAAAGCAACAGTTAGTATGTGAAATCAACTGAAACATATATGTAGCATGTAAAAAAAAAAGAAAGAAAAACAATGACCGTATCACCAGTATCACAGTATCTTCATTATTGCATACATGTGTTGTATGACATAATACAGAGATCAACATTCACTATGGTAGTTGTGGCATTTGGACCAGAGTAGGTAATTTCCAGCTTCGGGTAAGAGCAAAGTTACATCAAAAAGTCGCACATTTTTTGGAATTAAATGGGACAGTTTCTCTTCCCATACACATTTTTTTCATATGAGATGATGTGATTAATAATTTCCAGATATGTTGAGAAAATATGGTTTTATCCCTTTAATGGCAATGGCTTTACATGTCATAAACAGTGTTTCTCTCAAAAATATTCTAGTGTAGTGTGGCCAGCGCTCTTCGGCCTCGTTCATACCAGATGCAGTGTGTTCCGGCCTGATTCTGGCCAGAACGCACTGCATCGCAGTGTGGGACAGGAAGGGGCGTGGCCATTGAAGTGAATGGCCCTCTGACCGCAATGCGATCGGCCGCACGGGTTTGCAAGGCACATTATGCTTGCGGTCTGGTCCAGTGCAGTGCAATCAAAATAGTCCTTGCAGCATTTTGATCGGACCGCAGGCATAATGTGCCTTGCGATCCCGTGCGGCTGATCGCATTGCGGCCGGAGGGCGTGGCTACGGTGCCATTCATTTCAATGACCCGTCACGCACCCTCCTGCCACACAAAAAAGTGAGCTGCGATGCTGTGCGTTCTGGCCAGAATCAGGCCGGAACCCACTGCATCTGGTGTGAACGAGGCCTTCATCTAGTATACCCAAAAGACAGACTTCAGGTGTGCAGGAAAGAGGGTGTTGCAGTAGATTTGTAAGAAGGGTGACTACCTACTTCCAGAACTGAAACTGAGGTGAGATACATAAAATTTGCCTGTGGTTGAGTACATTGTATGCAACCAAAGTTGGCCTTTTGTCCAATTGTATGCAATTGATCAAGGGATGAGTAGGTTTGATTATTAATATTGTAGCAGGTCATCATGTAGAGAGCAAGGAGAGGTCCTGTCCGGGGATTATGTGTCACCCAGATTCCTCTCTTACACCTTCCGGAACCTATAGTAAGCCCCAGGTTTTACACTTTGCCTCAGTGGCAATTTAGTGCAGGTGAGGCAAACAGACAGAGCTCTGGAGCCAGGGGATCAGACAGTTTCTATCTGCTGGAGCACAAGGTTTGTGATGGTGTTTTGCTGAAGCCTGACAAACAATAGGTTTGTACAGCTTGGTAGTCAGGACTATACTATGTTTAGTTAGTGCCGGCACATGGCTAGGATTTTGTTTTTTAAGTATTAACTTTATTTGAGCACTGTACAGCACGATATATAGCCTGTGTGCTGCACCAATAAATGTACCACTGTTTGAAGACAAGTCACTGGTCTGGTCTCTAAACCTTGCAAGATTGCTCACCCCAGGGAGCAATTGCACCCGCTACCTATTCCCCAGCTCACAATATATAACTGAGTCAGCCTGTTGTTAACTGCAAGTGATAATAATATATATGGGAGAAGCAGATGTCATTCCAGTCCTCTATAGACATAATTGGCAAAAGGATTTGCTATTTAGACTTAACACTAACTGGGGTTTTACCTAGCTTAGGTTAAGGATGGGTTTGTTATGGTCACTAAATTGTGTCTCCAGACCATGGCAGAGCCAGTTACTTATAATTATAATTTCTCTTAACAGTTGAGCTCCCTCCACCCTCTGAGATATCAAAGGAGGCACATTGGACTCCACAGAACGTGCAGTCATCCCCGCAACTGACAACCATCTCCCCTGGAAGGAATATTGAAACACAGTGTCCCCAGGAATTAGATTTGACTGGTTCCAAAGCTGATGATGATAGTCTGAACCCCAGCCCTGAAATTGTGGAGGTGAAAAGTCCACCGTCAGTAGCCTTTAGTAACGGCTCAATTGATAGTGTCTCCAGCATCGACAGTTGTTCTGTATCATTCTCTGTAGAAAACAATATGGAAACACCATCATCAGAGAAAAGTCAGATCATGTACCGTGTCGGGGAGTCTTCACCTCAAAAATCAGACAGTGTTAAAATGGCTAAACATGAACTGAAAGAGACCTTGGTTGATAAGGATGATGTCTTTAATCCCCTCTTGCCTAACTTAGCTGAAGTAGAGAAGAAGGAAGAGTTGGTGGTAGAGATGGAGGCTGTTGGACCACACTCAGTGCACAGGGATTCTAATGATGGAGAGTCGCTGGTAACAGTAATGGAAGTCCAGGTTTCAAACCGAACACCAGACATTCTGATGTCTGCCAGGACAGAGAGCTCTGTGGAAGAACTTGTAAGTGACTTGAAGCTGGAAGATAGCAAAGACCCATCAACCTTCAGCATTAGAGAGGGTGACAGTGAACCCGTTGCTGGGGCTAGAAAGACGATTGTTCCCTTCCTGCAGCAAGTGGCTGATGGTGCAGAAGCAGCTTCTGTGAGTGTTAGAACTTAACACAGCTGTTGTGTATTCATGTTTGGGCGCTGCATGTCTCATTTGTCATTCTTTCATTCAGTTTCTTTCTTAACCTTTTTCTTTCTCTCCTTTTACACATCTTTCTCCTCACTGACTCTTCTCTCTCACTCCTCTGCTCTCTCACACCACCTCTCTTACTCGGATTCTCTTACTCGGATTCCCCTCTCACTTCTCTCTCTGTCTCTGTCTCTGTCTCTGTCTGTCTGTCTGTCTCTCTCTCTCTCTGTCTATCGCTCACCTCTTTTTGTCTCCGCACAGTCTCCAGATACTCACTTGGAGGAGAATTTACTCTCAGAAGCTGCCAGTGGCTGCCCAGCCTCATGTTACCAGATAGATGTGGAGCCATCACTGGAATTCTCTGTGAGTGCTGTCACTCTTATTGTCCCCTAAAAAACATATCTCTGTTCTCAAAAACCAAACCAAATTATGCCAATGTATAAATGATTGCAACTTATCTGGTCAATTTCTGGACTCTGTTACCCTTAAACAGGGGTGCCCGCAATTTTTTTTTTTTTGTGTTAAGATCTACTTTTGAAATGACGAGCTACATGAGATCTACCAACGAAAAAAAAAACCCATCACTCTCTCTCCTTGCTCGCTCTCCTGGCTGTCTTTCCTCGCTCTCTCTCTCCTGTCTGTCTCTCCTTGCTCTCTCCTGGCTCACCTTGCTGTATTTTGCAAACAGTGTAGTGCAACAGGCTGTGTAAACGAATATTCTTTGATGTAATACATAGCACTTCAACCACCTGTATCCACCAGAAAGGTGTCAGGGAGCTTGGCTCAGCAGACTCAGGCTAAGAGGTAATCATGTGTGCACAGCTAAATAAATATACCAAAATGGAATAAAGGGGCCGCCATTCACACCCTTCGTGATCTACCAGCATCAGCTTTGAGAGCTACTTGAAGATCACGATCTACCTAATGGGCACCCCTGCCCTAAAAGTTCAAAGGCTGGTCCCTTGGTTTTGGCAGTCGTTCACTGAGCTTCAGGCCTACCAGGCTGATGATCTCATGACATGTAGGGTTTCTGTACTCTTCAAATTCACACAACAACTGGAAAAGGGTGTTATGTAATCTATGATTGACAGTGTACAGATCACACCTCCAACACAGCATAAGTTATAAGTAAATGAAGTTAGGGGCAGAAAGTTCACTGCACACAGATGACAATACATTGGATCACCAGTTCAACTCCCTAAAGTGTGAAAAATCTGCTCTGATAATGAAGCTACTAAAATGTGGAATATAACATGGGTGCAAAAAATGAGAAAAATGCCTCAGTCATGAAGGGGTTAAACCACTTCTGCCTGTGACTGCTTGTCTCAGGGGATGTGGATTGAGCACTTCTGTGCTGCTCACTGTTCTCTGAGGCTCTGACATGAGGAAGCAAAGCCCTGCTTCTACCAAGATGGCTGCCTTCACAAAAAGAGACAGTGCAGAATGAGGCATGGTGAGTCAGTAATGGGGAAAGATCAGCTGCAGTCCTTTACCTTTTGCCTGTCTTTGTTTTGGGCACAGCTTCATGATGTGGCAAATAACATTTAGGGAGAAGCCAAAAATCCTTATTTCCTTACTTGTTCAAGGTCAATGATTCAGAAAGTAATAACACCAAAGCATGACAGGCAGTGAAGTAGAATTTTCAGTAGGTGCAGTCCGCAATGGAAGTCTACATGTGCTTTAATCGAATGAGGCCTATCTTTATTATCATCCTGCTCCCAGACATCAACTAACCATTGAACACAGTGGGGTTCAATACATAAGTGATCTGCCATAGAAATAAAATGCCTGGATTTTAAACCTCAGCTACTGGGAAATTATTAACTAGGTA
Organism: Nanorana parkeri; assembly: GCF_000935625.1. Taxonomy (NCBI): domain Eukaryota; kingdom Metazoa; phylum Chordata; class Amphibia; order Anura; family Dicroglossidae; genus Nanorana; species Nanorana parkeri. Next base: position 795,623 of record NW_017306583.1, read on the forward strand.
ACTTTCAGTGCAATTGCAGGGAAAAAAATGCATAGGTTTACTGAGGATTTAATATTGAAAGTCTTCTTCATGATATATGATTTTGCTGTTTACAATAAGTATTTTCTTTTGTTACACTTCCCACTTCTTGTTCCCAGGGGGAGTTGTTTACGGTGACGCCACTTCCCTGGTGTCCTCATCTGGAGTCAGTGTGTGAGATGCCCCCTTGCGGGCTGGAGGTGACACAGCCGTGCGTTGCTTGTGGTACAGACATAGAGAACTGGGTGTGCCTGACATGTTATGCGGTGAGGATAGTCTCCCTTTCTGCTGATTATCATTGTGGATGTCTCATGTTGTAAGCTGATTCTTCATAGTTCATTTCCGTCTTTCAGGTTCTGTGTGGGAGGTATGTCTCTCAGCACATGATATCTCATGGAGTCTCGTCCGGTCACAATCTTGTTCTCAGCTTCTCTGACCTGTCTGTCTGGTGTTACAGCTGTGATGCCTATATCCATAATGAGGTAGAGATCATATTAGAGGCTTTAGATATGACTGCCAGCATTCCCCAAATGCCCAAAAATAAATCTACCAATTCTTTATATATTTTCTTTATTACCTTTTTGTTAAATACATTTTCTTATTAAAGAAGCACTCTGGGCAACATTTTTATAAACCCTTGCAGTTGGGCTAGCCCTGCACTGCAAGGGTTAACTGCTCATTTTCATCTAGCTCTAAAAAAAAAAAAGTTATACTCACCTGATCCTCCGAGCTTGTTCTTAGACCGGTCCTTCCAGCCTCGCTCACCCTGTCCTTTAAAAACTAAAGTACAAAAACAAATATTTTTACATGTAAGGTAACTTAAGTATTACACATAAATGTTTCATATTTACATGTTTAGTTAGCATCTGGAGCGCGACTATTTTTCACATATTTACCCGGCTCTTCTTAGCAGCCGTGTTGAAAAAAGTCTGTTTTTAGTGCTCTGTAGCTCAAACTATAGTTTACACTCAGAACTGATTAAGTCAGAAGAGTGACTCCTCCCTTCCCTCTCACCTCGTGCTTGCTGTGTTTAATAAAAGGTACTGCTATGCTCTGTCCTCCGTCCTATATCTGCCCTTTGTGACAGTAGTATTATGAGTGAGCCTGTACTGTTAAAGGGGGTCTGTGTGTTTTGAATTGTGACATTTCCCTTTGAGTAATACTCCAAAACAGGTTTTGCTAAGTGGTGGCCAATCCTTTTTAATTTTTTCCTCTCATGGCATTGTGTGTCATGCACTCATATTGCAACCTGGCTGTGTGTGGGATGGAATCTTTCTTATAATCCTTTCTCTCATGTGTATTCTGTCTCATTCTTTCTCTCTTTTAGGTTCTGATTCCAGCAAAACAGTCGGCCTACTACTCCAAGTTTGGCGAGGAAATGCCAGGAACATAAAATATGCTGAATACCCCCAGATTCAGCATTTGCATCACACCATTGCTTTAACATGGGTCTATGGCGTGTTAAAAACACAAGGATTGAGCATTGCTGCGTGCCAGACGTTTGGTTTATAATGAAGCAGTGGGACTAAATTGTCAGGAGGCTTCTAAAAAATGCAAATAATATTTATACACATACATGCCATACTCCTTTCTAAAGCCAAAGTTTTTTTTTTTTAAATGTTTTGGATGGAGTGGGGAGGGGTTAGAACACCAGTTAGCTGTTAGCCGATTCAACCTCAGTTTTTGGAAATAAAATGATGGGAAATCCACATTTCTATAGTTGTCACCAGAACAGGGACAGATGGGAAATGGGTACACTCTTTCTAGTAACAACTGTCTAAGGGCTGGTTCACACTACAAAACTCCGCGTTCCAGTGCGTTCGGCCTCTGGAATGCAAGCCGGCCGGCTCCCTGTGGGAGAGGGCTTGGCGGTGCATTAAAGTCAATGGCACTGCAGCCACGCCCGCAGTGCGATCGCCCGCACCCGGAACGCAGGCACATTAGTGCCTGCGTTCCGGTCCAATGCGGTCTGCAAGCACTATTTTTGCAGCTCACATTGGACCGGAATGCAGGCACTTATGTGCCTGTGTTCTGGGTGTGGGCGATCGCACTGTGAGTGGGGGGCTTGGCTGCGGTGCCATTGACTTCAATGCACCGCCCCTGAACGCAGGGAGCCGGCCAGCTTGCCAGGGAGGGCGAACGCACTGGAATGCAGAGTTTGTGGTGTGAACCGGCCCTAAGAGGATTTTCCTTCAATTTCGATAGTTATCCCCTTCATGCTGTGCCGACAGGAAGTGGAAGGAAATCTCACCAATGGTACACGCACAGCACATAACTTTTATTTTCTTCTCTATCCAAAGCTAAAAGGAAATTATTTGGCTTTTGATACTATTTAAAGTTTTTTTGACTGTTAAGAACTGAAGATGATAAAAGTACTGATGCAAAGGGAGAAAATGTCCCGTGGAAACAATTCCTTTCTGGTATCCAGTAAAGAAAATTGTGTTCAGTCTTTGAGCCTCGTTTATCTTAAAATGGCTAATTACTTATCTCCATTTTATATCTAATATATAAATCAGACAGATTTCTAGTCTTTTTTTAATTTTTTTATTGCCGTGATATCTTTATGCTAGCGCCAGCCATTGAAGCAAAATTATATGTTATAATTTTTACTGGTATTTGTGTTGTCTTTTGCTGTTGACTGCAGAATGCTAAGACACAAAATTCTTTATCTTAATGATTCTCACGTGACAGCTAAAAAAAAACAACATTTTATATCATGAGAGCGGAATTATGGCTTGGTTGTTAGAACTGCTGCCTTGCAGTATTGGGGGCTCAAGTTGGATTCTCTCGAAGACACTACCTGCAATGAAGGTTTTATGTTTTCATATGTTTGTGTGGGTTCCTTCCCACCGTCCAAAATAACTGGGTGCAATGGATACCTGAGCAAACATAAGAGAGCTAGTTTAAAAATACTATTTAGAGAGCTGATTGTCTTGCTGCCCTGATGTATTATATAACATCTGTCAGAAATATAAAAAAGGTGAATCACCTTTCTTTTTCATCTCTCGAAGGACACAAGAGTCTTAACCTTTGGGTTATACTGCAAACTACAGGTGGATTACTGGTAAACACAAAAACTGTAGGCCAGCCCTCAGAATAATGACTCCTGCTACTAGCATAGTATGCCTTAGTTTGCTGCTAGAATTCTAGGAGAATGGATGCTTTTTTTTCAGTTCTGCTGGGATTTTTTTTTTTTTCATCCTTATTTTTCTCTTCAATCAAGGCTGTTCTCTGCACCAATGCTGAGGATTTCCCTTCTTATTCACAGATTTCTGACACGATCATGGCTTTTGAACTGTATCCCATTTCCATACTTCAGTCAGGTTAAGTTAGCTGTGAAGTGCTGCAGAGTTAGCTGTGGAGCACTTTCTAGGTCCAGAGCCACTGGCATTGCCTTTGTGTGTGCCCTGTATCTGAACACTTACTTAGTGAGCATGCTGGTCCAGCTGAGCATCGGGAGCTCCCTGGTTTTTTTTTTGGGTCGATGGGCGCTAGCATTCCTGTTTTTTGCCAGGTTTACCGCAAATGGGTTCAACACTGTGAGACGGAGAGCTGACATCATCAGCTGGGTGGAGTATTGCGCCCTCTTTCCCACCATACAACTGCTCCTGTTGCGAAGGACCATGTGGAGCTTCAATCTTTGATCCATTCTTGCTGCCCACCTACAATGACTTTGGTCAACTCTGGCCATCCAACCTTCTGGTCGGAGACCCTTACCTACTACAATCTAACAGGTTTCATGAGTACTTGAGGCTTTGCCTCTTACCCTGAGCCTGAACACTGCCTAATTATGTTTTCAACTGCAACATGTCTGATTCTAGACACGGGAAGGACAGTCCCAGTACCAGGTGCTCCCAGCTCCCTTTCTACTAACTTGTCCAGGGCTGCTTGCAATGCACCTACTGATGTTTTTGATGTCTGCAGCTTGAACACACTTTGTCCTATGCTGTTAGAGTCTCACCCCTTCTCGGAGTCTTCCTCAGCTGTGTCGAGTTTGGGTGGATCCACTGCCCTCTTGGCTGTGGTTTTTACTACAGTCTTACAGGACTTTATAACCCAAAAAAACCTAGTTATTTTCTGACTCTTACGCCCTCTTTACACCTGAGGAGTCACAGGATAATGTTTTTACTCCCAAGTTAAAAAAAAGGCCATCTTGATTCTTATCGATGTGGTGCACACTACCCTGAAGCTAGAGGATCAGCCTGGTGCTTCTGCCAGTGCTTTATCCAGCATTGGGTCGTATAGGGCCCCTAAAACCACAAAGACCTTTCCTTAATACCCACATTTCCAGTTGTTTCTGTATGGAGAGTGGAAGCGTCCTGACAGGTTGTTTACTCCCCCTGGCTTTGTGTCCATTCAGGGAGGACTTTGTTCAGAAGCCAATTTATTTGGCCTGGGGGGGAAGTCCTGGGAACCTTTGTCAGTGCAGGGTGGGAGGAAGCTGGATATGGACCTCCAGGCTCCACCCCAGGAGCTTTTACAGTGGGACAAAATGCTCTCCTTCTTGCAGTTGGGTCTGGACCAAGGTTTATCAGCACCAATTAAGGTCAAGTCTCTTTCCATTCCCACTCTTTGATTGAGACCTATGTGCAGGGGGGCTCCCATGCTGTTCCCCCATTTTTGTGATTTTTGTGGGATCCGCATCTGGTTCTCTCAGTGCTTCAGATGCTGCCATTTGAACCCATTTCAGACAATGATCTCTGTATTGTGACCCACAAGGTTGCTTTCCTTGTAACTCTCTTATCTTGAAACAAACAGTTTTTGGTCTTGCATATGGAGAAAGTGGTGATGAAGTCCAGGCCCTTTCCTGGGCTGTGTGAGGTCTGGGCTGTGTGAGTCTATCTCCCCAGTTGGACTGCTTTTGGACATCCTGAAGGTTCAGATTCTTAATGGATGAAAAAGAAAATAGGATTTTTGTTCTCGCTATAACATTATTTTCTTGGATTCCATTGATTGACCTGAGTCCTACCCCTCTGTGTTTATGATCATACTGTTATACTGCTTTGTTACAAAACTGAGACATGCTTGCAGTAGAAGGGGTTATCCTGGGCTGGCCTACAGTTTATTTCCATTTGCAGGTGTCCAATCCTTCTGTAGACATTAGAATAAGCTGAAGGTTAAGACTTCAGCTGGCCATACACCTAATAGATCATCTGCAGATTTTCTATGGTAATGTGGAAAATGTGCAACAGATTCCTCCATCTACTCTAAACTGTGTGGATGGAGGAATCTCCTACTGGGCCAAGCTTCTTGCTAGTCGGCCCCACTGGCTCTCAAGCACCTGAACAATGTCTTCATCTAATCAGATTGTTCAGGTATTTTGACAGCCAGCGGGGCCGACTAGCAAGATACTGAAGCCTGGCCCAGTGGGAGAGTCCTCCATCCACACAGTTTAGCGTAGATGGAGGAATCTGTTGTACTTTTTCCATCTGACCATAGAAAATCTGAGTACAAAAATCCTATTTTCAATAGTCATTGTCTTTATTGCAAGGACTTTGGTTTACAAAAAGGGTGCACCTGATTGGATAGCTTTTCCAGAATGACCTATCGGGTCTTTCAACTTTGGGGTAGTGACTGACATTTAGTTTGTAAAATGGCACATTCTACCAGCAATTTTACTCTGAATTATTAAGATGGAATTTGAAAAAAAAAAAAACTGGGGCAATTCTTGTAATATGACCACACATCATTGTTATTCTGAATGTCTGTTTTTGGTGCCACTATTGATTATTTAATATTGTTATTTTGTAATTATACACATACATTTTACACAGACTGTCTCTGTTCTTCTCTCTTTTGTTCCTTTAAATGTATCACAGGGACATTTGTGATATCTTTTGAGCAGCGGTAGGTGGTCTTGCAGCCTTTAGGTGGACTTGTATTAATAATATGAGAATAATGCCGCAACTGTTTGTGACTTCTAATATCTATATATCACACAAGTCTGAAGGCCATAGAATGGTTTATAGAGCTTTTTTAAGTTTAAAAACTATGGCCCAGATTATGTACAATTAAATATTTACACATTCTTAACAAGCAGTAAATGAGCTTTCAATAAGCCATGACTGACCTCTGTAGCTGTGGCACTGTGCAGCAACTCATCCTCAAATGTTTACAAGATGAGATGAAGTTGTTCAGATCAGGTCTTGACACTCTTGTGCTTCTCTATTCCTGTGCACCTGCTCTATGTTTATATTAGAAGGCCGCCAGGCTGCCAAGTCACTGTTCAGAGCAGGGAGCAGAATGGTGTGAGTTGCTGAAATGAAAGTGTTTCTGCTTTACATTTCAGGATCAATTGCTCCACTGTGCCTGAAGCTATGGTGATCAGTGAAGACTTGTCTTAAAGATCATTTACTGCTTGTTGAGGAAATGTAAATGTTCAGTGTTCATAGCTTGGCCACAGTTCTAACGTAAAGTAAAATTTCCAGATATTTTAAAGAAAAGTTCCAGTGGAAGAGAAGACACCACAGTCTTTATTAACTAGAAAACTAGTGAAGCAAGCTTCATTCTAACAATGGTTTTACATCAGGACTAAGCCCCACCAACTGCCATTCCCTTATCCAATGAACTGCCAAAGAATTTGCAATTCCGTTCACTCATTACTGTGATCCAGTCATCCCCACCATACAGTACAACCAGGTGCTGCACTCCCTGAGACCTCTATACATATTACACTGCGATTTGCCAAACCTGCCAGGTCTATGCCCTGCCAAAAATTCAACAAAAGTCTTTGAAATGTACTCACAAGTGTGGGATGTTTGCTGTTGCCTGTTGGTGGCCCATGTGCCTTCTGCAAATGCAAAGCACGCTCAACGTGACCAGAGGTGGGGCTCACAGCTGAAGAGGTCAGAAGACAATGGGTGGGATTGACTGATAAGGAAGAGATCAATGAAAAGCTGTATATTCGCAGCTTCCCCACTGCCAAGAGGGTGACGAAAAGCTCCTTCAATGTCTAGGTCGGAAAGCCGTTCCTATGGATACACATTTCAGGGTGTTCCCTTTGTCAAACCACCTTTGAACTGCAAGATGTGCGTTTCCATCGCATCAACATTGGAGCATTTTGCTTCTATTGTTCAGACATAAAAAGACATTGTCAAACTGCATATCTATAAAGCAGTCAATGTGACTTTCGCCAAAGCATTACTGGTTGTGAATTAATCACTGTCATTTAAATCACATAAACCTGGAAGATTTACCTGCAGTGAATGTCAGATTCATTGCTTTAAAAATATGCCCCTTCGTTTATTGCACAGTGGAATCACTACTATTTCTACAATGCAGTGGGACCAGGCTGGCTTACGGTCAGCCTGGCCCTCCCAGCCTACGAGCTACTCTGGAGGAGATTAGGGAAAGTTGATATTTAAGTGTATCTAAACAAAAATGACGTACAGTCATGGCCAAAACTATTGGCACCCCTGCATTTCTGTCAGATAATGCACCGCTTCTCACAGAAAATTGTTGCAATTACAAATGTTTAGGCAGTCTCATGTTTATTTCTTTTGTTTGTATTGGTATGACACAAAAAAGTTGAGGAAAAAAAAGCCAAACCTGACACATTCCTCGCAAAACTCCAAAAATGGACTGGACAAAATTATTGGCACCCTCAACTAATATTTGGTAGCACAGCCCTTGGAAAAAAATAACTGAAATCCATTGCTTCCTGTAACCATCAATGAGTTTCTTACACCTCTCTACAGGAATTTGGAGCACTCTTCTTTCGCCAACTGCTCTAGGTCTCTCAGATTGGAAGGGTTGCTTTTCTCAACTGCTGTTTTGAGATCTCTCCACAGGAGCTCTATGGGATTCAGATCTGGACTCATTGCTGGCCAGTCCAGTACTCTTCAGCGCTTTGTCTGAAACCATTTCTGGGTGCTTTTTGACGTGTGCTTTGGGTCATTGTCCTGCTGTAAGATCCATGACCTCTGACGGAAACCCAACTTTCTGACACTGGGTCCTATATTGCACCCCAGAATTCTTTGGTAGTCTTCAGATTTCATAATGCCATGCACACAGTGAAGACATCCAGTGCCTGAAGCAGCAAAGCAACCCCAAAACATCCGTGAACCTTCACCATGTTTGATGTAGGGACTGTATTTCTTTCTTTAAAGGCCTCATTTCTTTTTCTGAAAACAGTAGAATGATGGGCTTTACCAAAAAGCTGTCATTTTGTTTCCTCTGTCCACAGCACATTCTCCCAAAAGGATTTTGGCTTCCTCAAGTAAGTTTTGGCAACTCCAATCTGGATTTTTTATGTTTCTGTGTCAGCAGTGGGGTCCTCCTGGGTCTCCCTACCATGGCGTCCCTTTTTGCTCAGATGGTGACATATAATTTGAGCTCGAAAACGAAAAGAAAAACCTTGCCGCACTCCCATAATATGCAGACGGGTGCTCGAAATGACCGCAAATGGCGCCGCCACATGTAGATACTTTAGAGCATGTGTGTCAAACTCAAGGCCCAGGGGCCGAATCTGGCCCACCAGGCCATTTCCTAGACTACTTTCAGATCTAGATAATAAGTTATTACTAATACCAGTGATAATCGAATGGAGAGGCAATTATGATAAAGATTAAATACATTTATACTGTATAGTCTTACAGGACCTTTTGAGGGCAACCATAATGTTGATGCGGCCCTCGATTAAATTAAGTTTGACACCCCTGCTTTAGAGGATGTCACCAGCACACCATACGATGATAATCAGCAAGTGTTCATTTATTGACAATCGCTGTCTCTCATTAACAAGCGCTTTTGGGGCTACACAGGGTCCCCTTCATCAGGCTCAGAGATGACATCTGATCTGACCTGTGTGGCCCCCGAAAGCGCTTGCTAATGAGAGACAGCGATTGTTAATAAATGAATACTTGCTGATTATCATCGTGTGGTGTGCTGGTGACATCCTCTAAAGTATATAGTGCGAGCTGGCACAGTTGTACCCCGTGCTTGAAGGTCAGCTTGAATTTGTCTGGAAGTTGATGGAGGGTCTTTATCCACCACTCCATCAATCCTTCTTTGCAATCTTTGATCAATTGTTTTCTTTCATCCACGTCCAGGGAGATTAACCTGCTTGATATTGTTGTGCACAGTGGACACATGAACATTAAGATCTCCAAGGTTTGGACAGTTAACCTTGAGATTGTCCATGCTCTTCCACAAAAACTTGGAATGCAATTATTTCTTGCAATTTGGAGAAGGTGCCAATAATTTATCAAAACTGGATCTGGAGCAGCTGTGCACAGCAACCAATCAGCTTCTCTCTTCAGTTTGTTCAGTTAAGATTTAAAAATGAAAGAGAGAAGCTGATTGGTTGCTGTGGGCAATTGCTCCAGATTTTGTCTGCTCCAGTTTTGACAAATTCCCTTCACTATGTTCTCAAATATACTCAAACACTCAGTGATCGCTGACTGCTTGTACCCACTCTCCATTGCTGTCACAGGAGGCGTGAGTAGTGAGTGGTGCGGGGAGGAGAGCTCGGTCTCCTCTGACAGCTGAATCCGCCCCCGCACTGCCGTCCCGGCCACCTGTGACAGCCACCTCCGCCGCTCTCCTAATCTGTCACTGGAGGCTGAGCGGTGCGGGAGGAGAGACGCCAGCCACTCACATGGCTCTCTTCCCCCCCGACAGTTTCTCTCCTCTCCATTGAGACACAGAGCAGCTCCCAGTGGGGAGGAGAGAAACTCCTCCCCAGTGGGATAGTGGGATGCACCACTATTTTGGGCAAAAGATGGCACTTTTGGCATTTTGCCAAAAGTGCAATTTTCAACCAATATGTTTGGGCAGCTTAAATTTCGGTGCATCCCTACTAATAACAGTCAACACAAGAAGTCATCAGCACACAAGACTTCTGGTAAGATCAACTAGCATTGTTTTGCACTTACTAAACATATATAATATGCTTCTAATTGTATTTTTAACAGACTAAATGGAAGCAAATAATAGGCTACTTTACCACACACACGGACTGGGTGTACTGGGTGCCCCAAGTTCACTGCCCACTAATGGCTCTGGGGCTGCATATGTTACTGTCCAATCCTCCTGTAGGCGGCGCTATAACTTAAAGGTTAAAGACTTCCCATGTTCCTCAATCGACTCCAACAAAATGATTTTATGGTGAGAACAAAAACCTAATTTTTCTTTAGTCATCCATCAAAGGGTGAATACCATTAATATAATTTCAGAGGAAAGAAAGGTGTTGATGCTTGCAGCTATGTGTGTAATATAATATACAGTATTTATCAGACATATAACTGGAGTTCTTAAAAAAGAACCCAGTACCAGTTAACTGATAAAATCAAATCTCTACACCTTTTACTACTCACCCTTTCCACTCAATGCCTCTTTAAGCCTACAATAGCCAGTGACAATTCTATAAAGAGACCCTGTCACTGATTTGCAGGTAAAAGCACAGAAAAAAAATCAAGTGCACCATTGTAACTTTCCATAAATTATGTTTTACTCAGCCCCTGTTAAAAATGAACAGGAAGCCTCTATACTGAGTGCACCTGTGAACTAGCCCTCACTGTTAGGGCTAGTTCACACGCACTGGATCGCATCCCGGCCGTCTCACTGCGTTCTGGGGTGCAACATCAATGCCTGCTTTCCAATCTGGTGCGGTCAGAAAAAATAGTGCATGCAGCATTTTTTCTGATCGGACTCGATCGCAGTGGGCTCGGCCGGGTTGCGATCCAGTGCGTTCCGGCACAGAATCTGGTCGCAACGTACTGGTGGTGGTGTGAACTAGCCCTTAAAGTGCAACTGAACTAACTGGCAAATTTGACTACTTCTGAAGAGTCATTTTAGCACAGCCCCCCTCCTTCCTTGCACATCATAGCCCTTTCCTTTTCTCAGAGTGTCTACATTACTCTCTGTGCTATTCTAGCTCCTCCGTCCCTTCCCCTTTTCATATGGTTTTTATATAAACGATTCTAAAATCAATGACAGCTGGTATCAAGTCAGTGACGGACAAGATGTATGCTTGGGGGCTTATGTAGCACTGGTGTAGGCAATGCAGGGCTAGCAGGAAGAAGCAATGTATTTAGCACGACAGAGTGCAAAATGATTGGCAACAGGAAGGGGAATTGAGCAAAGGGTGTAGGTTAAGCATATTCTGCCCATGGTAAAGGATTTGCACGGAGAGGTGATGCACAGCACGGAGGGGGGCAGCTGATCTGCAGAGGAGAGGAGGGGGTCATGCTCAGCTCCGAGATGCAGCAACGAAGGCACAGAAAATGGTGCATGTGTGTTGAATACAACATCTGGGGATCAAGGTAAGATACAGGATGTTATTGTAATATAATAATGAACAATCTGCATTTCTACAGACTGCAAGATATGCTCATGATAGAGGACACAGCTGTATATAGACCACTGTGATTCACATCTTCATTTAAATAAGATAGGTAATGGGTTCTGGATCAGATATCTGAATAAAAGGAGGAGCAGGTTTCTAACTATTAGATATCTGAATGCAGGGAGGATATGGTTAGAGAGTCTGATATTCACAAAGGAAAGAGGAGCATAGATTCCTTATCAGATACAGTATAGTGAAAGGGAGATAAACTGTAGATCTTCGAGCCAGCTCCATGCACAAAGGACCAGACAGATTCTAGGTAAGGTATACACAAGGAGAAAAATATATGTTCTATATATGTATAGATAGAAGAAGACCTGAGTATTCTACAAAGGAGTAGACGGGTTGTCTTTATGTGTCCAGAGAGGAATAGGCTTCTTTTTTTTTTAGAAAGAAACAGTAGATAGATTTAAGATTAGGCACTATATACAGAGCTGATATCTATAGAATGAAGGAGACAAGTCCTAGGTCCCATATCAGACTAGAGTCCATTTATCTAAATCCTGTATCAGACTAATGGCTATATATCTAGGGATCAAAGGAGACAAGTCCTAGGTCATGTACCAGACTGAAGACCATATGCTTTTGGCATGAAGGAGACAAGTCCTAGGTTTTGTTTCAGACTGGAGATGATACATATATGTGTATTGAATAAAGAAAATAAGTCCTAGGTCTTGTATCAGAATGAAGACCATATATCTTGGAATAAAGGAAACAAGTTCTAAGTCCTGTATTACACTGGAGAAAAAATATATATAGAAGGAAGGAGGTCATATGTCTGTGGGATGATGCAGAACAGTCAGGTCCTATATCAGACAGGAGACCATATATCTGAAATAAAGGAGACAGATCCTAAACCCCATTTTAGACTGAATACAAAAAATAATGCTATAGAATAAGGGAGATAAATCTTCGGTCCTAAATTACACTGGAAACTATATATCTATGGAATGAAGGAGGCATGTCCTAGGTCTCATATCAAACTGGAGACCATATATCTGTAACATGAAGGTCACAAGTCCTAGGTTCCGTATCAGACTGGAGACCATATATCTATGGAATGAAGGAATCAAATCCTAGGTCCAATATCAAACTGGTTTATCTACCTGTGATAATAAGAAGACAAATCCTAGGTCTTGTGTCACATATCTGCATACATAAAAGGAGATGAGATCTAGGGCCATATCTGCTTAGAGAAATGGTGGGACCACCACAATTCTATAGCACGTTTCTATGTACAAAGAGGGGGGAGGGTTCTAAACCTGGATATATGAGTTCAAAGGGGGTAGGCCATTTCCAGATCACATATGTAGACCGACTGAAAGGGGAGAGATTTTGGGTCATATAACTGTAGAAATAGAATAGTTATCAGAATAGAAAGAGAAAAAGATGGACTTAGTGTTTACACTGAATGATCATGTTAAAGGTTCAGACCACCTAAAAGGAGTATTTTACCTATAGGTGATTTAAAATCATGATTTGAATGTTCCAACAGCAAGATTTATTTGCTATAACTCCTGACTCTGTTACTGTCCACCTGGACGTTTTGGTGTCCCTGACCACCTATAAGTGTTCCAGCTCCTCCTGTTACATTCTTCATAATACAAATAAAATAATAAATTCTGCACGGATAGTGGAAGCACCTCATAATAGCCACAGAAGGTAGAGAGACCCAGGAACTCGGCACAGAAATATCACCAATAGAGACCCCCAAAGACAGAGAAAACTGCCAGATGGTTAAGTCTCCAGCATCCAGAAAAATCTGTACGGTAATATTAATTCTGGGTGGACTAACCCTTTAAGGCAGAATATACTCATTTTTTAGATCACTTATTTAATTTGTGCTGTTTGAAAAATAGATTATTTCCCTGAAGTTCCTCTTTAAGCAGCAGTTGGTAATTTACTTGAGGTTGCCTCTATAATATGTTGTATTTGTTTTTGTCATCTCAGGTGAATCTCCATGGAACCTCTTGGACATGTGCAGCTGTACGACACAGAGTTTGTCCAGAATGGCAGGGCGGTCACTGTCTTGTGGGCTTCCTGCACCCTCTTCCTAGCCATCCTGGAGATCACAGTGCTCCTGCAGCCTTCCTGGGTTTTAGGTGGGGAGAGTAGTGGGCAGTTTGGACTTTACCAGGTGTGCGAGGAGACAGACTGGGGCACCGAATGCAGAGGACCACCGGCTGCTCTGGAGGCTCTCCCTCCTTTCCAGACTGCAGCCGGGTTCATGGTTGGGGCTCTCCTGCTGGTTCTGTTCAGCCTGGCCTGTATTGGACTGCTGCGGTTCTGTAACTCAGGGACAGTTTTCAAGTTGTGTGGTTGGCTTCAGATCAGTGCAGGTAAGGCATGGAACAGTGGTACCATATCTGGGTTTTATTTCTTAAAGCGGTTCTAAACCCTCCCGTTTTTTTGCCTATATCTACTGCTATCAAGCAGTAGATATAGGCAAACAGTTTAAAAAAACCCCGCTAAAACAGCAGTTTAAACTTACCTTTTTTCTTTGCGTGCTCCCGCAGCAAAGCATCTTGGGGCGAGCGCATGCGCAGTTCGGATTCTCGGCCCGGAGATGAGCAGAGACACAAGGTAAGTGTATGGACGTGTGCACCCGCATGCAGACACCGCTGGGTCGGAGAGCCGCCACACCGCTGGAGGGACAGATGAAAAGGACAGGAAAGAAGAAGAACGGAATAAGAGACATCATTTAAGGTAAGTGCTAACAGTAACATGGGGGGGAGGGGAAAAAAATTTGACTTTAATGTGACTTTAAAGTAAACCTTTCCTCGTGACATTTTTGCACATTTTGGATAGAATGTAGAGCTAAAATTTGTCAGGTTGTTTCTTTCTGTGCTCCCATTAAGCAGATATTCCCTCACTGCTGGAGCTCAAGGACTGCGTGGTAATGATAAAAAGTAGTAGCATTATACTGTGGCACCTCATTTCTTATTCTCCTGGCAGCTCATGTGCCATGCTCTCCTTCTGGACAGTGGCCTATATTGAAAGAACAGTGGGCAGTAGAAAAGAAAGGAATGTTACTACCAAATTGGTAATCAGATATCAGTAATTATTTTCAAGCTTTTTCCACTGTGTAGAGAGGTCAGAATGCGGTGCCCTGCTGAAATAAGAAATATTATATACATAGGGCAGGGCATCACACCCACATACACCTAGGGGTCTGTTTATAAACAGTTTGCAGGGCCCTTCACCCTGTGAATGTTCAAAAAGGAATGTTCTTAATATATTTTTTCCCAGTTCGAATGTAGTGTGTTGTAATAATACATTATGGCCACTAGAAGGAAAAAAAACGTTTTTGTAGATTTGGATAGTACTGAGGGGATAGAACCTCTGTCAAGTTTTAACTGTTGTCTGGTCCCAGTTCACTGATGTCTTCGAAAAAGGAAAGTGAGGCAAAACTCAAAATGTTGAGCTGCCACCAGAACAGGAATAGAGGGGACGTTTTTTAATGGAGACACTTGCTCCAATGACAATTGTCTAAGAGGGGAATTCTCTCACATTGAAAATATACCATCTCACTTCCTGTTGAGTCTACATGACAGGAAGTGAAGGAAAATCTTCCTTATAAGACTGATGGCAAATTACAAACTGATAGCAGTTTTAAGCCTCCATTACTCTATCCAAAGGTTTCGGCTTTACTCTTGACATCCCCTAATCTGCATGCTTGCTCTAGGTCAGTAAAGCCACAGCCAGCCAGCAAACTAGCGTTTTTATGAGCGGTCAGCTATGGCATTGTCACTTACTCCAGTTATCAGAACTATCATGCCATTATTTTTGACTTCTAAGAAACAACACACCAATAAAAATGCTCGTTAAAAACCTGAGGTCAAAATTACTGGGGTGAAGCCAGTAAGAAACCAATCAGCAATCATCTTTGACTGTCGGAACTTCTCTGCTCTGATTGTTCGCTATGGTTGCTGCTTTGAACTCGTCATATTTTTCCTGTTGACCTTTGTCCTTACTAACCTTATGTTTATGTCTATTTATTTTTAAGCCTCATGCCAAGCTTTGGGTTGCATCCTCTTCCCAGATGGATGGGATTCTGCCGCCGTCCGTCCATTGTGTGGCTATCGCTCAGACAGATACGAGCTGGGGACCTGCTCCGTGCACTGGGCATATATATTGGCCATACTGGGAATATTCGACTGTCTCGTTCTGTCTGTATTGGGGTTCACCCTCGGGAAACGACATGACGCCCTGAATCCCAGTGAAGTCAAGTACCCCCAAAAAGGTGGGGGCTCCTTTCTCTATGGTCTACAGACACATATTTATTTTTCTGCTTTATTATTATTAATGAAATTGGAACATTGTTCATATTATTAGTTTATACAAAACCAACATATTCCAAATATGCAGCTTGTCTGCAAAGCTCTCCTTGAGCCGCTTATTTGAATGCTGAGAGAGGCAGATACCTCTTTCGCCCTTGCCGGGAGATATCTGACGGTTTTAAGGCTCAGTTTGGGAGTCCAGGTCTAGTCTGTGAGAGTAGAAATCACATCAGAAATCCCAGCAATCCAAAAGGCGCTTACATTCTAAGGGCCGTATTTCACACACATACAGGGCCAATTGACCTTCCAGCATGTCTAGTGCTAACCACTAAGCCACTGTGCTGCCTATCAGACAGGACAGGAAACAATGAAACACCTCCCCACTTCCTGTCTTTTTAAAAGGTGTCAGACAGAACAGGAAGTAAGCATAAATCCACCCAATGGGGACACAGACAGCAATAAAAACACACTCTAAAAGAGTGAGGAAAGGTTTGCCTGAATACATTTAGGCTGGGTTCACACCTAGGCGTATTGAATATGCGCGTCTGTCGCGCGTTTTTTTTTACCGCGATCCGCGGTAAAAAAGTTGCGCGACCGTCGCGCGATTCCGAAGGCTACTTGGCTGTATCCCAATGTAAAACGCCCTAAAAAACGGCCCAAAGAAGTACATGTACTTGTTTGAGCGTAGGCCGCTTTGTAGGGCGTTTCAGACGGGCGGAAATACGGAAAGGTGTGAACCAGACCCATAGAAAACAATGGGATTTTCATGTTTGTACGTTTTGTTGAGCGTTCATAGAGCGTTGAACGCGCGACAAAACGTAAAGGTGTGAACGGGGCCTTAGGTGTCGATCTTTCCCAGCTCATATAATTAGCAGGTAAGATTTTGCATTTGCACATTTGCTGCCGTTGTTGGTTCTCCTTGGAGACTATAAAGTTCCCAGCATGCACTGAGTTCTGTAATTTAGTGGGAGCAGCTGCTGACTTCATGGGTGCATTGAAGGTTGTCTGCTCTCCAGCTAACAAGGCAATACCATGAATTATTGTTGTGTCCTTGTAATTAATCTACGTCCAGATGGGATGGTGAGTCTCCTCTGCTGACCTTGCTGGTCTGCAGCAGTAACGCGGCGGTAGAAGGTTGTTAGAGGAGCTGACTCAGTGTTCTGGTTGGGTCCAGAGACCGGAGTGGTACAAGCAGAGTATGCTGTTAATATTCTACTTGGGTAAACAGCTGAGACATGTAGGAGCTGCTTTTTGTCTATATGCTTGCATATAGTACAACAACACTGGGACAACACTGTTCAGAGCCTGCAATTCTACAGATTCCATGCCTCTGCCACTCCTCTGGCAGCTATTTGGACTATTAATGGTATACCCACAGTGGTGATGCCCACCCTGTGCTGCTCTAATTCTGTTCTGTACCCCCCCCTGACACCCATGAGCTTACAAAGGTAGTACGCCCACCGCAAGCCTGATTTCAGCCGAATTATGCTGGCTCTGTAGAATTATGTATTTTAGGTAATCATATAAGGGAGTTTAGAGTAGAGATCCCCTTAAGTGTGGCTGTGCAGGGCAGAGGGGGACTACTTGGCACATGACATTTCAACCAGGGAAGAGAAGGAGGTTTGGCAGGCAATGAGGATAGCTCAGGGGGCCACTGGAAGTGTGGACCACCAGACTGCTAATGTCAAGGCTGCAGTACAAATCATGGTTACAGTCCTTTGCTGTCAGGCAGAAAGGCAATCTAAAGTCCTTAGATAGAGATTAGATAGACTCCTCAGCTCCATCTTGGGGTGCTAGTGCCAAATAACATTTAACAGTTTCAAAAAATATTGTTTCTATTATAGATTGTAATATATGTACATGTTACAGCCATATTTGCTCATTACATACAGTTGTGTGAAAAAGTGTTGGCCCCCTTCCTGATTTTTCATTGTTTTGCACGTTTGTCACACTTTAATGTTTCAGATCATCAAACACATTTAAATATAACAATTATCAAAGATAACACAAGTAAACACAACATGCAGTTTTTAAAGGAAGGTTTTTATTATTAAGGGAAAACAAAATCCAAACCCACATGGCCCTGTGTGAAAAAGTGTTTGCCCCATAAACCTAATAACTGGTTGGGCCACCCTTAGCAGCAAGAACTGCAATCAAGCGTTTGCGATAACTTGCAATGAGTCTGTTACAGCGCTGTGCAGGAATTTTGGTCCGCTCATCTTTGCAGAATTGTTGTAATTCAGCCACATTGGAAGGTTTTCGAGCATGAACCACCTTTTTAAGGTCAGGCCATAGCATTTTAATAGGATTCAGGTCAGGACTTTGACTAGGCCACTCCAAAGTCTCCATTTTGTTTTTCTTCAGCCATTCAGAGGTGGACTTGCTAGTGTGTTTTGGATCATTGTCTTGCTGCAGAACCCAAGTTCGTTTCAGCTTGAGGTCATGAACAGATGGCCGCACATTATCCTTCAGGATTTTTTGGTAGACAGCAGAATTCATGGTTCCATTTATCACAGCAAGTCTTCCAGGTCCTGAAGCAGCAAAACAGCCCCAGACCATCACACTACCACCACCATATTTTACTGTTGGTATGATGTTCTTTTTCTGAAATACGTTGTTACTCTTACGCCAGATGTAATGGGGCACACACCTTCCAAAAAGTTTAACTTTTGTCTCGTCAGTCCACAGAGTATTTCCCCAAAAGTCTTAGGGAATCATCAAGATGTTTTCTGGCATAACGGAGACAAGCTTTTATGTTCTTTTTGCTTAGCAGCGGTTTTCGTCTTGGAACTTTGCCATGCAGGCCATTTTTGCCCAGTCTCTTTATTATGGTGGAGTCATGAACACTGACCTGAACTGAGGCAAGTGAGGCCTGCAGTTCTATGGATGTTGTTGTGGGGTCTTTTGTGACCTCTTGGATGAGTCGTCCCTGCGCTCTTAGGGTAATTTTGGTTGGCCGCCCACTCCTGGGAAGCTTCACCACTGTTCCAGGTTTTCACCATTTGTGGATAATGGTGGTTTGCTGGAGTCCCAAAGCTTTAGAAATGGCTTTATAACCTTTTCCAGACTGATACATCTCAATTACTTTCTTTCTCATTTGTTCCTGGATTTCTTTAGATCTCGGCATGATATGTAGCTTTTGAGGATCTTTTGGTCTACTTCACTTTGTCAGTCAAGTATTATTTAAGTGATTTCTTGATTGCGAACAGGTGTGGCAGTAATCAGGCCTGGGTGTGGCTAGAGAAATAGAACTCAGGTGTGATAAACCAGAGTTAAGTTTGGGGGCGCAAACACTTTTTCACACAAGGCCATGTGGGTTTGGATTTTGTTTTCCCTTAATAATAAAAACCTTCCTTTAAAAACTGCATGTTGTGTTTACTTGTGTTATCTTTGACTAATATTTAAATTTGTTTGATGATCTGAAACATTAAAGTGTGACAAACGTGCAAAGCAATGAAAAATCACACAACTGTATGCAAGCTCTGCTACCTGCTTATTAGTGCTGCACAATAGTTGTACATGACTGATCCTCTATTCTTACTTCATGTCAAATGTAATGTGATCTTGGTTGTCTAGGCTGCGTATTGAAAGCAAGAAGGAGGCACCTATATATACAGGGTGTACAGTAGGCACAGAACTGAAGAGAGAATATGTACCTTCTTGCCGGTCCTCCCATATTCTGTGTCAAACTTGTCAACAAAATGTTGGGAGAAGTGGAGTTACATTTTAACTTATGGTTACATTGCTGGCCTGTTCAGAATTTGCTGAATCAGGTTTAACCAGTTGATGGAGGGTGTCAGGAGGAGAAGGGAGGGAGATCAGCTCCTTGCTGATCTCTCTCCGGGCTGTGAACGCAGAAGTGATGTGTATCACATCACTTCCGCATTCACCTGTCAATCATCTGGCTGCTATAGCCAGAGAGAAGAAGCTGATGAAGCAGATCTCTGCTTCATACGCTTCTTTAGGGGTCCCAAGGTGACATTAGGGGTCCTAGAGACCCCTAATGTCTCCATAAAGAGGACCTGTCAGTGTGCCTTTGCTAATATATAGGGGGATTGTATCCCCCTATGTAATAGCAATAACAATAAGTGTTAAAAAAAAAAAAATATATATACATAAAAAAAGTTTAAAAAAACAAAAGTCTCAAATAAAAAAACTGACATGTTTGGTGTCTTTTTACCCGACGTGACCGCGTCTTTTATATTTTACCAAAAAATTGGGTAATAATAAATGTTTTAGAATTTAATATTAGGGGAAACAGGTTTTTTTTCCAGTAATTTTTCCTTAATATATTAAAAAATAAAACCCCCAGTGGTGATTAAATACCACCAAAAGAAAGCTCAATCTGTCCCCAAAAAATGGTATAAAATGTAGTTCAGTACAGCGTTGCATGACGGAATAAATGTCAGTCAAAGTACCGCAGCGCTGAATACTGAAAAATGGCCTGGATGGGAAGGGGGTTTAACACCACAGACTTCAAGTAGTTAATGTTGTTTATGTATAATTAATGTTTTACAGACTTCCCGTCAGAAACCCTGTGACCGCCAATGACAGCAAGAAGCAGTTTTTTCCATTGTGATGATGTTTTTGTTTTGTTTTTTAAATGGCAGAACTCTTTTATTTATTTATCTATTTATTTTCTTGTGTAATAAAAATAAACTGAGAGTGTGACTTGTATTTCAGAGATAAGTGAGTCCACAGATATGTTCCAGTATGTCCTCAGAAATTTCATGTCGGTCACTGATGGTTATTTGGGTCACTGATCCATTGGGGCTCCTCTGTCATACTGTAAATCAACCGAAATGTACAGGAAAACCAGACCAGTTATTGAGAAAGCAACAAGGAGTTTATTTCATCATAAAACATCAAAAGGACAAGCCAGCAGGTTTAGGAGGTTCTAGCGTTTCGAAACGCTAAGTGTTTCTGGGGTTCTAAAAAAATTGGATGGTCTCATGCTTAAATGGGTTTAAAATTCTAATAATTACATCCTAGGGTTAAAGGGGAACTAATATCCACTTTACTTACCTCCACTCCAGTGCAGAAATGTTTGCCGCCAACATCTTCGTCTGGTCTTCTGGGTGCGGCATCTTTGGCCACGTTGATTGGCCAGCCCGGGATGATGTAGCTCCTGTGCAATGCACACAGGAGTTTATTAATTCCAGCAGGAGTTAATTCATTTTATGGGCTTTAGTTCCACAAGATGTTGAAAGGTGATGCGAGGAATCTGACACCATGCCTGATGAATAACATATCCCATACGATGCAGTGTACGACGAACAGTGCGTTCAGAGATCATTTGAGAGGATCCCTGATTAAGATCTGCAGTAATTTGATGCAATGTTGCCCTTCTGTTGTCTTGTACCAGTCTTGCCACTCTCCGTTCTGCCCTAACATTGACTAGTCGCTGGCGGCCACATTTCGCACGTTCAGACCCAGATTTTTGGCTGACAGTCCAGTCTTTAAACACTTTTTTTTGCAGAAATATTGTTTATGAAGTTTTCTCACAAGCAAGTATAAAAATAAAACAACTTACAAAGTAAAACAACATACAACATACAAAGGCAGCATAGGGTAGAGGTGATTGCGTGGTCAAGAAGGGTGGATCATGCATTTATGTCAGTGTCTTAAACTCATCCGTTGCCATAAACATTAACATAAACATTAACCACGGCCTCCATCTGGACTGAAACGCTCCTCGGATCTCATTAAATGGCACATTTCCGCAGACCATTCCCCCAGTGTTGGAATCACCTGGGTGTTCCAATTTCTCGGAATCAATGCCCTAGCAGCATTGACAAATAATCGTAAAAGAGATTTCTTTGCCCGAGAGATGGATCCCGGAAATACCGATAGTATTGCCATCTGAGGCGTGAGTTGGAGATCACTGGCAGACATTCTTGAGTACACGTGTGAGATGGTTCGCCAGAAGGGGACGATCAGAAGGCAACTCCACCAGATATGTGATAACGTTCCCACCCCTGTGAGGCACCTCCAGCAAGTGTCCGGTAGAGAGGGAAAAATCAGATGCATCCTAGCCGGGGCCCTGTACCACCTAGTCAAGAGCTTGTAGTTGCGTTCCTGTACCGCTGAGGACATGCAGAGACTATGAGTGAAGCAGAAGCATTTCCGCCTCTCTTCCTCGGAGAGGACCACGCCCAATTCCTGGTTCCCATGCAGAGATGAAGTACGGGGATTCCCCTTCAAGGCCAGAGGATATAGATACAGTGCCATAATCCTGTCGACAAACGCAGGGGGAAGACCCGAGTGGAGCAATGATGCCTCTAGAAAAGACCAGCTGACTCGGTCAAACGCTTTTTCAGCATCGACCGAGAACAAACAAAAGGGAAGACCGTGGGAACGGGCGTGATGAATCAGGGTAATTGTGCGTTTGGTATTATCTTTGGCACTACGCCTGGGTACGAACCCAACTTGATCTTTGTGAATGAGCCGTGGGATCAGGTCAGTCAAGCGGTGAGCCAGAAGTTTGGCATACAGCTTAACATCCACATTGATCAAGGAGATGGGGCGAAAATTATTGCAGTGCATGGTGTCTTTGCCGGGTTTGGGTAGAACCACTACGTGAGCCTCTAGAGATTGGCCAGTCTTTAAACATTTTAACAACAGCTGCTCTTGAACATTTAAAGAATTCTGGTGTTTGGTGATACTCGCTCCATGGCTCCGAGCGCCAACAATCATCCCACGTTCAAAGGCTGTTAAATTGCGTTGTTTACCCATATCTTCAGAAAAAAGTCACTTCTACTGTCGTGGTAAACAACCTGCTTCCCTATTTATAATGGGCTGGCCCTCTAGCAACTTCAGCGCCAAATTATAGCTAATTTGCCTACAAACGTCAGGTGGTCATAATGATCTCGCCACTCAGTGTATTTGCACATTATGGCACACGTACCTTACCACAGTTCCCTCCTCCAGCATCCAGGTTGTCAGTCACTGCTCTGTCCTCCCCTGCCACAATCTCCTTTGACACTACTTTCAGATTCCCATTTATTGTCTTCAGTCATTGAGTGGCCTTTAACCCCCCGGTACCTGGCTCCATCAGGAATGAGCCAGAGTGTGCCATGCATAG
The DNA here is from genome assembly GCF_000935625.1 of Nanorana parkeri. NCBI lineage: Eukaryota > Metazoa > Chordata > Amphibia > Anura > Dicroglossidae > Nanorana > Nanorana parkeri. The sequence goes on from NW_017306583.1 coordinate 818,352, forward strand.
TTCATGCGCTATACAGTTTACACCAGTGGCGTAGCACTAGCCATAGCATCCTTTCTTAATTGGGGTGCCAAATGGCTCCACCAGGGTTGCAGTCAAATTTTCGCACAGCGGCCACGTCGCCATGGTGCAGGCGGGCCGGCCACCAACACATGCTGCTACATCAGGACCGCTCACAGCTTTCAAAAGAGTACAGAACGGGACCTCTGTTCATACCTGCTACACCTCCCTCCATGCTGTTGGAACAATTCGGTGCAGGCTGGACAGCGGGACTCTGATGTTAAGGGGGGACTGAGATATCTGATGTGAAGGGGGACTAAGGACTCTCATGTAAGGGGGGGAATGAGGACTCTGATGTAAAGGGGGACCGAGGTCTCTGATGTGAAGGGGGACTAAGGACTCTCATGTAAGGGGGGGAATGAGGACTCTGATGTAAAGGGGGACCGAGGTCTCTGATGTGAAGGGGGACTAAGGACTCTCATGTAAGGGGGGGAATGAGGACTCTGATATGTGAAGGGGGTCTAAGGATTCTAATGTGAAGGGGGACTGAGGTCCCTGATGAGAAGGGGGGGGGGGCTAAGGATTCTGATGTGAAGGTGGAACTGAGGACTCTGATGTGAAGGGGAAACTGAGGACCCTGACGAGAAGGGGGAATGAGGTCCCTGATGTGCAGGGGGTACTGAGGTCTCAGATGTGAAGGGGAATCCTGATGTTAATGGGAACTCTTTTTTAACATCCAAAAAAAGTATTATATTAATGGTGAAATTCATGGACTCACTAAATAGTGACTGCAAGGAAGGTACTATGAGAGGAAGTGCCGTGCAGGGTTGGCCCTGAGTGATACAAATCGAGGGCTCAATTACTTTGCTTTCTCAGGAAATTACTGATATTTTGGTTCTTTTGCAGTTTATTGCTACTCTTGTTTATGAAGGTTGTAAAGTATGTACTGAGGATGCAAAAAGAGTTATAAAAATAGTCTGATTTTCATTTTAAATAGAAAAAAAAAAACCTTTAAAATCTGGAAGTAAAAAAGATGGAACATTCATTGTTAAAGTATATCTAATGTCCAAACCTTTTCCCCATTTTGGATAGGGAATGGTTAAAACCTCATCAGGTTTTTCTGCCTTCATTATCCTTTTGGAGGGATTTCCCTTCACTTCCTGTCTTGTAGATCAAATAGGAAGTGAGATTAAATCTGTCTACAGTGAATGAAAACCCCTCTTGGATGGCTGTCTCTAGAACAGGAGGAGATTACCTGGTCTTAGTGTTGCAATTTTCCCCTTGTCAAGCCACATATACAAAAATAAAAGCAGCTGTGGAGCCTGTGCAAAATACTACAGGTTGTTCGTCCTTAAAGTGGACGTCTGGTCATATATTTTTTTCATGTATAGCTATGTGTATCTCTCTGACACAGATCACAGTACTCACCTTGACAATCCTTCATGTGATTTTCTCTCAAGAAAGACAGAACCATCTTTGTTCAGGCATCACCCAGGGTCAGCACTTACTTCCTGGGCTGAGATGCTGGCTCAAAGTCATGTAAATCCAGGTACCTGTGCAGTTTTTGCTGTGTTCACAAATGTCTGACACAGATGCTGTAGCCCATCACCTTCTGATTTCCTCCAAGAGTACAGTGTATAGTCTAAGTCCTGATTCACACATCTGAGCATTTTGAAGCTTGAAGCCCTAAATTCCAAAACACTCAACAATCAAAATCTCATGCTTTTAAATTGTGCCTGTTCACCTATGAACATTCAGCTGCCTGTAGCTCCACCAGAGGTGTAACTAGAAACCCCAGGGCCCCGGTGCAAGAAACCATTAAGGGCCCCCCCCCCCAATAAAAACATGGATCCCAGCAATACATTATAATGTGAATAAATATAAAATCAGTTTGTCTTTTGTGTGTTTATTGTCATTTGTGGAAATTATAAAAATTAATAAAAATATATTTTGGAAAAAAATATATAAAATCAGCAGCAGCTTCTTACTCGCACCTGTCGTCCCTCCCCCTCCCTCACGGCTCGACTTTTCAAGCAGAATGGGGCATTTTTGGTCCCATGGACTTCAATGTGAAAAATGCCTGAAAACAAATTTTTTCGAGGCTAAACAACCATCTCCTTCTCCTAGTACCTAGCTTTTTATTGGCTAACACAAAACTGCTCACACCTGAATATGCCTGAAAAACCACACAAATGATAACACTCTAGTTGCTTTTAGACCCCATTCACACTGAACGATTTGTAGCGCGATTTCAGCTCAGAAATCGCTGAAATATCAGCTCAGTGTCGCTCAATGTAGCTCGTCCAATGCATTTCAATGGAGCTGTTCACATCTCACAGCTCAATGTCGCCTGTAGCTTGTCGCTCGAACATGACCTATTTTTCAGCAGATTTTGTGCGATTTGGCCCAATAGACTTCAATGGTGTAGCTCAATGTTGCGCGACATTGTCGACCTATAGAGGTGTCACTTTTGCATAGAAATATAAGAAGGAACATAAGCAGGAAAAAAGAAGAGGAATTATGTCACATCAATACCGCTTTTGATTGGTTACAGCCCAATGTAGCAGCTACAAAGACCCTGCCAAAAGTCTTGCTATGTAGCACGACAAAATGTGCACTGTAGCTCAATGTGCTTTTTTGGATGTAGCACAGTGTGAATAGGGTCTAAATGCTCCATCCATGCTCGGGTGTGAATTAGATCATTGCAAGAGGAGATGCTTTCTTCTGCCTGCAGCAGACTGATTGTCAAAGTTAGCCACCTCTATAATGGCAGAGCTTTTTTTTTTTGTAAAGTGATGCTGTTACTGTGATTGTGATGGGATGTCAGAAATTTATAGTCGCTGATAGATTCAATTTAAAGTGTAAGTTAACTTTCCCAAAGGAATTGGTAAAATTACATTAGCCACTCCAATCTGGCTCCCTTTATACCCCCCCACGAATGCTCTTTCCTCTCCGCCGGTACGTGTGTACTATCCGTACCCCATATTGCCGTGTAGTATAGCCCTGCACTATGGATTTTTAATTTTGCTTGCAAATGGCTTAGATAGTGGATGCATGGATAATACACCTGTACGGGCAGAGGAGAAGGAGCATTCACTGAAAGGTAAGTATAGCTGGAGGTGGGGAGAGGGGGCCAGATTGGAGCGGACAATTCCATTTTCCCAAATTCACTTTCCTTTGGAATATGCAAGTCACCTGGCTGTTGTACTGATCCTCTGGCTTCAATTCTCAGCCACTGAGCTGAAACAAGTATATATATCAGTACAGCCAGTCCTTCTCTGTGTTCTTGGTTCAGGTCAGTGACTCAATGTATGGAAGCTAAAGGATGACAGCCAGGTATCTAGCATTCTCAGAAGGAGAGGTCACTATTGGCTGCCTCCATGTTTCCTTTAATCATAGAGAATGTAATTTATCTGAAGGACTGGGTCTTTTGGAGGGAAAAGAGAGACAGGTGTGAATTCTCTTTGGGGCATGAAATTCATTCATATGACAATCCCCCTCCCCCCCCCTTTTCCCCAAAGAACCTGCACAAAGAGTCCATTGATGCACAACTTTATATAACTTTTTGCAGCGCAATATACAATAAATTACATTTCTTTTCAGATCAAAGTGCACATCTAGGCAAGAAGCAAAGTTAAAAAAATAATGCACATACAAAAATTGAAACACGTCAGACATGACTCAGTAGAGGGCGCAGTGTGAAAAAACACACATACACGAACGCATTATGGGCCGGCCGGTATGTCAGGAGCAGCAGGGCTGGTTGCGGTTCTCTGCTCCTATTGTTTGGCTTTGCAGCAATGAAATGCTCTTGCCCTGCTGGTAATAAAGGAGCCATTTCTGCAAAGCCTCAATAGACCCAGTTTTGTGAATCAATTCTCCTGCCTCTATATGCATCCAAGATGGCACAACTGAGTATAAACAACTACTCTAAGCAGAGAAAAATATTCTCTGCAGAGGACACTTTCATAGCAGGAGTTTAAGTCACAGAGAGTGTCAGATGGCTATGGGCATGAGTCAGGCTACTAGGAACGCTTAAGCAAGATGGAGCGAATCACAAATTTGCATGGACAACTACTCTCAATGAGGAATAATTTTCTCTGTTGAGGACACTTTCTTACTCGTGAGCTCTAATCACAGAGAGGGTCAGATGGCTCTGGGCAGCACTTAGTCTGAATTTACTACAAACAAGTCCTGATTTGACACATTGGGGTTTTATGGTGGGATAAGTTGTGTAGCAGGAACTATAAAGTGAAACAACGGCGGCTCAGGGAACCTGTTGGACATTGCGGGTGCATGAAGATGGAGAGGTCCTGAGTGAATCTTGTGGTTTTAACATTCCTGTTTTAGCAGAACTGAGTGATAGCTGTACATCCAGCCACGTAGATTAAGCTGCCATTCTACAGTCCATAGTTATTAAAGGGCAAACTCTACCCAAAACAGCTTCTTCTGTATTAGATAGAGTGGAGTGGGCTCCATATCTAGTTGGATGTTTCCTGATGTTCAAGTGCCCAGAGGAGGGGGCTTCCTCCACCCTGACAAGGGATATGGCCCAGACCAGGCCAACTGAGAGGTGAGATTCCTTGAAATCACTGACTATGATTTCCCAGAACATTCAGTACAAGTAGCTGAACTCTTGGCCTGGCTCATTATGTGTCACGCCCCACCTTGGGGTAGCTGCAAATCCTCCTCAGCTACCCCAGGGAAAGCCATACAAGAGACACAACTTTGGCCCACTTCATCAAATACAGAGAATACTGTTTTCAGGGGAGTTACTGTTTAAAGGACTGAGAAAGCATCATGAACGTGGAGCTATTGTGACTACAAGAAGGCAGCATGGTACACATGGCAACCACAGGCCAAATTTATTTTTCAGTTGGCTGAGAGACTGATGCAATGTGTAACGTGGACAGATTTTTTATTTTTTTGCACAGGTTTGAAAATGTAAAACAAAATCTAGTTGTCCTGGGCAATGCAGGCACTTTTTGCAGACACTGTCAAGGCCTAGTGAGACTCAACAGGGGTTACATTCTGATTCAGATGTCGCCATAGCAACCAAGCAGAAGTTGGCTACCTTTAGCATGGCTAACACTCTTTGAACGGATTGCTTTTTGGCATTTGGCCAGAGCAGCCAATTACAGCACCACCGTACTTTTTCTGCTATAGGTTGGAGGTTTACTACTGGCTTCCAATGCCTTCTGTCTGCCCTCTTGCCTTTCTAATAATTTTAATTCGTGAAGCTCTAATGCCATAGCCTTTCTCTTCAGTTTTAACTTTTGTATCAAATTCTTAGAGTTTCCCTTGCCTGTGAGATTGTATAATAAGGCACAGCAAAAGGCAATCACTGCATGCAAAGTGCAGGGACTCATGACAACTAATACACATTTTTTCTCTTCAATTAATATGACTACAGACAATTATACAATTATGGTTGCCATGGGTTACTACCTTTTCCAAATAATTAATGCTCTTGTTTTAAAAAGGCAGTCATGCTCACATGCTCGCTCTGATCTTCTAATTCACACGAACAGGAGGTCTACCTGGAAGGCTACTGGAAACATGGCTGTTTGTCTGAAACCATCCTGCTCTTTATTGGTGACGTAAATGGCATGTTTGCAGCAAAATCGGGCACTCTCAGACAGCTTTCCCAAATGATTCACTGGATAAAAACAGGGGCAGTAGGTTACTTTGCTCTGTTTGTGATGGGAAGCTGGTTAAAATGTGCCTAGTTTGAGGGCCAGAAGGGTCAAAAAAGGGTGTTCTTTACCTGTCTTTTTCTGACAATCTGCCATGGGCCCACAATTAGTTAAACATTGTTGCTGGAGTTCCCAAAGCTTGCCTGAGAGGGTCTGCAGCTGTACCCCAGCCCCCTGTAATTTAAATGAAACTGTCAGCCATTTTATTATTTGAAAGGTAGAGATCCTGTCTAAGAACCTGCTATTACTTTAGCCAAAAAAGCCTCCTCTGTGCCCATCAATAATGTAGCTGAACTTTGCTATTGGGGGTCTGACTTCAGTGGTGGAGTCTCAATGGCCAATAAGGAGGTCTGATCCTAAGCAGAACTTTTACTTTTAAGTTTACATTAAGGTTTAAGGTTGGTCACATACAGGTGTTTTGGTAGACTTTGGTAATGAATGGCAAAGTGCCAGCATGTCAATACCTGGTAGGGCACATTGTGGCAGTTAGTTCCTCAACTGTTGGCTGTAGTTAGTCTATCTTGGATCTAAAATGGTAGAATTGAAAATGGGTGTGTGTGGGACAAACAAAATACTGCATGATTGTGTATTACAGATATATATGTACAGAGAAAGGTGTGAGCATGGTGCTGAGGACTGTACGTGGGATTTTATGTAGAATTATTCAGGAAAATATTTTAGCAGCTGCTCAGTGACCCTTTGATCTGTGAAATGCTGGGCTCCCCTCTGGTGTTCGAGTTCCCCCTCTGGTCTTTTCCTGTGCACTACCCCATTGGCAGCATAGTCAGGGTTGTCAGTATCTAGACGTTTTACACGTAGGAGATTTTCTGGGGCATCCTCGCTGCGGTCGTCTTCCAGAGAACGCCGCATGCGTCGCGGTGCCTTCGAGGACAAACGTTGAGGCATTTCTGCTTCGCTCATTGCTGACAGGACGCGCGTCACCAGGTACCTGTATTGTAAAAGAAGATATATTTTATAATTTTCACATTAAGGACATATTTATCATGAAAACTCATAAAATGTATTAAGCAAAAGAGCTTTTATATGATGCATAGGATGTGAGGTGAAAGATCAGCTTTTTTGATGACCAAACTGTTTAATTTTGGAGATTGTCAATGTATGACAGAGACTAAACTTGGTGCCTGGCATTGTTTTTTACATAAAATTTACTTACATAGAGCATGCAGGTCCCTCCAGCTTACCTTAACATCTCTTCATCCATGGGATAGCCATCATCATTGGCTTCTTCTGGTGCCAGCCGTAAAGCAGGGCCTTCAAATGCCCGGTTTTGTCGGTAGTAGCTCTGCAGAGCTTGTGCCATTTGGTTGCGGGAGGCCTGTGGCCGTGTCCGGCTGGTCACCACCTCGGTCTCATCATAATCTTGGTAAGGTCTCTGGTAGTCTCCCTCAGGCTGAGCAGGGCCAGCATATGCCTGCAGCTGGTCAGTGTAGACCTTACCCTGGTTAATCTGATTCCACAGATGCAGAAGATTAGCCAGATAGATGGTCTCCTTGTCTCTCCTCTGACCTTCCTCTACCAGCTGTTGTAGAGATGGACCGTTCCGAGCCGAGTCCAGTCTGCGGGGGGAGCCCATTCTTTCCAAGGCCTGAGCAAGGAGTTCTTCTTGAGGGTAGGCGGCAAATCTGGCGAGCATGGCTTGGTTTAGGTCAGCGTATAATGGTTCATTTCGAAGAGCTTCTGGTTGAACATAGGACATCATATCAGCTTCATAAGGGATATTAGCTGGGAGGCTTCTTCTGACCCTTAGGGGAGCTCCAAGGTCATCGTGAGCCAGTAGGCCCAGGGGCTGGAAATGGAAGACAAAGGTTTAATCAATAATACCTTTTATTCTGTTTTCTGGTTATCTAAAGAGGAAACCCTAACAATGAACTTATTTGCTCTCTATTGGTTTATTAACTATATAATTTAAAGCATATTGTTATAACTGTTGGATAAATGCCTCAAAATACCTCTTGATCCTGGGGACGCAGCATTATCTCAAGCAGTCATATCAGACATGCACAAGTTAACTTAGTTGCCTACAATCCCCCTCAATATTAAGAAGATGAGGAGATGTGTTTATTTTCTGTACCACTTACACACTTCGTGTCCTTAGGTGACAATGCTGATCCTCCTTAACTTAGTGTTTTCACCCTAGGACAGGAAGAGTGTTACTAGAAGGACAACTTCAGTTGAAAATAAAGGCAAAATACCTGAAACACAAAATTAAATGCAGCCCCTATATCTAAGGACTGGTAAGCTGCAATATATTTACTGCCTTTTCAGTTGAACATGTATTATGTAATTTGTAGCCCTGCAGAGAATGTATTGGACTAGCTGATTTGTATATTCTTACATAAATTACAGCATTACACAGCAAATAATGGTTATGTTTTACAGGATGAGCATCACTTCTCCATCCTAGGTTATATTTATGCAAATGCAACACCATTAACAACTAAGCTTAAAGAGAACCAGTCTCAACTGGGCTCATGTAAATATTCTTTCTTAACTTATAATCGTGCAATCTTATCTAGGAAAGGTTTACACCGGCTCCTTATTTTATTTTTCATTAGTTTGCCTGTGTCTTAAGACGGCCAAGGTATGCCACTTAACAGCATTTTTGTGGTTCTGCTATATGCTGACGAATGGAAAGATAGGTAGATAGAGAGACAGGCAGACAAATTCAGGTGTTTCCACCTTTCAAACTATAGCATAGTTATTTACTTGAACCTCGGTGGCACCATGTAATTCTGTGTCCACCTATATATCCTGTGACACTCTTCTGCTTTCTATGGATCTATATATCTCCTAGGGATGCCATATTAATACCATCCCTCTATACACACCCAGCATCCTTTAGGCCCCTGTTTGCTGCAGATTCCCTAGTGACTGTTGTATCTCCCAGTGTCCTCCAATTATCTGCAGGCAGACACTAATCAGTGGTTTATCAGCATCTATGACTAATACCCCAAGCATCTGCAGAAGAAGAAAATGTCATTACAGATAATGAGGCATTGTATGAGATCCCTGGACAGTAAAGGCTCCGTACACACAGCAGGATGTGGAGGGTTGTGTACCGTGTAGGTGATAAAACATATAATATGATGGGAGGCTGAGATGGAGTCTGTAACGGAGGTCCATGGATGTTCTGACACAATAATAATTAAAAATCACAAATCATAATATAATGATAAGGGGGTATTGCATAGATCAATATAGAAAAAAGTAGGATTGGCCTAAGATCCTTAGATGATGCCCTGTCTTGATAGGCTGGGCAGTTTGGGCATGTGCCTTGGGTCTAGTGACACCTCTCTAACACAGCATGCCACTTTTACTGTCATACTCTGATGTATGCCTGCAGTAACAGGTGAAGTGCTGCCTCATTGTTTCCTCCAGAGGTGGGAGGCATTGGTGTGGGATCCTTACAGATTGTTCTAGGTAGTAAACACTGCTGAAGCTCCCACTGACCACTATTACAAAGAAACACTGATCATTGAACACCAATGTAAAGTGGGCACTGACCACTGAACACTAAAGTATGAGTAAGCACTGACCATTGAACACCAATGTATATGTGGGCACTGATTAAGGAAAACCAATCAGTATTGGGTAATTGACCACTGCACACCAATTTATAAGGGGGCACTGTCCAATAAATGACAATGTATGAGAGGGCATTGATCACCAATGTCAAGGTGGTACAGACCATTGAGCACCAATGTTTAAGGGGCACTGATTACTGAACATGAATGTATAAGGGAACACTGACCACAAAGCACCAATTTATAATGGGCCACTAACCACTGAATACTAATCAATAAATGGACAATAACCAATAAACACCAACATACAATGGAGCAGTGACCATTGAGCACCAATGTATATGTGGGCACTGATTAATGAATACCAGTCAATAAGGGGTAATTGCACACCAAGAGGGCACTGAGCAATGAACAACAATGTATAAGGGGCATTGGTCACTAATGTCAAGGTGGTACAGACCATCAAACACCAATTTATAATGGGCCACTGACCACTGAATACTAATGAATAAATGGAAACTAACCAGTAAACACCAACATACAATGGAGCACTGACCATTGAGCACCAATGTATAAGGGGACACTGACCACCAGTGTCTTGGGGGTACATACTACTAAAACCCATTATATACGGGGGCACTGATCAGTGAACAAAAATGTCAAAGGGGGCAACATTAATCATCAACAGTTAAGGGGCAATAACTACTATTTAAGGGGGTACTCACCACTGAACATTAAAATAAAGAGGCGCTTACTTCTTGCAGCTGGACTCTATAAGTACTGTCCACTATCAAACTGTACTATACACTGTGTTGTACATTTTATAGTCCTGACCCCTGAATAAGCTATGTTGTACTTAACATAGTCCTGACTGCTGCACCTTATATGCTAAAATGTGGATTATATAGTACTGACCGTTGCACTCCATACGCTATTGGTTATGTTACATAGCCCTGACCTCTAACTTCTGCACCTTATACACTATATTGCCCATTCCACAGGCCTCACTGCCATATGATACATATTCCTAATTGCTGCATCCCATAAACTATGTTGTACATTAACTATTCCTGACCAAAGTGTTTATTGTATCCACAAGTAGCTGTTAGTTGTGTAGTCCACAACTGTTTTGATGAGGGCTTAACGTGTTCGCTCTACGTCATATATTCTGTGTGCAGAAAAGCATATGTAAAGAAAGAGTTTAGTTTTTATAATTAGCCTTTTTTGTGAGGTTAATGTGTGTCTGTGAGACTGTCATGTATAACATAGTATTTAATAGATATTTTGTGGGTACAAAGACTGTGGCATATGTGTGCAGTGTATATATCAAGTAGGCACAGGTTTTATTTAAACATTCCCCTTTAAGGCACTCCCCGGTTAGGCGCAATCTTGCCACGCCTACCAATAGTTGTGGCACGCACTCTGCACAATTTATCCCCTCAGCGTGCCCCAGGGTACCCCATGTCTTTCACAATCCTAGCAACAAGAGATGTACAAGATGGAGGAGGATGGATGTAGATAGAAAAAACAGACAGACAGAGATTGTTGTTGAATGGAGCAGAGAAACTGAAGGGTGGGAAACTGGGGAGATAGAGACAACTTGGCACAGAGTGATAGATCGATAGATAGATAGATAGATAGATAGATAGATAGATAGATAGATAGATAGATAGATAGATAGATAAAACATGAGATGGAAAAAGAGGGAAGGAAGATAAGGGGAGGTGGTAATGAAGTTAAAAGAAAATGAGAATATAAGCCAAGAAGAAGAAGCATAGAGTTAAAAGGAGAGGGGACTAGAGAAAATAAGAGAAGGTGGTGGGGTTCATAGAAAGTGGGGTGAAGAACCAAGGAGATGGTGGTGGTATAAATATAAAATGGGAAGAAGAGCCAAGATGAATATAGTTCAAAGGAGGGAGGCGAGATGAGATAAGGAGAGGTGGTAGTGAGGTTAATAAAAATGGGGATATAAGCCAAGAAAAAGAATAGGGTTAAAAGGAGAGGTGACTAGAGAAGATAAGGGGGGTGGTGAGATTCATAGAAAGTAGGTTGAAGAACCAAGAAGAAGAATAGCGTTAAAAAGGGGAGGGGGGGAGGGTTAATAGAAGAAAAATAGAGATAAAAAGAGAAAAAGGGGAATAAGGAAGCTGGGGAAGGGAAAGAGAGAGGAAAAGAAAAAGAGGGTCAGAGAAGGAGAAATGGAAAGGAGGGGAAAAGAAGAGAATGAGAAAGAAAGGGCAAAGGCAACTAAGAGGGAGAGAGAGAAAGAGGGAGATAGATGAGAGGAGAAGAGAAAAAAAGAGAAAGATGATAGGAATGGGGGAGAGAAAAAGAGAGAAAGGTAGAAGAGGGAGAGAAATTATGTGAACAGAGACAGAATTTGGGATGAAATTGGAAAGATAATGGGAGAGGAAGAAGAGAAATGGAAAAAATTAGAGACGAGAGAGAAAGATAGGGGGAGAAGAGAGAGGCGACATAGCAATGGAAATAAACCTATGTGATGAGGACTACAGCTAGAAAGAGATTCCCTGGAAATTCAGCGACTAACCTTGCCAAGGATGCTGGGGACAGACAGACAGACAGTGACAGCCACCAACACGACACAGGGGCCCATCCTGATACGAAGACGCTGCCCTGATTCGAGAAGCTGCGACTGCTGGATGAAGAGACTGAGGACTGCTGGAGAAAAGGGGGGGGGGGAGGGAGATGGAGCACCTCCCCCCCCCGCTGCATTGTCACAGCAGCCTGGAAGAGTCAGAGCCTGGGTACCACTGATGCTACCTGTCACTTCATTGGAACACACTGATACAAAGACATGCTGACCTTCCACCCCCTCCTCATATAGAGAAATCAACACTTCACCCAGGGGATGGTGTGCAGACAGAAGGGACTGAATGGAGGCAGTATATGTCACAATTAGCATTTTCATGTTATGGTATGAAGAGCTAGTGGCCATGTTTGCAGAGCCTGCAGAACCGTTTAGATTCAGTGCTGGGCCATTTATTTAGAGGAGACACACTGATGTGGGCACTAGGGGTGACTGATGCCCTCAAAAAAGTGCCATGAAAGGGGGGGATGGGAAATTAATGAAGCAGTGGAAGGTCAAATAAAAGTAAGCTGAAAAAGAAGTGTATGGTAAGCTTAATTAATGGGGGACCCATCTTCGCTGTGGGTGTCCTCCATGTGGTGAAGTCCAATGGTTGCGACTGGGTAATAGGGACCAATGTCTGCGGTCAATTAATAACGTCCCTGAGGCGGTGTATGACGTTTGGGCAGCAGGTACAAAATGTGGCCGCAGATGCAAATTTCTTTATGGTTCATAGTGCCTTCAAGGACCTGAAACTTGAGACTTTTATACGGTCTGGTTATTTGTTGAGGTTGGGTTTTTTTTAAAGGTTTTGTTAATAAAAAGCCATTGTGGCCATTAAACTCCATCCCATTGTGTATCAGTATTATTTAGTACAGGGAAGGATTTGGGGGAGTTTACATGATAAAGAGGTAAAGTGGAGAAAGTGGACCTCTGAGCTACCTTAGTCATAAGAAGTATTTAATGCAAAGTTAATATCTGCTTTGGTGTTGTTTTCTTTTCATCACATGCTCAGTTTAAATTGCCAGGGTTGTGATGGGTTAACTTAAAGGAGAACTATGAGGTGAGTGCTTTTCACTCACCTCATAGTTCTAGCCGACCTGTGACAATGAGACTTTCACAGGTCAGCTCAGTAGATCAGGAAGTGAGCGAACACATACCGGCGTTCGCTCACTTCTTGATCCTGTCACAGCTCTCTGCCGTGACAGGGGAGTGGCTGGATTCCCCCCTCCCCGCTCCGATCCTCCAGCGTTGACTGGCGAAACGGACGGGGGAGGGGGCGGGTACAGCTTGCTCTGCCTCTAGATAGGCAGAGCCAGTTGTCACTCACGCAGCTGGGCGGATCCAGACATAATTGTCGGGATCCGCTTCAGCTGCGGCGTCTCAGTATACTGCAAGCTTTAGCTCACGGTATACTGAGCTTAGGGTGACGGGAGGACTAGGGCCGGATTTACTCTCCCTGCCGCCCCAAGGCCAGGTTCTGTGATGCGCCCCCCCGCCAACCCTATGTAGAGAGGGCAACTTCCCCACAAGGACACCGCTGCCCCCCCGAGGCTGAGCCTCGGTGGCCTTGTGGGGAATCCAGGCCTGGGGAGGACGCTAGTTTGTGTCCTCCCGTTACCCTAAGGAGAACTATGGGGAAAAGCCCGAACCCCATAGTTCCCCTTTAAACAAAAAGTTCTTGTGACTTAAAAAGTATTATAAAAACAATTTAAAAGTTTTATAAACAAAACTAAAAATGTAGACAGAATGATCCCTTTTCTTTAACAGCCATCTTATGCACTCATGCATAACAATAAAATGTCATAGATGCCAAAACACTGTTGACATAAATAGAAGGAAGGAAAAGAGGGATGGAAGAAGAGAGAAGGAAGGAAGGGGAGAAAGAAGAACAGAGAAGGAGAGATGGAAATACTTTTGAGGATGGAGGAATTTATATATGTTGTGGCATTGCGTGGCAAGACCACGGTGTTATGTGGCCTCAAAGTGACCCAGGATTTTCAGCCAGAGGGGCTGAGTGGCTCCAGGAAGCAATTGCTTGTATCAGGAAAGAGCTGGCTTTTTAGTCCTTTGCATGTTTTCTGGCTCATAGTTGGGATCCTGGAGCTGGGAGATTTCTAAAGGTGCCCATACACCTGCCGATTATCATACGATAATCGCGGGTGATCCCGCGATCGTACGATAATCGGCAGGTGTATGGGCAGCGTGCGACCGCATCTACTGTACGGTCTCACGACTTTCGTCTTCCTAGCACGCTGGAAAACCTGCCAAAAATTGGACGATTTTCGATGGGTTGGTAGCGTGCTCGCAAGACGAAAGCCGCAGGGGCCGGTGTGCCCGCTCAGCATTGCAATCATTGGCTCCCCTCAGCGGGGAGGGCTTGCGATGATCACATGTACGATCTGCCTGTCCATGATGGGCAGGTCCTACGAACTTTTAATGACCTTAGAACCATCGCACAACGAAAGTCCTGCAATGGTTGTAAGGTGTATTGCCAGCTTTAGAGATCTGGGTGGTGAAATCTCCATTCCTGGGATCATGCTTTAGTAGCGACCAGCACCTAATTGTCCACCTGTGTACAACCCTCATGAAGAGGGTGCTGGGATGTGTTGAGGGCCCCACCTGGGAGACAGTAGAACTCCACCCAGGAGTCAGAGTGAAGGCCGGTGCAGCAGGGAGCTGCAGGCTTGTGAAGCCTATTGTGCAGGTTAGCACAGTATTTAGGTTGTCTGGAGGAACCAGATAGGGGCCCTGAGGATTGAGGCCGGAGCAGCAGTGCTGCAACAGAAAACTGTTAAAGGACTTGGACACTGAGTGTGTGGGACAACTCAAGGATTGGTGAGCCAATAGACATCATTTGCTGAAGACAAGCTACTTTATGTTGGACTTCCTTTATTGTCTGGCTTTGAAAGAATAATAAAGACTTTTGGTTAATGGAAAAACCCTGTGCGAGTGCTCTGTGAGCTCCCCAACATTACAATGTGTATTTCAGAAAAACGAACTAAAATAGTAACTGCACACATTGTAGAGCAATGTATATGTTCTTCAATTGATTGCCATAAATCTGCGGTACCAGGTAAGTCAGTGACTGCACAAGAGCTTGCATTTATATCAATCTTGACTAAGGTTTTTGTAGAACAGGACAAAGTCTGATAACGCATGTAGATTGAGGAACAAGTTATAAACTTCAGAAATTAGACTCTGAAACAAGAAGCAGTATCTTAAACTCCCCCCGACAGGAAAAGAGATATCAGGGGAGGAAACCAGGAGACAAAACTGGGAAGTCTCTACTAAATATCCATCAATGGTAGTAAATATCTATTTAATGTGCACTAACGCCCTCCGAGCACATGATGTGTATATATACAATATACATAATACATAAAAAAGATGTCACTCAACAAGATGCCAATGTGATGCCAATATGAACACATTAGAATTTTGTTGTGCGGCATGTGGCTTTGACATCTATCTCCTTTTGGTACACATATGTGGATCATATTGTACATATAACACAGTGCCTGGATTGGTTAAAAAGAGATTTTATGTACTATTTGTGGAATATATAAGCACTATATAGGAAATAAACAAGATGAGATAAGGAGAGGTGGTAGTGAGGTTAATAAAAATAGGGATATAAGCCAAGAAAAAGAATAGGGTTAAAGGGTTAAAAGGAGAGGTGACTAGAGCAGATAAGGGGGAGGGGGAGAGAGAAAGAGGGAGATAGATGAGAGGAGAAAGAGAATGGCAGAATGGAAATAAACATTTGTTTACATTATATATTAATTTGGTCATTGTGAAATACTGTAAATATATATATATAATGTAAGAAAAACAAAACAAAAACGGAGTATTGCAGTGATACCTTTCTTATTGGACTAACAAAATATATATATTACCCATTTACATTACACTATATACTGTATATATACATAAACAGTATATATATAGTGATATATGCAAGGGCGTGCAGTAGCTGAGGAGGTTTTAGTTGTTTTCCAAAGGTTATTTTGGATGTCAGTAATGTAAAATAAAGGTGATATTATTTTTATTATAAACAAATGGTTTATTGAATCTGGCACTGATACCCTGCATAGCACAGAGATGCAGGTATTATGAAAACTACAAAAAGAATACAATGGTGCAGTCAGGTAACAATTTCCCCAAGCATAGGCAAGCAATCCAAGTAGCGGTAATGTGAATTTAACCCTTTGTGTGCCAGTTTCCATGTGACAGAGAGGTGTGTTATGCCACTGGAGACCACACAAGTAAACAGGAGCAGTGATCGCCATGGGAGATTGGTGCACTGCCACAAGGAAGGAAGTGCTTGTCACACAGGTTATGGATGACATACAATATAACACTTGGCTTCATATGAGGAAGGCAGCAAGTCCACAGGATGGAAGTTAGCTTTTGCTGTCCAGCTGGAAAACTCTGCCTTCAATAAAACACTATTTAAACGTGCTAATGTAATGTTGGCTGGTTTAATATCTTAATGGCCGTGCACTTTCCTGTTATGATGTTGGTTGTCAAAGCAACCTTTCTGAAACCACCATCTCTGAGAATCCGTCTCTGTTCTTCTTACAAAGGTTCTGTTCTTTCTCATCAGCCTTCTATTGTGCAGCATCTTTTATCATCTCATAGATCACAGAATCAATCATTTCTTCAAAGGACTGTTCCCTTTATTTTTGGAGACATTTTTATTCTATCTGATCGCCTCTTTTACTGTGTTACCCCCTAAAAAATAAAGCTTCACAGTTAGCCCAGTGCAGCGCTGGGACATGATCCTCTGGCACCCAAGGCAAGGATGTCAATGTATCTCTCCTTCCCTTCTCTGTTCTACCATCTCTCCTTCCTTCCTTCCTTCCTTCTCTGTTCTTCCAGCTCTCTGTCCTTCCTTCTCTGTTCTTCCAGCTCTCCGTTCTTCCAGCTCTCCGTTATTCCTTCTCTGTTCTTCTAGCTCTCCTTTCTTCCTTCTCTGTTCTTCCATCTCTCCTTTCTTCCTTCTCTGTTCTTCCATCTCTCCTTTCTTCCTTCTCTGTTCTTCCATCTCTCCTTCCTTCCTTCTCTGTTCTTCCATCTCTCCTTCCTTCCTTCCTTCTCTGTTCTTTCAGCTCTTCGTCCTTCCTTTCCTGTTCTTCCAGCTCTCTGTCCTTCCTTCTCTGTTTTTCCACCTCTCCTTCCTTCCTCCTCTGTACATTTGTCTCTTCTTCCATCCATCTGCTCTGTTCTTCTGACTGGACTGTGTAGGCATTATCATACAAAGGTAACTCTAGGAGACCATAAATAAATAGCAATTCATTACAAAGACACTTCCAGACTTGCAGTGACACAAATATAATGGTACTGTTTATTCAGGGAGTTTGTTCATTTGGCAGTCCAAGCAGCAATATGTGAATTTGTACCTGTCGTTGTTGGCAATGAATTGTGTGTGTCCCTGACCTGTAACCTACCTCTCACTCTTTAAGGAAACCCTTACTAACAGAAATATGGGGGTTGCCATTGAGAAGGTTACACCCATATACTCCGAAGTACTGGCTATTTCCCAAGGGCTCTAACTGAGCAAAGCACAGGGGAGCATGGTCAAGGTGACCATGCTATTTTCAACTGGTGATCCTGCCAGTAACGTGCTTCCTGTCCTGTGGAGACAACACTCACTGTACTGTATCTATTGAGGAGCAGCATTGTCACCCTTGGCTGCTCTTCTGATTTGGACTATAAACCCCCCCCTATCTCATCTCCTTAACAACAGTGCAAGGTGTTCTGTAGTGCACAGAAGAGGACTGGGCAATGATAAAGTCGCCTAGGGCGCACTGCTGCCTAGGGTGTAGCCTTGACCACTCAGCCCCCCCCCCCGGTCTATTTCAAATTGCAAAAGCCAATGGCAGGCTGGCTATTGCACCCCGAAATGAGCAGAGGAGCAGAACTGAGAGACAACTTTTTTGTCTCAGTTTAGCTCCTATGCTCAGAGGATGGGGTTTTAATAGCCAGTCTGCTATTGGCCATTTCAAATTAAAATAGCCAATTGGAGTCTGGCTATTGCTCCCAGCTGCTTACATTGACCTGTCGCCTGCAGGAGCTAGCCGGCAGTAAAATGGAGCCGCGTGGGGGGAGTGATTCGGGCTTGTGCTGCGGGAGGGGGGCTGGGGCATGCAAGTAGCTGGTCTTGCCTAGGGCGCAAACTAGTCTAGCACCGACCTTGATTGCTTGGGATTTTAGTGCAGCACAGACAGAGTTTAGGAAGTTACAAATGTGGTGAAGATATGTAGAGTTAGAGTATATGTCCAGCCAAAACTTCTTTTTTTTTGGAATAGAGTGGAGAAGAGTTGGAGGCCCTGTTTGTTTCAACTGCTCTGTGTGTCTCCTTTGCAGTCACTTTCCGTCCTTCTGACAATGTTTTGCAGGACAGGAAGTGATGGGAACTCTCCAACAGTAACACAGAAATAAAAATGCATTTCTTTAGTAGCATACAGGAAGGCTAGAACCCCTGATATATTTTTATTGCCGTCAGTGTCCCAGTTGTAGATATTCTCTCACCTACTGTCTGGTTATACCGTTGTCAGTAGGACAGGAAGTGAGAGCAAATCTCTTTAACAGAAGCCCAGATAGTATTAAAAAATTTGATAATCTGGAGTTAGTAGAAAAGTTTTTACCTTGACTTACTTTACCATAATGCAGGCAATAGGAATGTAAAATCCTTTGACACAATCTTTTTGTTACTGGCTGCCTATCAATGTGTCTCAGATAGAGGGAACATCACATCAGTGTTTGGTGTCTGGTGTCAAAGTAGTACAAAACACACACACAAAAAAAACCCAGCAAACTTGCCAGCTAGCCTGCAACAAAACACATGACCCTGTCTAACAGTATGCGTCAAAAGCAGAGGTTTTAGTTGCACAAACCTTTGGCCAAAAATGGTGTCAAAGTAGATCAGAATGTGATTTCTCCAGAACAATGGCTGCCGGTCATTTGTCCTCACCTGGTTGAAAAAACAGTAGCAAATCACAAATATTACAAAGAGAATATTTTCATGATGCCATTCTTTAAAGGAGAACTATGAGGAGAGCGATTTACATTCATCCTCATAGTTGGAGCTGACATGTGACAATAAAACTGTCACACGTCGACTCTATAGATCGGGAAGTGAGCAAACACATACCGTTGCTCACTTCCCAATCATCTCCCTGCAGAGAGTGGTAACTGTCACTCACGGCTCCCAGCGTGGATCCCCCCCCTCACCTCTGCGATCCTCCAGTTCTGACTCGGGCATAGCTTGCTCTGCCTCTAGATAGGCAGAGCCAGCTGTCAATCAGCCAGCAGCGTGGATCTCAACAGTATTGTCGGGATCCGTCCCGGCTGCGGCGCTCTCAGTATATAGCGAGCTATAGCCCACTATATACTGAGCTTTGGGTCACGGGAGGAGGTTAGTTTATGTCCTCCCGTGACCCTAAAGAAAACTATGGGTTAAAAAGGTTACACCATAGTTCTGTTTTAAAACACTTACCCACTATTGCCTTCTGAATCTGTAGATGTATAATTGTCATCACTTCCCTCAAAATTCACTGTAGACCCCACCTTGAAGCAGAACTGAAGCCAAAATGTAAAAAAAACAACCTTTGGATAGCGTAAGGGCGGGTTGTAACCCTCCGGCAGAATTTTTGACATTTGTGTCCCATTGGGGAGATTTCCTCTCACTTCCTGTCCAATAGCCACAACAGGAAGCTAGAGGAAATCCCTCTAAAGAAATTCCTGGTGGACAGCAGGATTACCAGAACCAATGTTCCCTTTGGAAGATTTTCCATCTATCCCTGTTCTGACAAACCAAAGGATTTTCTTTTACTTTCACTTCCAGTGATAACATTAGGGAGATAGAGAGGGCGCATAGAGAGGGTGAATCTCCCTAATGGGAACACAGACAGCAATAAAAACCTGACAAGGGTTCTAATTCCTCTTCACTCCATCCAAAACTAAAAAAAAAGAGTTAGGACTTCAGTTGCACTTTAACCACTTGAAGACCTTCCTGACCAGGCCATTTTTCAAGGAAAAATTACTGAACATTTTGAAAAAAAAAAGTTTTTTTAAACATTATGTTATAATACAATGATTTATTACCTAATTTTTTGGTAAAATATAAAAGGCGGGGTCACGTCGGGTAATTAAACACAAGCTTTAAAATTGCGCGCACCCGCGAAATAAAAAAAAATTACCATACCAAAAATTGACCATAGACAACGCTTTAAAAGCTTTTACCGCTCATTAGTTTAGTGTTATCAGTGATTGATGGCCGTATAATTATTGCTCTCACTGCGACGTTTACGGCAAAATGTAACATGTGCGGCGTAATGGGCGCAATCGTCGTTTTCGCATGTATGCGCACCTGACACATGTTTGCATGCGTGTATGTATGGGTGGGGACTTTTAAAACATTTTGTGTTTTTTAAAAATTATTTTTCGTGTGTGACTTTAAATTTTTGTTTTGTAACTTTTATTTTTTTTCACTTAACTTTATTGTTATCACATAGGGGCTAAGAAACTCCCCTATGTGACAGCAAAGAGGATGCGACAGGCCCTCTTCATGGAGAGATCAGGGGTCTCCAAGACGCCTAATGTCATCTAGGGACCCCCAAAGCAGCTGATGAAGCAGAGATCTGCTTCATCAGCTTTTGAAGCTGGAGAGTGACAGCAGAATGCAGAAGTAATGTAATGTACATCACTTCCGCATTCTGACACCGGAGAGGGGATCGGAGGGAGATCGTGTACCGATCTTCCTCTGATCCCCAGTCACAGAGCCACCATGCTGGTCCCAGGCTTTACACCGGGCACAGCGGAGCTCAGGACCAGCGGGAAGGGGGGCCGCGGAGGGTGGCGCACAGGGCGGCACGTTATACAAGCGATCCGCCGGCTCTGGGAGTGGCTGACGGGATGTTTAAAAATACCCGCTCATATCCAGGAATCTCCCGGCCGGCTGCTTTTTTCAACAGCCGGTCGGGAGGCAGTTAAAGTATATCTAGTGTTGCCCTGTTGTTAAACACTTTACATGTTTCTCTCTTCAGACTACTAAAATAGCATGCACCTGTGTGGTAACTGAAGGCTGAGCCTAAGCATGGTGGGAGTATGGGACCCTATTAAAGCCTCTCATGGCAGTGCCTCCACCCAACTGGGCCTTGTGTATAGCAAGTGAGACTCCTAGTTGAGAAAACCTTGTCCCTAGGCATGGTACTTACAGTAGTTGCATCTTTTGCAGGGATGACAGTCTAGTCCTTGGATATCTTTGGGCTTGTTCACACCAAGCTCATGCAGATCTGGTCTGCATTTGGTGTGAACAAGCCCTGGTTTTATTAAGAACAGCAGAACAGGGGAAGGGAGGGCTGGAATACCCAACAGCAGCACATCTTCTCTTAAGTTAGCAGTCCCGGCCTGGAAACGGACTTCAGCCATAACCCAGCAGGCAGAAGTAGCTCCATTACAACAAAGGTTCCAGTGTTTTCTCGGTACCAGGTATGACTGCTGCTCAGACCAGTGGAGGCTCAGGTGTCACTCCATTGTCCCCAACGACTTTCTCCCCAAACTACTGGATCATCTTGGGTTGGGTAGCTAGACCAGTGAAGGTTCATGTGGTGTTCCAGAGTCTCTGGGGACTCTATGATATTAGTCGTAACAGCATGGGTGAGGTGGGTAAGCCCTCAGGCCTGGGCAGAAGCCCAGCACCTAGTAATAGGACCATAGACTAACAAACAAAATGGCCCAGCAGCAAGTATGCTCTGGAGTTTTGTTACTGCCAAACTAGCATACCTTTGCCAAAAAAAGGAAAGGAGTAACACCGTGTTTATTGCTTTACGTGTCCCCGTTAGGGAGAGTCACCCTCTATATTGGTCATGCTGACTTAGAGTAGAAATCTTCCAATGGGGGGCATTTTAACAGAATGTAGGAAAAAAATGTTACTTAGTTGCTGAGTACCTCATTCTAAGGACCTGTGTCTACAGGGCTGATGACATCAGTTTAGGATGCTTCTGAGATCATTCAGAATTATTGTCCGGTGTCTTAGACCTGCAGTTGACCTCCTTCTGACCTGAATTTGACCTGCTTCAACCGGGTTTTGCATTTCTGTACACTTGTAGATTTGTAACCAATAAAATCAACTATTGTGTTACCAAGAACAGCCTAGTGGATATTTGCACCCATTTCATAGCTAGGGGTACAGCATTTTTTCCACTTAAAGTGACATTAAAGTCAAAAAATGTTTCTCTCCCCCCAATGTAAATGTCAGCACTTACCATAAATGATGTTTCTTAATCCGATCTTCTTTCCTATCCTTTTAATCTGTCCCTCCAGCACTGTGGCGGGTCTCCGATCCAGCACTGACTCCTCTGTCCTTGCTGGCACTTCCTGTCCCACGGTGTCTGCATGCGGGTGCACGCGCCCATAGACTTTCCATGTGTCTCTCCTCGCGATCTTGCCGAAAATGTTACTGCGCATGCGCCCGCCACAAGATGCTTTGCGGCCGCCCGAGAATCTTCACATTTTCGGATGGGAGCGCGTGGGGATGACAAGGGTAAGTTTAAACCACTTTTAAAGCTTTTTTTTTGTTGTTTTTTTTAAAACTTTTTGCATATATCTACTGCTTGCTAGCCATACATATATGCAAAAACACTGGCGGGTGTAATTATACTTTAAAGTCTATAATACTGTAGTTCTTAAAGTCAAGATCTGGTGAAGGGTGAATTTTATATTGGTGCAGTTTTACTTCTCACCAGTAGAGGGGCAAAGTTCAAGAATCACATTCTCACCTTTATAGAACATCTGTTCCAAATATTATAACACAATCCTTTTATCGGCACTTAAAAGTGAATGCTGGATTTGGTCACATGACCTGCATGGGACAAGGGAAGAATTCTAACTAGCATTAGCCAAAGTCTATGTTACTTCCAAGTTATACATGTGGCTAAAGTCTATTGTTTTATTGTGTACAATCTGTATTTAATCTCCGTTTAGGTCTACCATAACTATATAGAGGAGAGAAGCCGCCCCCAGGAGGAGCTGTGTCGGCCGCACGGCACCCTTGTTGCCATGGCGCCCTGTGCGGCCGCACAGCTTGCACACCCCTAAGGCCGGCCCTGAGTAGAAGCCCTACTAAACAATCCACTCACTTTGTATCTAATCAGGTAAGCTCTCCTGTTAACATCTCTAAATTATTTTTTTCAATCAGATTGGAAAGTGTATGACCAGCATCAGGCTATGACTACAATGATGAATAGATGTCTTTGCTACTTAGAGATTTGACTTATTGTTGGCAGTCAACTCATTAGTAGCGCATTGATTTTAGTGTATTGCAAATGAGGTGACTGCCAACAGAAAGGTAAATCTCTCAGTAGCAGACATTTAATTGGCAGTGCAGCCTAAATCAGAAAAGTGGCCTGAGACAGTTTTGTGCGTTTATAATCCAAGACTAAGGCTAAGATCTAAGACTCTGGTGCTGGAGTCGGGATACCCTTTACCTCTGTACCCCCTAATCATTAACAAAATCAAAAATAAATAATAACGAATAATAATAATATTCTCAATAATAATAATAAGGCAAAAACTACTCTGCAGTACAAGCCTGCCCTCTAGTGGCTAATTTCAGAAGAGCAGATATTCCAAGAGAAAAAAAAGAAATGCTGATAAAAGTAATCTATTATTTAACCTCTTCGCTCCTCAGGTTTAAAAAACAAAACAAACAAAAAAAGGTTTCATAACTGTGTCAGAATTAATCATTATCCGTTTGTGTGATTGTAGCATGATGACCACCAATCGTATTAGTGTTACTGTTGCAGAGAAGATTCCATTTAGCTTCTACTAGAGGCGTATCTCCTTTAAAATACCATATAAAACGGAATGTTCACTGTCTTCTCCTTCTTGGTGCAAGCTTAAATGTATTTTGGCAAATGTGATGGTTCCCCCATAGCACAGAGTATTTCAGGAGAAGGAGCGTTAGATAGGGAATAGAGCAGAGTCCACCTGAGCAGCACAGGGTATTTTAGAAGAGGAGTATCAGATAGCTGTAACAGCCGCCACCAACACACAGCATTTCAGGATAGGAGAGTCAGACAGCAGAAGGAAGATGGAAGAAGCAGCAGAATTCTCAAGGAACTCAGATTTTTCAGGAGAGGAGAGATGAAAGAAGTAGCAGAGTTCTACAGAAGTACATAGGGGGAATTGATCAAAACAGGAGCAGACAAAATCTGGAGCAGATTTGCACTGCAGCCAATCAGCTTCTCTGTCTCATTTTTAAATCTTACCTGAGCAAACTGAAGAGAGCTGCTGATTGGTTGCCATGGGCCATTGCTTCAGATTCTGTCTTCTCCAGTTTTGATAAATTCCTCCCATAATATTGCAGGAGAGGAGAGTCAGCTAGCAGAAGAAGACAAGTCTTCTGCCAGAGCAGTGTCCTCCAGCAGCACAGAGTATATCAGGATAGTAGAGTCAGATAACAGAAGGGGAAGAGTCCTCCAGCAGCGCAGAGTATTTCAGGATCGTAGAGTCAGATAACAGAAAGAGCAGAGTCCTCCAGCAGTGCAGAGTATTTCAGGATAGTAGAGTCAGCTAACAGAAGGGGAAGAGTCCTCCAGCAGCACAAAGTATATCAGGATAGTAGAGTCAGATAACAGAAGTAGCAGAGTCCTCCAGCAGCACAGAGTATTTCAGCATAGTAGAGTCAGATAACAGAAGGAGCAGAGTTCTGCAGCAGCACAAAGTATTTCAGCATAGTAGAGTCAGATAACAGAAGGAGCAGAGTCCTCCATCAGTGCAGAGTATTTCAGGAGAGTAGAGTCAGATAACAGAAGGAGCAGAGTCCTCCATCAGTGCAGAGTATTTCAGGAGAGTAGAGTCAGATAACAGAAGGAGCAGAGTCCTCCATCAGTGCAGAGTATTTCAGGAGAGTAGAGTCAGATAACAGAAGGAGCAGAGTCCTCCATCAGTGCAGAGTATTTCAGGAGAGTAGAGTCAGATAACAGAAGGAGCAGAGTCCTCCATCAGTGCAGAGTATATCAGGATAGTAGAGTCAGATAACAGAAGGAGCAGAGTTCTGCAGCAGCACAAAGTATTTCAGCATAGTAGAGTCAGATAACAGAAGGAGCAGAGTCCTCCATCAGTGCAGAGTATTTCAGGAGAGTAGAGTCAGATAACAGAAGGAGCAGAGTCCTCCATCAGTGCAGAGTATATCAGGATAGTAGAGTCAGATAACAGAAGGAGCAGAGTCCTCCATCAGTGCAGAGTATTTCAGGATAGTAGAGTCAGATAACAGAAGGAGCAGAGTCCTCCATCAGTGCAGAGTATTTCAGGATAGTAGAGTCAGATAACAGAAGGAGCAGAGTCCTCTAGCAGCACCCAGTATTTCAGGATAATAGATTTAGATAACAGAAGGAGCAGAGTCCTCAAGCAGCGCAGATAATTTTGGGAAAGGAAAGATTGAAGAGGTAGCAAAGTCCTGTAGCAGCACAAAGTATTTCAGGAGAGGAGAGTCAGCTAACAGAAGGAGCAGAGTACTCCAGCAGCACAGAGTCCCAGCCGCTGAATAAGAAACTTTACGCCGGCTTTATAACACTGGCAGAAGAGGGGGCACGGGGGCAGCAGAGGAGGGTCGTGGGCACGGGGGCAGCAGAGGAGGGTCGTGGGCACGGGGGCAGCAGAGCAGGATCATGGGCATGGCAGCAGAGGAGGATCGCGGGCACGGCAGCAGAGGAGGATCGCGAGCACACCAGCAGAGGAGGATCACGCGTACGGCAGAAGAGGAGGATGGCGGGCACAGCAGCAGAGGAGATTCACGGGCACGGCAGTAGAGGAGGATTGCGGGCACGACAGTAGAGGATGATTGCGGGCACGGCAGTAGAGGAGGATTGCGGGCACGGCAGCAGACGAGGATCGCAGGCACGGCAGCAGACAAGGAATGGGGCGCTGCAGCAGAAGAGGATCGGGACACAGCAGCGAGGGGAATGCAAAGACACAGCGGTCTCTACTCCCCGCTGGGAGCCGGCTGCAGCGCTCTGTGTCCCCTCTGATTAAAGGGGACACAGACCGTAGCATGCAGCGACTCACAGAGAGGAGGAAAGAACGGTGGAGCAGAGCGACGGTGGCGGCAGCAACTAATCGAAAATTAACTAATCAATAATGAGATTCGTTAACAACGATTCTCATTATGGATTATAATCGATTTTATCGATTCGTTGTTTCAGCCCTAGTCCTCCAACCGCACAGAGTAATTCAGGATAGTAGAATCAGATAACAGAAGGATCAGAGTCCTCCAGCAGCACATAGTATTTCAGGAGTGGAGACCTGAATAGTGGAAGGACCAGAGCCCTCCAGTAGCTCAGAGTTTTTCAGGAGAGGAGAGACAGAAGAAGGATCAGAGCCCTCCAGCACGAGAGAGCAGCAAGTCATGAGGATGACTGTAGTGTCAAAGGGTGATATTAAACAACATGGAATTATCCATATTGTTTCATAAGCTTCTATTTATTTTTGAGGACTTGATTGGAAATGCAGATTCTCTGTGGCATCTGACAGGTTAACTTTTTTTCCCACGGTATCGCTCTGCTGTTACATGTAGCAGGTTGTTGTGAGGGCCGTCCCATGTCACCTGCGATGGGGAGTCCATTCTGTCAGCCTGTCTGACTTTTCTGCCAATGTCAACTCCAGTCTGTGAGGGAATGTAAGGAAGAATCCCGACACCATAACCAAATTCCACTGTGACATCTCAGGACAGACCTTTGCAGGGCTTGGGTCTTGGAATGAGGAACAGTTCCCGGAGATGACAGGCAGCATAACTCTACAGCTTTAACCGGAACTGAGCAGGACTTTATATCACAGTGATCAGCAACCAGTGGCACGGGCTACACATGTTGCTCTCGGCTGCCTTTAATTTGGCTTCCAGCAGCTTTCTCATACCAGTCTATATCAATACCTATGCATAAAAGTATATCCAAAGCTAAAACCTTTTTTTTATAAGTTTTGGATAGAATAGGGAATGGTTAGAACCTGAGCTTGTGTGTCTTATTTACGATATTTTCTTTTACTTCCAACCTTGGAGACTTTACAGGAAGTGAAGGGAAATCTCTCTAATGTCCCTATTAGAAGATTTCTCCTCTATTCCTGTTTAGGTGACAACACTTATATTTGGATTTCCCATTGCTTTCTGTCTCAATGACAATGGTCACCAGGACAATTAGAGAAGATGAACATTCCTAGTGGTAACACAGACAACTTCTAAAGTCTATTCAAAACTAAAAATATAAGGTTGGCCTCAGATAAACTGAAATATTACAATCTGATTGCACCTTCATCTCCTTTAGTGGTAGTCACTCCTTACTCCTCTGTATCATTTAGTTTGAGATTATCTGTGTGTACAGGTTTTATCAGGAGGCAGCTAAGTCTGATGGAGGCACAGTGAGAAGTGTCATTGAGGCTGGAGTGTCCATATCAGATACTCTGACTTCAGCGGAATCACTGAGCAAGGTGTTGTGGGCCAATGGGCCTGCTTCTGAGACATTTACTCAGTTTTCACTTTCTGTGCCAGGGGAGGGGGTCAGGGTAGGCGTAAAAATGGCCGCCTTGGGCAGCAAATGCCCCTGGCACGGCCCTGGGTGAAGATTTGTCCTCACCTCCTGTTCCAGTGACCACTGTAAAATTTTGCATTTCTCTTTACATTCTCTCTTGTTGAAAATGGTCACCAGGACAAGAAGAGAAGTTGAATCTCACACAGGCAATAATAATAAAAAACCCTAAAGACTTTGATGCACTAAGCACCAACAAAGGAAGATAAAGATTGTAAGAGGAAAGAAGGAAAGGAAAAAGGAAGGGGAAGGGAAGGACATTTTGACACACTAAGCAGCAAGAAAGAAAGATAGAGATTGTAAGAGGAAAGAAGGAAAGGAAAAATGGAAGGGAAGGAAATGTTGACACACTAAGCACCAACAAAGGAAGATAAAGATTGTAAGAGGAAAGAAGGAAAGGAAAAAGGG
Organism: Nanorana parkeri; assembly: GCF_000935625.1. NCBI lineage: Eukaryota > Metazoa > Chordata > Amphibia > Anura > Dicroglossidae > Nanorana > Nanorana parkeri. The sequence goes on from NW_017306583.1 coordinate 846,172, forward strand.
AAGGGAAGAGAAGGACATTTTGACACACTAAGCATCAACAAAGAAAGATAAAGACTGTAAGAGAAAAGAAGGAAAGGAAAAAGGAAAGGGAAGGGAAGAAAATTTTGACACACTAAGTACCAAGAAAGATAGAGACTGTAAGAGGAGAGAAGGAAATGAAAAAGGGAAGGGAAGGACATTTTGACACACTAAGCATCAACAAAGGAAGATAAAGATTGTAAGAGGAAAGAAGGAAAGGGAAGGACATTTTTACACACTAAGCAGCAAGAAAGAAAGATAGAGACTGTAAGAAGAAAGAAGGAAAGGAAAAAGGGAAGGGAAGGAAATTTTGACCCAATAAGCACCAACAAAGTAAGATAAAGAATGTAAGAGGATAGAAGGAAAGGAAAGGGAAAGAAAGGAAATGTTTACACTACAAGCACCAACAAGGGAAGATAGGAATTGTAAGAGGAAAGAAGGAAAGGAAAAAAGGGAAGGGAATTAAATTTTGACACACTAAGCACTAACAAAGAAAGATAAAGATTGTTGGGGAAAAATAAAGCAAAATAATAAAATAAAACAGTGTTCAGATCATTGTAGGACATGTTGATAAATAAATGCCTAAAATCTTGCCGCCACGAACCTAACAAAATCTCAGAGAAGTGTAAATATTGTTCTTTAGATAGCAGACCTTAGCAAAGGACCTGCCAGGAGACCTAACCCTCCCCTCTGTTATCCAAAACTAAAAAAAGATGTTTTGGGTTTTGACACACTAAGCATCAACAAAGTAAGAAAGAAGGATAAAGATTTTGTCACAGTAAGCATCATCAAAGTAAAAAAGAAAGATTAAAAAAAACCTCCAAAAAATAAAAGTGTTAAAATAACCGTAGGACATGTTGATAAACACGTGCCTAAAACCTTGCCGCCAAGAACCTGAAATATCTCAGGGAAGTGTAAATATTGTTCTTTAGATTGCAGACCTTAATACAGGACCTGGCTAACAGGGAAGGTTTTGTTATTGTGAGTAGTCCACCTTTCCACATCTAATGCCAATTAAAAAAAAAAGATGATGGACTATTCAGCCAGCGTTGGTGTGCTAGCAAAGATCCTCCGACATTGAAGTAAACCCTTGAGATAAATCACTGACTAATCGTTCTTTTGTTCAGCTTTTTTGGAACTCAGTTGAGCAGTTCTGTTACACCGGTGTATACATGTGAAGGTCATCCCGCGACAAAACAAAGCTGATCGCATACAAGCACAAAAAAAAAAGTTCCGTCAACACAAGTCCTTAAACACGGGCTGTTTGTGCAAGCCTTGTGATCTTTCCATGCTAATTAACTATCCCTGTCTTAATGCGTTCCCTCTAACGAAGCGGAGATTTTTTGCTGCTGGCCTGGCAACTCCGAGGCTCGGTCCTTTAAACGTGTTCCAGCAGCTATTTTCCGAATGCCATAACTTTGCCGTCACAATGGTCGGAATGCGTAGGCCAGGCATTGCAGGACAGAGGAGAATTATTGGTCTTGTAGCTGTTGGCTACAGCGGCTGGTGTTAAGTACCGTCTAATTGTTCCCATTCAATATCGAATAAACATTGACTGCCCTGTCTTGTGTTTGCTCAGAGAATTCAATGCCGTTGTCGGCAAGTGGGCAAAGGTTATGGAGCTTGTCTCCCAAGACTGGCTATTGCCCTGGATGGTGATATATGACCAGGTGACACAAAGAAGTCTCCAACTTCTGGACAGGGGATGGCGTTTTGAAGAAATGTGCGATTTTGAGTTGAGCATCCATATGGGCGACAGAGAGCTAGAATTTTTGTATTTGTTTTTTGATGGACAATCATTGTGCCCATCTGCTTATCTATCATAAAGTGTTTGTACACCCAGAATCAAAATTTCAGCATGTTTGGCATCACTGTATACCATTTTCTTAGGCAAATTTTTGTTTGTGAATCTTTTGTAAAGTTTTTGTTTCTTGGAGATTCTGCCAGTGACAGCACTTCCTGTTGCAGGATGACAACGCTAAGCCATTGTCTCACAATTAGAAGCAGTGTTGTCAGCCTGTCATGCGCACTCCTTTAGTTGGCCTTTGAGCTACCTGTCTGATCTACAGTACCTGTCTGAGCTGACCTGATGGGCAGCCCAGCGGACAACTGAAGGAGCTGGCATGGCAGGCCAACGGCACTGTTGCTAATTGTGAGACAAAGGCTTAGCGTGGTCATCCTGCAACAGGAAGTGCCAGGGAAGAAATATTGAAACAGATTCAACCTAAAATGTTTTTGCTTAAAGGAGAACTATGTGGTGAGTGAATTACACTCATCCTCATAGTTACAGCCGACGTGTGACATTGAAACTGTCACAGGTTCGCTCTATTGATCGGGAAGTGAGCAAAAACATACCGTCGATTGCTCACTTCCTGATCATCTTCCTGCAGTAAGTATAGCCCGCTATATACTGAGTTTTGGGTCACGGGAGGAGAATAGTATATGTCCTCCCGTGACCCTAAAGAGAACTATGAGAAAAAAAGGTTACCCCATAGTTCTCCTTTAAGAAAACTACTGGGAAACATGATGCCAAACATATTACATACACTTTAATGATTGATACTTACCTCCCCTTCTAAAAATTCTAGTTGCCTAGGTGTCATGCTAATCCAGTGGCTTTGATACTTTCTGAGGCACTGACCTGATACCAATGAGAGATTATGGGGGTGATTTACTAACCTAAACACACGCACCCACCAGGTGCGTGTGATTTTTACACAGCAAAGCGTATTTATCAACCAAAAAGTCTCTAAAAGCATATTTCCACTAATGCCATATATGGAAAAATCATGCACATGATGCATATATAATGCTGCTTCACAGTTTAGACAAAAATGGTTAGCTCATGCATTTACATTCCTGCATTCATCAACGCAAGCAACACAATGTAGAGCTAATTTACACAACATCACCTTGCAATTCAGGGCAGGGCTTTGCACAACACACCTGCTGGGTGTATACACACTACAAAGGTGTTTAGATTCCACCCATAGATCATGCTGGGAGGGAACACACTACAGAGGTGTATACATGTTCGTGGTGTGTTTATAAGGTTAGTAAATCAACCCCTATGAGTTCTGACTTCTCACTACTTTCATTTCTCCTTCTTTCGCTGTCCTTTCTATACCCTGCCCTTCCCCCTCCTTTCCTGTGACCCTAGGTTTTCTGTCCCTAATATCCCCACTTCCCTAGAACCTGTTTTTACACAGGCCTCACCGGGGGCCTGAATTTTAAGCTCACACCATCCTTCGGTAGACTTTAAAGCTGACTTTGTTACTATTCAGCTGCAAGTCTATTCCTTTTGTTGCACACCCACATGGACCTTTATACGATCTTATTGGTTGTATGTTTATCTTCTGTTTGTAAAAGAAAATCAGAGACAACGATAACTCCAACTTTCCCTTTAGTGTGCATTGTTATACATTGCAAAAAAATGCAGCAGGACAGAAGTTTTTGGGAGTTGAGGTATGTTACAGCCCCTTCATTTTGTACTCCAGACAATGAACCTGAACGAATGAAAACACGCTGCAATTGTGCGGCGCTCTGGAGGTGCTTGTCGCGCGATTTGCATTTTGCGCGATATCGCGCAAATGGTTGCATTGAATTGCAGTAGAATCGCGCCGAAATCCGCTCCAAAAAGGATCCTGTTGTAGCGACGCACGACCCGCGACAGCGACGAACAGAGCCCCATTGCCATGCATTGAAGAGCGATATCGCGCGGTAAATACCGGCGATATCGCGCGGATTACCACGCGATAAATCGCGCAGTCTGAACGGGGCCTAAGGGTAATGGGAGGACCCAAACTATCGTCCTCCCGTCACCCAAAGCTCAGTATACCGCGAGCTACAGCTCGCGGTATACTGAGACGCCGCAGCCGGAACAGATCCGGACAATTATGTCTGGATCTGCTCAGCTGCGTGAGTGACAGCTAGCTCTGCCTATCTAGAGGCAGAGCCAGCTGTCCCCGCCCCCTCCCCGTCTGTTCCGCCAGTCAGCGCTGGAGGATCGGACAGGGGAGGGGGGAATCCAGTCCCTCCCCTGTCACGGATCTCTGCCGACACAGGATCGCGAAGTGAGCGAACGCCGGTATGTGTTCGCTCACTTCCCGATCTACTGAGCCGACCTGTGACAGTCTCATTGTCACAGGTCGGCTCAGATTATGAGGCTGAGTGAAAAGCACTCACCTCATAGTTCTCCTTTTATTTTCGAGGTGACCACCAATGATCTAGACCAGGGCTAGCTAAACTTCAGCCCTCATGCTGTTGTGAAACTACAAGTTCCATGAGTCATTGCAAGACTGACAGCCACAGGCATGACTCCGAGAGGGATTTGAAGTTTCGCCACAGCTGGAGGGCCGAAGCTTGCCTAACCCTGATCTAGACGGTCATTTCTCGTACAGGACAAATACACTCCAATGGATATCTGCTGCTAACCAAATCATCACGGATCGAAAAATTAGTCCACAGATCTTAAAGTGATACTCCAATGAAAACATTTATACTAGTTTTGTATAGAGCGGGGGTGGGGTTATAATTGCAGTGTTTGTGTCCATTGAGACATAACCTTTTGTGCCTCTGGGAAAGAAAGTTTGGCAAATCTCCCCAATAAAGACTCACATAATAAATAACAGAAGTTATCTCTAAAAAGCAGGACTCCAGCCAATGATAAGATAGAAATGAAAAGCCCATTAAAAGATAAAATAGCAAAAACAGTATTTGCTGCAAGATTCAGCTTCTGTTCAGAAATTTCCTCTGCAGTACTTATTTCTGCCACTGGATGTCCTCAGTCCGACAGCCTGTATCATTCAACCCACTTTCCCTAAGCCCAGGTCAAGGGTCCACCCCAGACTGTGACTGGATGCTGAAAGGAGAGCTAATCTCACTGTCACTCTGCTCTCTCCTCCTATCAGCATGCTCTTTGTCTGCACATGAACTGATTGGCTCCTTGGCCTGCTTCCTCTTCTCACACTGCAGCTGTACAGGGACTGCAAGGGGCTGCCAGATCAGATTCAGGTACCGACACTGCTTGTATTTAAACCTTTAAATTTGATAATGTAACGCATGTATGATTAAAGAGCTGCATTCGTTAATGTTTTTTATATCTATTGAAGAATAATCTTTTATCATGTGTGGCTGACCTAAGGAAAGACAGAGAGAAAAGCTTACTTGTCACAATTGCAGCACCTAGTCCTGTTTTGCCTTTAAGTGTGAGGGTAACAATACGTGTGCTGATATCCCCAATGTTGCTTGTGATATTCAGTAAGAGAAACAATTAGGGATGCACTGAAATTTCGGCTGCCGAAAATTAAATTTTTTGGGCAAAATAGCGATAGTAATGAAAAACCGGCCAAAGAGGCGGTACATCCCCAGCTTCTCTCCTCCCCACTGTGCATCAGCTGCAAGCTTCAGTCTGTGTGCCCTACAATCTCCGCTACTCTCCTCTGCCTGTGTCAGCAGAGGCAGCGGGGATCGGAGGGGACACGGAACCGATCCATCTACCGGCACCCAGCGGGGAGGAGAGAAGCTGTCAGGAGGCTGAACAGGGCAGTGCGAGTGGAGGACACGATGTGAGTGGAGGTCACGATGCCGAGCGGGGCAGTCCCGGGGAGGAGAGCTTGGCTCCAGCAGTAAGTATGAGCAGAACAGTAAGGATGCAGAGCAAAGCACAACCACTGAGCGATCAATACTGATCACATAGAAGGGAATTTATCAAAACTGGAGCAGACAAAACCTGGAGCAGTTGCCCATAACAACAAATCAGCTTCTCTCTTTCAGTTTTTAAATCCCTCACTGAACAAACTGAAGAGAGAAGCTGATTGGTTGCCATGCGTAGCTGCTCCAGTTTTGATGAATTTCCCCCTCTGTGTTTGTAAATAACATTGAGTGATTACTATGTCCCCAGTTATGAATGAACAGGAAGTGCTATACATCACTTCCTGTTCATTTATCAATAGGAACTTAGTAAATATTTACTGTCTGCTCACTTTATGAATGAAAAGGAAGCAGCCCAGTATAGAGGCTGGGTTGATAGTAAATATTTACTATCTCCAGATTGTGAATAACCAGGAAGCCTCTGTACTGAGAGCTTCCTGTTCATTGAGTGCTGGGGCTGTAGAAAAAGAGGTTGAGGGAGAGATTGTGTCCTCAATTTCTGTTTTAAAAGGGAAATATCAGAGGTCTATTTAGATCCCTGATATTTCTCCAAAGCCCTGACAGTAAAGTAAAAAAAACAAAACAAAAACATAATATAAATACGGTCATTTTAAACATTTTAAAAAAGGTTGGAAGACAAGTAATTTTCGGTTTCAGTTTTCGTTGTGAAGCTTTTCCTCTTTGCAGGAACTTCCTGTAATGAGGACCGGTCACTGCTGCTCTCTCTCCTTGTGCAGGGTGACTGGTCTTGTCTCCGCCCCCACCTGTAGTTTTCTGCAGGCAGCCTGTAGTGGGTGTGGTCTGCTGAGCCCCTCCCACAGCTCCACTCTCTGCACAGTATATAATCAACACAGTGACTATGTGACTTCTAATATATATGGTAATATCTGGGTTTAAAAAGACATTTGGCGCACACAAAATGGATTCATATCCTTTATGACTATTGAAAGTTTTTGTGCCCAGAGATCAGCTTTAATATAAATTTGAATCGAAAATGGGGCTCCATTTGATTTGCATTTTTTGTTACATTCTTTGTAGTTAAGGAACGCCAATGCCGTCCCTTCCATCTTATATTTTATAAATGCCATTAAATGCCATTAACATGTAGTTTTACAGTTTTATTTAGCCATATCGGTTCAGTCTTTGATCTTTTGTTTTTGTTACCCAATGGTATTTTCATTCACTTGTGTAATTGTGTCAACAGCATCACTAAACAGGAGCTGAGGGAATTTCTGCAACAGGGACACAGACACAAATAGAAAGTTCTAGCCTTAGCCTACTCTACTAAACCAAAAGCATTTTTTTTCACTATATTACTTTTGCAGAATTGTCCCTACTTCCTGTCTTAGTGACAACCGCTCCTCACTCAAGCCTAAAAAAGTGGCTGGAGTCAGGGTTAAAGTAAAACTCCAGCTAGTTATTATGTTCTATTGACAAAACCTAATAAATTCATTGTTAAAAAAAAAAACTCCAGCTAAGCTTTTTTCTTTCTTTGGTTAAAAACTCGCCAACCAGCTAACACATACATGTGGCGGTGTAGCAGATTGTCTTGTAGAGAGCCAGGAGAGGTCCTGTCCGGGGTTTATGTGTCACCCAGATTCATCTCATACACCTTCCGGGACCTGTAGTCAGCCCCAGGTTTTAAGCCTTGTCTCAATGGCAATTTAGTGCAGGTGAGGCAAACAGACAGTGCTCTGGGGCCTGGGGAGCAGACAGTCTGAATCTGTTAAGGTGCCCATACACCTGCCGATTATCGTATAATAATCGTGGGAAATCCCGCAATCGCACGATAAGTGGCAGGTGTATGGAAGGCGTGCGACCGTTTCTACTGTACGGTCGCACGTCTTTTGTCTCCCGAGCAGGCTTGAAAACCCGCAGAGAATCGTACGATTGTAGGCAGGTTAGTGGCGTTCTCGGGAGACATATGCCGCACGTGCTGGTGTGCACAAGCTGCCCGCTCAGCATTAGAATCATCGGAAGCCCTCCACTCAGCAGGGTGGGCTTGCGATGATCGCAAGTACGATCTGCCTGTCCAAGATGGGCAGATCGTACAAGCTTTTAATTACCTTACAACCATCGCACGCTGAAAGTCGTGCTATGGTTGTAAGGTGTATGGCCAGCTTTAGAGCACTAGGTTGGTGATTTATGTGAGGCCTGACAAGCAATAGGTTTGTGCGGGTTGATAGTCAGGACTGTCTAATCTGTAGCCTTGACATGGCTAGGATTTAATTTTTTGCATTCTAGACTTCACTTGAGCACTGTATATAGCCTGTGTACTGCACCAATAAACACACCATTGTTTGAAGAAAGATCAATAGTCTGGTCTCTAATCCTCTCAAGACTGCTCACCCCAGGGATCAATTCAATTGCACCCGCTACCTATTACCCAGCTCACAGCGACAAGAAGGTGGGCTTCAAAGCCTGGCCGGTGCATTGTTCTGTGCTAGAAGCGCGCTCACTGCACTCTCCCTGAACAGTGACCAAGCTGATACGACAGCCTCTATTCATGTTGACACTCAGTAGCTGGGGACAGCTCCTAATCATGTGATTGGCTGTCACATTATCGGGTGCCAGTCCCTGGCTCCCATCGGTAAGGTACTTTTAAAGGTATGGCGTCACAGGGCTTCAACAATATTTTCAAAGACAAAAATGTGATGGCAGAAATTCAGAGACTTTGGAGAAAATATCTCATTTGGTCACTGAGGATTCTGTGGCCTGTGAAAGCTTTTTGGCTTTCATCGTCTGTGGTCAAGTGGTGGACCGGCCTTCTGGAATGCTAACCGCCATAACTCTCCCCTCATCGGCCCCTCCCCTCCATTATGAGATCTCTCATATTGTTTGCAGACAACGCGGCTTTAGCGTTGCTAAGCGCAGATTGAGATGTTTGCATTACGGATGGTTAACATGCTTGTAGTTTCCTATGTCACATTCCTTTCAAGACAAAACTTTATAGGCGATGCTATTTCTGTCCCTCCAAGCAGACTGGGCGCTGCTTTACATGTTCACCATTTTCTCACCGCTGTCTCTTTTTATTTTCAGTTCCTCCACTTTCACATCATCCTTCATCCTCTCATCTTGAGAAGAGCGCGCTGCTGCGTTCTGAGTATTATGTGCCTAATCCCTTCTTAGACAGTTCCCACCAGAATGGGTGTAATTAGGAGATTTCAGTCACCTCCTGTTCTGGTGATAACTGTAATGTTTTGGATAGAAAGGATAAATCTCCCCTCAGACATCAATAAAAAAACTTGTCATAGATCTGTTTCCTACACTTAGCTAAAACTAGTTTTGGCCAGAGTTACACTTTAAGTCTTCATGCACTAACTGTATAATGTGATTCATCATGGCTCTGACCACAAATGGCAATGATGGGAGATCAGCAGTGAAGCAATCTAAATCAGAACGCATAGTTCATATGTAAAAAGCAAATATGGCTGTTTTAAGGCAGAACTGTGTGCCAAAAAAAAAATGTGCCCCCTCAGCATATGTGGAATATAAGAGACAATCTTGTTTTGTCCATGGAGATCTAATACTTACATTGACCTGTGCTGGCCGCTGGTCCTGCAGTGTACATGATGATGTCGGCAAGAGGGGCATCAACATGACAAGAACAGCAACTTCGGGGGTAACCAGTCATCACATCTGGTAGAGAGGAAGACTTCTGGTCCATGCATTAGGCTTTTGCATCCAATTTTTAGGCCCAGCTTGGAGTTGCCCTTTAAAGACCAACTCCAACCAAAATGTCTGCAGAGGAGAGGGGAACCTGTCCTGGGTGATGACTGGCTGGCAGTGGAAGTCTCTGATGCTGTCAGCCAACCATTACCCAGTCCGTGTCAAGACAGCAGTCTGCCATTTAGTGATCCCTATTCTATGCCATCCCTAGAGTAATAGTATTCCAGAAATAAAAATGGTGAATCTGACCATTTGAGTGAAAACAAAAAATTTTTTGGCTGGTTGGGCTTTATCGTTACTATATAATTTAAAATGAACAATGGAGGCAGGATTTTCTCTAAACATTATTAAACACTGATAAGTTCTTTTCCACAAAGGGCAGAATGAACACAGAAGGAAGCTCCTTCTGTGCTGCCGGAGCAACAGCGGGTGGGGATTCCTCAACTAAGCACAGGGGAAGGATGCATTGATGTCCAGGGCTGGATTAACATAGGGGCTACTGGAGCGCAAGCTCCAGGCTCACTATTGAAATTAGGCCCGGGCGGCCTGAATCGCCTCTGTATGCCCGATGGCAATCCAGGCTGGTCGGCTGAACACAATCAGACAAAGGCGCCAGTGTTCTATGATTTTTCTGGACCTCATAAGAATGCTATTGGATGTGTGCTACGCTCATCGCGCATGCAGCATTTTGTAATCATTTTTCTCGACACACAAATTTTCAGGCCAGCGTCATCCAAATCAACTGTTTTCCTTCAGCCGCTGCACCCACAGCTATTTGTCCCATGGGCTGGTCCCGGTTTTCAGTAGCGGTATCTCCGACACCACCCGGCAAGTGGTCTGTAATTTACCTTGACCGCGTCACTTCCAGGTGAGCATGCAGAAGAAAAAAGGGCCTCAGGAAAATAGCTCATTCTGATGATGAGGCTGCACCAGAAGGGCCAGAAAAATAATAGAACACCGGTAGCTCTCTACTCAGGGGCCCCAGCCAGGAGCGAGCGGCCGCCTATTTAGAGAGCCACCTCTGCTGCTTCCCACCAAAATCCTCAGCACCAGGCCCCTAATGCTCTTAAGCCAGTCCTGGTAATGCCCTTGATCTTATATGGCCACATGCCTATATTTGGTAATGGACAATAATGGCATCAGCACAAGCATCCTGCCCCTTTTGTTTATATGCAGCTGTGGGACGAAATGCCTGGCCCATACCTGATTAGGTCGAAGTTCAGGGGAGTTCTGAACAAAGTTCTTTGTTCAGGGGAGCTCAGGATAGGACTGACTTTGGTCCAAACTTGAGCTCATCCCTAACTGTTATAATTCATGAAACTTTTTGTCAGTTCATGGTACCTGACATTACTTAGAAGACTGTAACTAAAAAGTAATTAACAGTTACTGGTGCTAAAGTAGCAATAAACGGACTCCTTATAGCTAAGTTGTAAATGTGTAATGTCTTTACTCCCTTCTTCCTCGTTCCCGTGTCCCCTAATTAATCAGGTTGCATAATTATTTGAATAATATTAGGGCTGACTCCCTCAAAGACCCAGTGCTGGGAGAAGGAAACATTCCGATGACTCAGCTGTGTTCTTTCCTTAGGCAGTTTTTATTCCGCGCTCACACATCTATAATTATACTATCCTTTACTAGGATTGAGCCATCAGGAGGTGAATCCATCCTTCCAATGTGTGTTGGTTTAAATGTATTTAAAAATTCAGGTTTGTACGTAGTAAGACACACGTGTTCCTCTGCGTGGGATCCACTCTAGGCACAGCCAAATGTGTCCAGGTGACATCATTATGAAAATGTACCTTCCTTACAAGTCATAACAGGGAGATGTGTGCACGTATATTGCAATATGCTGTGATATCAGGAATGTACCACCCAAGGTTCTGCGATGATGAATAGGGACACCTTTTAGTGCCAACGTTTTTCGGCACACCCTGTGATTGATGTGACTACCCTTTCTCGATGGTTGTTTATGTAAATCAGTAACACCGTCATTGACGAGGTGAGTAAAGACAGATGAAAGAAATAGGAAGGCTTTTATGAGTTGAATAGTTCACTATAGTACTACAGATTATGTAGATCCAAAGCCAAGGCTACTCTTAGTTTTTGGGAGCGTGTGTAAGAGTCAGAACATCTGTCAAGTTTTTATTGCTGTGACCTCATTGGGAGATGTCCCTTTACTTCTTTCCCAAGTGTCACCAGCACAAAAAAAGTAAGAGTAAATTTCCTAAACAAGAACAAATACTAGCATAACCCTTTCCCTATCTGAGAAAAACTATAAAAAAAAAAGTGTTGGCTGCTGGAGATGAGTTTTTATAGAATAATGTTGATGGAGAGAGAGGTTTGAAACCAGTGTAGTGACATTTAGCAGACATGTTCCAAGTCTATATCCAATTAAAATCTGCAAAGTGCTAAAATGATCCTAAAGCCCAATTGAGCTTTCCGTTTTAAATTACCTAAATAGATTCCAGGTGCATCAAAACAAAATGTGACCAGTTCCTTACAGCCACAGCCTGAGAAGACTATTCTTTAATAGGGCTATAGCCTAAAGGTGGCCATACACTGTACAACCATCGCAAGACCTTAGTCTTGCAATGGTTGTAAAGTGATTAAAAAAACGTACGATCTGCCCATCTGCCCATCGTACTCTCGATCATCGCAATGCTGAACGGGCAGTGTGCACACCACCATTTGTCTCCCGAGCACCGTTCAAACCAGCCGAAAATCGTACAATTCTCGGCTGGTTTTCTAGCGTGCTCCTTAGACAAAAGACGTGCGACCGCCCCATGTGCCCCATGTGCTCCAAGATGGAGACTCTCATAGTTTAGAGTTAGGACCGCACTATAAGAGGTGCCTTGGCGCGGCAGTGCGGCTTACACATCCTTTGCTGAAGACGTGTATCCAAACCTCTGTCATTGTCCTTAGTGGTGAGACAAGTTGTTTTACATGCTAGTTTGTGAGTGTGCCATGATGCCTTTCTACTGTTCTACCGTACATAAGAAACGGTCGCACGTCTTGGTTCACACTGCTCGATTCTCGTACGATCGCGGGATTTCCCACGATTCTCGTACGAGAATCGAGCAGTGTATGGGCACCTTAAGTCAGACCAATAGCTGTGTAACAGGGACGTGCGGTCAGGGGAGGCAGGTGAGGCACAGCCTCACCTAGTATTATGGAGGAAAAGAGCTGTCAGCTTCAAGTCTGAAGCTGACAGCTTTTTCTCCATTCAGATCGGCTTCTAGCAGGTTACACAGCAGGGAAAGCCTCCACGCTGTGTAACCTGTCATGGACAGAGCACTGCCTGTTTATTAAAGGCAGCGCTGCATCCAGCTTTTGACAGGTAGTTAGGTTACACAGCAGCGGGCTTCCCCATTGCTTGTGTAACTGAACTAGTGAGGCAAGAGCTGTCACAGCCTCTACTCTGTGTTAGAGGCGTGAGCTCTGTGGATGGCTTGGACCAATAGCAAAGCGCCATTGGTCCAAGCTGTCCAATCAAAAAAGAAAAAAAAACCCACTGAGGCCATCGATCTCGATGCCTCAGCAGTGAGGTGCAGGGAGGCTCCTCCCTTCCTCATTCACACTAGCTTGGGGGTGGGGCTTCGGCTGGCTGGGGGCGGGGCTTCATCTGGCTGGGGGCAGAACGGGACATGCTGGGGGAATGCCTCACCTGGAACCAAAGGTACCGCACGTCACTGCAAAGTTCATGCTACCCACTGATTGGATAGCTCTTGCTCTGACACAGCAGATGATATGTCAGATGAACCAACAAATTGCCTGTGCATAAATAATGTGCAAGCTGAAGAAGTTACTTTGAAACCAGAAGCACATATAATTTAACGAAGATTGGCTTTATTAGCTTACAACTACAATAATAATGCACCACTACCAGAAACACCATTTAAAAGAACTATTGACAACGTTGTCACGCTCGCATACCCATACATGCTGGCAGGCCCCAGCACACACACCTGAGGTATAATTGATGTAATCTTGGCTGGTTGCGAATTCTTGTTAAACTGGCCGGCTGCACTGTCTGGTTGTTATAACAGGAGACATAATCTCCATCTATATATCGCTTTCAAAAACTTGCTGAGAATAGTTTATCCCCATATTAAATGACAGTGTTGCCATTCAAAGTAACCAGATTCTTCTCTCCGAGCAATACAAACAAACAAACATGCCGGTTAAATTCAAGAGATGTTTTTCAGAATGTCATTCATCTATGTCGTTCTTATAGTGGAAGTACGCCTTGTTTCCTATTCATGTAATCCTCAAACAATGTCAATCAAAGAGTATATCGTTATATCACTTGGGTATATTAACTCATTACATCTCCTGCTGTTTCCGGCTGTAAAATAATTCACAATTTAATTAGAGAATATCACTTTTGCCTTTCAAAGATAATATAATCCCAAATTCATAACAATCGGTGATCAATATTTGTTTATATATTCAGTGCGTATCACACACATTTCGTAGTTGCTGGCAACTAAAAAGCAGATCTTATTCCAATACTAAGTATGCACCAGTCCATCGGCATCAGATCTCAATCCAAAGATATGTGTATATTTCCCTGCCTGTTGTTACCCCCTGTTTGATTGCTCAGAGGGCACAGGTCATAGGCAGTTACTTTACAACAGATGTAATTCCCCTCCGTTATCCTGGAAAATAAGCTTGGCTTCTGCCTCAGATGCTGACATAAATCATCCGATCAATTATCATTGTCCTTGTATACTTTCAATAAGCATTACACTTTGTATATTAATCAAACGGTTTCTTTTTGGAGCAGTTGTTAATACTTGCCTTAAGGTGCCCATACACTGGTCGAATTTCGGACGGTTTTTAATGTACCGGACAAAATTTGCACAGTGTGTGGGGCTGTTGGCTCCCTTTCAGCCGGCATTCCTTGATCAGCTGATCAAAGGTGCCGGCTGGCTTGTATCTATGCACAGGCAATATGTTGGTTTATATACTATATGGTTACAGACTGGGGCAGGGATGTGCGGTCAGGGGAAATGCAGGATGTGCGGTCAGGGGATGCAGGAAAAAGCTGTCGACTTCAAGTCTAAAGCTGGCAGCTTTTTCTCCATTTAGAGCGGCTTCTATCAGGTTACACAGCAGGGAACGCGTCCCCGCTGTCTAACCTGTCATGGACGCCGGAGCGCTGCCTGTTTATTACAGGCAGCGCTGCATCCAGGTTTTGACAGTTAGGTTACACAGCAGCGTGTGTAACCTAGCTAGTGAGGCAAGAGCTGTCACAGTCTCTGCTTTGTGTTAGAAGCGTGAGCTGTGTCGATGGCTTGGACCAATGGCAAAGCACCATTGGTCCAAGCTGTCCAATAAAAAAAAAGAAAAAACCCCCACTGAGGCCATAAATTTCAATGCCTCAGCAGTGACGAGCAAGTGAGGGACAGGGAGGCTCCTCCCCTCCTCTTCCCCACATGATGACCGATGCTTGGTGACCGAGCTGGGGGCAGAGCTTTGGCGGGCTGGGGGGGATGCCTCACCCAGCCCAGAAGGCACAGCACATCACTAGACTGGGGTTCGCTTTTGCTATGTGGTGTTGTGAACCACCATTTATAAATGCATATTTGAATTATAACCTCTGGGGAATTCTAAATATTTTGAGTAGATGACATGTCAGACCTCTGCAGAGAGACCACTGCTTTCACACAGAGATCAAGGGTCCTTCTCGGTAGCTGCTGTCAGGGGGCAGGTTTTTCTACCCAGGACGTGGCCTATTTCTAAAACTGTAAGATGTGGGACACCTTTTGTTTTAATGCACCTAGAATGTATTCAGCTGATTTTATACTGAAGATTCAGTTGGGCTTTAAGAGAACACTGATGCTTTGCAAGTGTCATTATCACAGTAGGTTGCCTCACAGTATGTCCCTTTTACAGTTAGCGGGGCTCAGTATGCAATAATGAAACTTATTAGCCTTGACCACACAATTAACAACTGCTATATCAGTCCACTCAAAAGTGATATTGGTTATAAGTGGAGCACGATGGACTACGTCAGTCCCTGGCTTCTTCAATGTATTGGATGCTCCAACCGTGGGATCTCTGCTATAATTCCCACCTCTGTTTCTGTCCACCTGGCTGCTCCCAACCACCTTTGCGTGTTCTGGCCACTCCTGTTACATTCTCCATAATATAAAATAAATTAAAATTGAGCAGGGGAGGTAGGAGCCCCTCATAATGGACATGGTAGGCGGGCAGATGAGCACAGAGATCTCACCAACAGAGAGTCCCAGAGAAAGGGAAGAGACTGTCAGGTGATTTAACTCTTCATCTCCTAACAAACCCTAAAATATTGGTTTTGGACGGAGTGTCTCCTTAAACCTGGAGGTTCCTGTAAATGCATCAAAGTGTGGATTGTGCACACTGAGCATTTCAATCCTGGTTGGTTTGCCTATCTGAAATGAAGGACTGATGTTAAGGTGTGGCAGGAACATGTCTTATAACTAAAAGTTTGGCTCTGAAAAGTGTCCCTCTTATTCATGTCACAGAGCGTGGAGGTTGTCTATGGACAGTGCCATCTTGGGAAAGGGAAACATTTCCTGGGCATCCCCGACGGCTTTACATAACCTTATAATGTTCTGAAGTTATTAGACACTCACCTGATGGTGACCCAGTATGTAACCAGTTTTCATCCTGACAGTCAGTTAGTCAGACTGTTAGTCAGTGCTAGGGTCTGTGTCACTCCGCTCTTAACCAAACGTTTCAATTATTTCTATACCACCCCCATTAAGATCTGTAAAAAAGATAGATCGATAGACAGCTCCTTATGTTGTAATTGTTCTTTTTTTTTCCCCACTGAATCGCTATTTTTTTCTTTTCTGAAAATGACAATGTGGTTTTGTGGTTAGTCTTAATGTGAGTACCGCTTGGCAAGGTCATTAAGCAGTTTACTACTGGTAGCCGCAGAAATGATTTTGGTGGGTCTGGGCTGTGGGTGGGTCAGAAGAGAGTCTGCTTATTTGGGAGTCACTGTTGAAATTCATTACCCATGTAGTATTTTTAGCCTCTGCAATCACGCACACACCCTGTATTACACTTCACTGGGTGCACACTTCATCCCAAGTCACTCCCTGGGAATCCCACTAATCATATCACTTATGATGATGTCATCAGCTGTCTGATTAATACTTAAAGGGAAATTCCAGCAAAAAAAAATCTAAATGTTTTCCAGGCGTTATAAATGGCACTGCCCCCTGTAACTGTTTTGTACTCATTCTTCATTCTAGAAGTATTCTCTGTATTATTCTGCTACTTTGCCCTTGACGTGAACAAAGTTTTCAAGCTTGCCTGCTTTTCTGTGTGGTCACTGCCCCACCTCCTGTACATGTCCCAGGACACTGTCACACACATTTCCATCTGAATTTTTGGATACTAAGATCAAGTCCAGTAAAAACAGAACCTTCTGTGAATACATTTTGATGACCCTTAATCTATCTGAGCACATCTTAGATTTTGAAGGGGTAGCAATATGCAGTATAGCTGAACAATATTATTTTAATTCAGTCTTTTAGACCACAAAAAGCAATATCTATCTATCTATCTATCTATCTATCTATCTATCTATCTATCTATCTGTCTATCTATCTATCTCATATCTATCTATCTCATATCTATCTATCTACGGCTGTTCATCATAATGGATTTATTTATATCCCTTTCCCTGAGACATCCCATGTTCATACCCATTCAACAAGGTCTAATGGAGTCTGGTAGCCTAGTCAGCAGACCGTGTCACAGGACAATTACCTTCTCTTGAATTTCCCCAGTCATTGCTGGCGTTCCATAAGGAAGACCATGTGGTGGCCAATGGCTGCACTCTCCTTGGTGACTGTCACACCGGTTGACCACTGTTAAACACAAGCAGGGTGAAGGGCAGAGGTTGGGATGCTGAAGTATACAATGAGCACAACACCCTCTGCATTCCATCTCTGCCCTCCGTCATGTCTACATGAAAATGAGGTTAAACATTTCTCTGTCTAGCTTAGACCTATGAGGAATAGTGTTGTGTTTTTTTTTGTTTTTTTTTTTACAGCTAAGATAACCTTTTGTGGACTGATAACTAAACAAAGTAATGCTGGTGTTTGCTGCAGCACCCAGAGGTGTCTGTTCTAATCTGCCCCATGTCCCTTCTTTCCCAATGTGCTGCTAGATCCTTCTAAAAGTCTGTCTCAATTCCTGACCTATTAAAGTACATGTAAAGCTTTTCATTAGATTGGATAAAGAATGGTTAGAACCTCTGCATGTGAAGTGGGAACAATAGTTACAGTAAAACTTTCCAAAGTGAGGGAAATGCCCTCTCAGACAATTGTCTTCAGAATCAATGGAATATTTCCCCTCACTTCCTCTTCTGGCTGCAGCTTTAATTTTTGGATTTCCCATAGTTTTTAGTCTTACTGACAAAAGTCACCAGAGCACATATAGAGGGTGAACCTCCTAAGCGGAGACATAGATAGACAGTAATACAAACCACACAGGGGTTAAAATCCTTGCTTGGGTTTAGATATACTTGACGGATTTTGTTATAAATGCTGAGACTTCCTCCCTGCAGAGAGCAGCGATTGTCGGTCATTATTCGCTGAAGGGATTGCCCCCCTCCCCTCTTCGTTTCTCCAGTGCTGACTGGAGGACTGGACGGGGGGTGGGGGTGGGCACAGCTGGCTCAGCCTCTAGAGAGGCAGAGCCAGCTGTCAATCAGCCAGAGGGGTAGATCTCCACAGTATTGTCGGGAACCATCCCAACTGTGTAATGGCCCTGCTTTTTCAGCATATAGCGGGCAATATCCCGCTATATACTAAGTTTTTTGGTCAAAAGAGGGCACAGTATATGTCCCCCCATGACCCAAAAGAGAACTATGGACAAAAAAGGTCGCCCCATAGTTCTCCCATAAAGGAGAACTATGAGGTGATTTCCAATCATCCTCATACAGAGCCAACCTGTGACAAGGAAGCTGTCACAGGTCGGCTCTATTGATCGGGAAGTAAGAAGAAACATGCACCGATCTGCTCACTTCCGGAACGTCTCCCTGCAGTGAGGGTTACTGTCAGTCAGCGCTCCCCACAGGGACCCCCCCCCCCTCTCCGATCCCCCAGCGCTGAGTGGAGGAACAAACGGGGGAGGGGGCAGAGCCAGCTGTCACTCACACAGCTGGGTGGATCCAGACAGTATTGTCGGGATCCATCCCGGCTGCAGCGATCTCAGTATATTGCAGGCAATAACCCGCTATATACTGAGCTTTGGATCACAGGAGGGAGGAGGTTAATATATGTCCTCCCGTGACCCTAAAGAGAACTATGAGGAAAAACACTTACCCCATAGTTCTCTTTTAAGGGTAGTTTTGAATTTTTTCGAGTTCAGTTAAAAAAAAAAAAAGCTTTCTTGACATACATTTTAAAGTTATGGACAATTGTGTTGGATAGGAAATCCCTCACTTTCAAGAAATTTCCTCTCACTTCCTGTTGTGTTTTCAAGACAGAGAAGGGAAATCTTTATAGCAGGACACAGACAGCAGTAAAAAAACCAACAACCTGATAGGGTAGGGAAGAGTTTAAACCCCTATCTGAAACCATTTAAAAGTGTTTTTTTGGCTTTCCATAGATTTTTTTAAATTTCTTTATACATGACCTGATCGGAGGTTTCCATAGTGCTCCATATGATGAGTAGCACCAATGTTTGTCAGCTTTTTTTAGATGGCATTTTTATCCTCCTGCCTCACCATAATCACCAGCGTCATAACAGAAGATATCGGAAAATGCCATTGTGTCATCAAGGCTTTCCTCCCACGCTGACATATGGCCACTCTCTAAATACATGACACACGCACCTTGGAAATATCTATATATTGTTTGAATGAGGCATCCAGACTCCAGCATATTCCTAGGTGATTGCTAAAATAAGCAGGGGCAAATGAGATGTAGCTCTACAGGGGCCCAATGTCCTCATATGCATAGGACTGTTTCATGTGATTTATGGACGTAAATGTATTGACTTATACATAACTGTCCTTCAGCGTCACGGTGTCTATGAACAAACACTGTTTGATATCTCTCTCTCTCTATATATAAAAACATATACAGAAACGGACTTTCAAGGCACCCACTCAGGCCAATGATGTCAGTTTAGAACATGTTGAAGTGTAAGAACAATATACATCAATAAAATGGTCCTCCTTTTTTTTGGAGCCCTTTAGGGCTGGTAGTAGGATTGTGGACAGTGTATGTGTCACCTAGGTTTCTAAAAAAACATGGTGAAGGGCCTGATGTTTTTTTCAGAATCTTAAGTCCTTTTCTTGGTTGTAGAGTACAGAGAATTTGTAGAGTTTAAGGTGAGAATAAGTCTCCATTCCCAGGTCCACATCTTACCCGCTAACTAGACTTCATTATTAGTTTCATCTGTCCACAGGTCTTTCTATATGTGAGAAGATTGATGCTTAGAGCTTTCTCTCTCACTGCTGCTGGGTGAAAAGGCTGAGTGCTGACAGAACACTAAAAGATACAAGAGCTGCCTGTCTGTTTTGGGAAACCCATTTGGGGATATCTTGTTAGAACTGACCTGAGTATAGTTAGTGGTTTGTATGAGCAGATGTTTTGTTTGTTTTAGGCTATGGACTTGCCTGGGAGAAAGGGATCCTTGTGAATTGTTGGCTCTCGCTGGATTATACTTTCAGATCTCTGTCTTTTAAAGTTTATTGTGAGTATATTTTAATGAAAAGTTTTTATCCTTTGGCAACAGAGTGCACTATGATGTGTCTTTTAACTTTTGCATGAGTTGATTGAGAGCACAGATGGTCTGATTGAAAGAGCCATCAGCGTTTGGAGGCATAATCCCAGCCGGCCGAAAGGCAAAGAGGCACCTTCTGTTGTTACACCTTCTTTTACGGGGTCTAACGATCAGGTGAGCAGCGTTTTACGAGTGGGGATCACTAAGAGGTGCTAAAGGAAGTTTTGGGCAGAAGAGTGGTGGTGGAAGATGCACTTATGATGATACTGGAAACCTCTTATTGTTACACAGGATACACAGGATAGCATTCAAATTTGGGACACGGACCCACAAAATTTTGAGACATTTATTATGCTGTTGATTGATCACAATTAAGATGGATACAGTATATGCATGAAAAAGTGTTCGTTTTTACTGTTGATAAATCTCACATAGTTTCACAAGTTTGATAATAGTGTTGCTCCACTGTTTGCATTTCACATTGACTTGTAAATATTGGAGGAAAGAATTTGAGCGCAGCACTGCTTTCATGTAAGTTAATATGTTGACAATTAACCCATTAAGTTCTCGCAGCAAAGAAAGTTTGTTTTTTTTGGTTTATTTTTTTCCTTTTTGGTGTGAAAACACATTAGTTTCTTGTGCACTTGTTATGTTATGGACTTGCTGTATGAGGGCCTCCTGCATTGAAATTGTTTGCTGTGTTGCTGAACAAAAGTGCAGAACAGACCTGCTTACACCATGCCTGGGTGTCCCTGTAACGTGCATTGCTTACCACTGCCAATACCAGCCAAGCCTGTCCCTTTTACACTGTATTGCCAAAAGAATTGGGACGTCTGCCTTTACACACACATGAAATTTAATGGCATCCCAGTCTTCGTCCGTAGGGTTCAATATTGAGTTGGCCCACCCTTTGCAGATATTATCTGTCATGTTGCGTGGCCTACCACTTCATGGCTGAGTTGCTGTTGTTCCCTAATGCTTCCACTTTGTTATAATACCGCTAACAGGTGACCGTGGAATATTTAGTAGCAAGGGAATTTCACGGATGGACTTATTGCAGAGGTGGCAACCTATTTACGTTCCTGAGAGCGACCCATTCTTTCACAAATGTTTGTAGAAGCGTCTGCATGCCTAGGTGCTTGATTTTATACACCTGTGGCCATGAAGATGATTGGAACACCTGAATCCAATGATTTGGAGGGGTGTCCCAATACTTTTGGCAATATAGTTTATATACAGTATACTGTATATATTGGTTACTATGGGCAATTGCTCCAGATTCTGCCTGCTCCAGTTTTGATAAATTACCCTCAGTATTTTCACTAAGGCACATGACTCCATCTTCCTTTACTTCCTGGAAATTTGGAACATATGACAGTGCACATCAACATCATCTGAGGGGAAAAAATCCCCCCCGATATTTTGCACCAGTAATTGTAAGTAAAAGAAAAAGTTTAAGTAATGAATGTACGATGATTTCATATCACCATGCAGAGCTTAGTGAAAGGGGGTAAAGGTCCGCTTTATGATTTTTGGTCTCCATACATTGACATTCTGCAGTAGCCAGAGCATTGTGCCAGAGATCTACTGATCACGGTTGCAATGCTTTACTGGGATCCTATACATAAAATAATAAATGCACATTTTTTTTCTTTTCTGGAGAAGTGTGCATTTTAGAATTTTTCTGCAAAAGGTGGAATTATTCTTTAAGCCATTGCTATTGTCACTGTATTTTCCTCCTCCACACGTCTGTGACTTGTTACCCTGAATGGTGCCACAGACATCTGTTACATATGTGGAATCATTTTCCCAGGGCCAAACACCCGGGCCCTAGAAGGATCTGGGATCCGGGTATGTCTAAGTCTGGGGCCAGTCTCTATGTTGACGCACTTCCAAACCAGCATGAGAAATGGCAGTCAGGACTGCGGCTTGGTATGCCCAGAATTTCAGAGCGAGGTGAGATATTTGTCGTGGGCTCGCACTCCACCAGGAGGTACCGGCAGCTGGCTGAGCAACTGACTCAGCAATCTTTGGAAGAAACTTTCTATGTGGGCGAAATGTTTTGATGATCTGGGTTTATGAGGAAAAGAACCTGGAACGAGACTGAAGTATAATTTCTTTTATTCCTCTATCAATCATAATTTTACAATCACAATAACCTTTTGCTAGTTTGAACAATAAAATGTGTTCACTAAGCAGTTTAAGGTGTGACCTTTCCTTTGAAATTGCTGAAGTCTTTTCTTTTTTGTGGTTGACATACACTATATTGCCAAAAGTATTGGGACACACCTCCAAATCATTGGATTCAGGTGTTCCGTGAAAGTTCCTTGCTACTAAATGTTCCACAGTCAACTGTTAGTGGTATTATAACAAAGTTGAAGCGACTGCGTACAACAGCAACTCAGCCATGAAGTGGTAGGCCACGTAAAATGACAAAGCGGGGTAAGCGCATGCTGAAGCGCACAGTGCGCATAAGTTGCCAACTGTCTGCAGAGTCAATAGCTACAGACCTCCAAACTTCGTGTGGCCTTCAGAAAGAATGGGTCGCTCTCAGGAACGTAAATAGGTTGCCACCTCTGCAATAAGTCCATCCGTGAAATTCCCTTGCTACTAAATATTCCACGGTCACCTGTTAGCGGTATTATAACAAAGTGGAAGCATTAGGGAACAACAGCAACTCAGCCATGAAGTGGTAGGCCACGCAACATGACAGAGCAGGGTCAGCGCATGCGCAGAAGTGCGCAGAAGTCACCAACTGTCTGCAGAGTCAATAGCTACAGACCTCCAAACTTTGTGTGACCTTCAGATTGGCACAACAACAGTGTGTAGAGAGCTTCATGGAATGGGTTTCCATGTCCAAGTAACTGCATCCAAGCCTTACATGACCAAGTGCAATGCAAAGCGTCGGATGCAGTGGTTTATAGCACGACACCACTGGTCTCTAGAGCAGTGGAGACGTGTTCTCTGGAGTGATGAATCACACTTCTCTGTCTGTCAATCCGATGGACGTGTCTGGGTTTGGCGGTTGCCAGGAGAACGGTATTTGCCTGACTGCATTGTGCCAAGTGTAAAGTTTGGTGGAGGGGAGATTATGGCGTGGTGTTCTTTTTCAGGGGTTGGGGTTGGCCCCTTAGTTCCAGTGAAGGGAACTCTTAAGCCATCAGCATACCAAGACATTTTGGACAATTTCATCCTCCCTACTCCTGTGGGAACAGTTTGGGGATGGCCCCTTCCTGTTCCAACATGATTGCGCACCAGTGTACAAAGCAAGGTCCATAAAGACATGGATGAGCGAGTTTGGGGTGGAGTCCTGACCTCAACCCGATAGCCAGGCCTTCACGTCCAACATCAGTACCTAAGCAAAGACAGAGACACCGGCATTCCAAAATGATGAGCAAACATCTATTTATTGACATGCAGAAAAGGAAATATAGCAACGAACATTTCGGGGTCACAGAGGATCCCCTTCCTCAGGCAAAGCATACATCAGTACCTGGCCTCACAAATGCGCTTTTGGAAGAATGGTCAAACATTCCCATAGACACACTCCTAAACCTTGTGGACGCCTTCCCAGAAGAGTTGAAGCTGTTATAGCTGCAAAGGGAGGCCAACTCAATATTGAACCCTACGGACTAAGACTGGGATGCCATTAAAGTTCATGTGCATGTAAAGGCAGGCGTCCCAATACTTTTGGCAATGCAGTGTATGTTTGTTCTTGGCACATGCTAAATGTGGATGCGTAGTAGGACAACTAAAATAAAATAGAGGATGTAATATCTCACTATGTAACCCTCCTCTAGATCTTATGCAGATGGCAGAAGGTGGCAAAGTGTGATGGGGCTTGTAGTTCATTTGGGCTACAAACTGTGGAAAGCTTCTTGTTCACACCATCTCCAGACCAGATCTGGATGTGTTTCTTCATGGTTTTGATGCTGTTATTGATGCGTTCCACCGCATTTTTGGAAATTAGTTTTGCTCTAAGTACGTTCCACTGCGCTCTGGTGTGTTTACATGCAGTGTGACAAATGCATGCTGTTGTACTTTTTTTGAAGCTCTAAAACTGAGCGCAATGGTGTGAACTAGCCTCAGTTAAAATCGTTGGAATTATCATGTATGTGTTTTTGGTGCAGATTAAAAAAACGCACTGGTCTGGAGATAGTGTCAACAGGCAATCTGCTTGTATTTTGCTTGAAAAAGCTGAACTCCAGGCAGATATAAAATACCCCGAAATTAATGGAGCTCTGTCATGATTAACACATCATTAAATTTTTTTTTTTTAACGGAAGCAGTGTTTCAGTACCTGAATTTGAACTCATATCAACGTCTTGTCTTGTCCCTATAAACCAGAGCTCAAAGAGATGCCGGGGGGAGTATCACTAGGAAACAGGCAGGTGTGTTGCAGTCCAAGAAGCATCCTGATAGGAAGAGAGGGCAGAGTTACAGAGAGATGAGCAGCTCTGTTTGCAGCTTCTGTCACTGTCCAGTCACAGGGCGGGGAGGGGAACCTGTAAGTGAAAGTGAAATTGCAGCAGAGAAAGAGCAGCTCTCCTGCCAGGCCACACTGCATGGCGTGTAAATCTCAAGAGTGCACACACACAAATTCACATACTTCAAGCAGAAACGACAGTTCCTATATGCATTTTATCTGTATCCAGTTTAGAAATCTCTGTATTGTATCTTAGGATTCTAGCCAAAATTCAGACTTTGTTTTTAACTGTGAGCCAGCCTAAATAACCTAATGTCACAAAAAGGGCACAAGGAACAGCAGAGCAAGATAAAGTATTGAAAGTAAGCTATAATCTATGATATACTGCATGGGTGCCAGGATCTTGCAGAGGTCATTGTGGGAGTGACATACCAAGGGGCACAATGGTACTGCTTGGGCACTGTGTTACTGTGAAGGAACTGTATCATTGTGGGGGCATTATGAAAACTGATCAAGCATGGAGACAACTTCTGGACCACTGAGGGAACGGTGGGACACTGAAAGCATTATAAGGCTCGCTGAGCACATCAAGGCCTAGGTTGGAACATGGTATAAAACTGTACTGGTGTTGCGACAGTGCACAATAAGCTAGAGAAAAATATGTCTTCCATGAGTGAAAATCCTGCTCCTTGGATTTGCCGTTTAAGGGTGAATACTGTTGTTTAAGATGTGAGCGAGTGGTTTGTTTGGAAGCCCGGATTCTGGAAATAAAGAACCATCTTGTAACACTGACGAGCATTGTCAATGTGGAAAGAAGTCAGGACCTTACCCATCAGAAACTGGCAGGAGCCACAAAGAAAAGAGTGGAGAAATGGAGGGGCAAGATTTGGAGGTAGGTAGTTGGATCACAGCTAGAAGATGGGGCAGAGGGAAGAGTGCTAGAGAGGCTAGTCTGAAGCTGATATATGGTGTCATCAGCACAGGAGTGGCAATGCTGGTACAAAATACCTCCAGTAAACAAGGGGGTGGGTATCCACATAAAGATAGACGCCTAGTGCTACTAGGGGACTTGGATACTAGAAGGGCAGACAGAGTGATCTGTAACAAAGACCGTGATCAACGAACAGTCTGCTGTTTACCGGGCACTGGGGTTCAACACATTGCAGATTGGGTGGACAGATTATTGAGTAGGGCTGGGAAAGTTAGAGGAAGATGGAATGTCCTAAAAAATTATTTCAGGGAATTAGGTACTGAGCTAAAGAAATGGACCTTCAGGGTATTTTCTGAAATGCTACAAATGCCACAAGCCACACTAGAGAGGCAGAGGGAGCTTAGGAAGGTGAACAAGGGGCAGACAAGCTAGTATAAGAATGGGGCTTTTGGGTTAATTGAGAATGGGGTGACTTCTCGGTGGGTTACCAGCTCTACTGCAGGGATGACCTGCACCTTTTAATAAGAAGGATGCAGCTCAGTTGGGGAAGAAAATGGCTAGAAGGTTGGAGGAGCTTTAAAGTAGAATCTAGAAAAGTGGAAGGGGAGCCTGAGGAGAATTTAACATGCTGTATAGTGAGCAAGATACAATATGAGAATGGTGGAATAGAGGTGAGTGTGGAATAGGGGGAATGGGATGGCATAAAGCAAATTTTTAGCAAAAAAAAAAAGAGGGACAGGGTTGATAGAGTGGAGTCTATATGTCAAGAGTAATATAAAGGTGAGTGAGAGGAGGTTATCAGAACTGAGGGATATACAGTAGTGAAGAGGAGTCTCTGGTTGGAGATGCATACAAGTGTTATTGAAGTACATGATAGGCTGCCCAAAAATAAGGAAGAGATGAGAGGAATCTACTCTTACAAACGGAATTAGCTGGGAACTAGAGTAACGTGATTATTATGGGGGACTTTATCTAGACCCTTGGTTCTCAACTGGTGGGTCATGACCCAAAAGTGGGTCGCGACCCCATGTTCAGTGGGTCACCGCGTGTCTTCCTCAGTCTCCCCCTTTTGCAGCACTGCCAGTTCTTGAGCTAAACAGTTCTAAATGTTGAAATTAGGGGCAATAGTGATCACAGCATCATGTTTGATGTAGGAGAGAAAAACCATGTAGGTACCACTAAAACTCTTACATTTTCAAAAAGAGTTAACAAGCTGGGCTCTTTACTAGGTGCCACTAACTAGGATCAAATATTAACAAAGAACACAGAGGAGAAGCTAAATAATAGCATTCACCTTTGCAACCCACTGAGCAGCAAGTATAAGAACAGAGATTAAAGTTATGTGGCTCCGTGCTAGGTTTAAAATGCAAATAGAGAAAAAGCTGATCTTCAAAAAACTACAAAATGGAAGAGACAGCATTAGCATTTAGGGATTACAAGGACTGCAATAGGAAATACAAGAGTGCAATTAGAGCAGCTAAAATTGACTACGGGAAACACATTGCACCCCTCTGGTTGTTAGAAAACAGGGTTCAAAACAGGCTAAATATAATCAAGTCACCAGACCCTGAAGGCTTATATCTGCAAGTATTCAAGATGCTCAGCAGTGATAGCCAAGCCTGATATTCCTAAAAATTTAAAGACTCCTCAATGACTGAAATGGGTGTCAGCTGATTGGTGTAAACAAATAAGGTCCCAATATTTAAGAAAGGGTCTGATGTATATCAGGGAACTACAGACAAGGCATCCCAACATCAATTGTTTGCAAAGTGTTTGTAGGGACTCTACTGAAGTTTTTTTTAGGGGGAAAACAGTATTTATAACGAACAATCAACATGGATTTAGGAAGGACGGATTTTATTAGGAGGGGTTAGACTGGGAGAAACAGTGATAGAAAACATTTGGGGGTCCTAGTGCACCACAGACTTGGCAATGCCAGATGGTCGATAAAGCAAGCAGAATACTCTAATGCATTAAAAAGGATATGTATTGAAGGGCCAAATCAATACTGTTACCCATTTACAAAACAGTGGCTCAGCCTTATCTCAAGTATACAGTTCAGTTTTGGTCCCCAATTAATAGAAAGTATGTCCTAGAACTGGAAAGGGTCCATCAAGGGCAACAAAGTTAATAATGAGGCTAGAGGACCTCGGCTAATAGTAACGATGAGGTAATCTAAACTTATTTACCCTTAGATAGGAGGAGACATGATCACCATCTCCAAATCAATGGCAACTGTAAGGGTGGTAACAACGTGATTAATCCTTGGTCCCTGAGGAGACATGTGGGCATAATTTGAGGTTAGGGGAAAGGTGGTTTAATCTAAAATTGTGTAGGGGGTTCTTTACGGTCAGAGCAGGAAATGTGGAACTCCCTTCCCCAAGTTGTGGTAACAGGGAGGGATATGTATACTCTTAGAATAGATAACTTAATCTGACACACACAGGCTAGACATGTGTTTTCCTGTCCAAACGTTTCTACTATGTAACTCAAATCTAAAGAACAGCAGGAGCATGCATCCTCTGGGATAGGTCTTCGTTCCTCATCGTGTTGTGGAATTTGATAATGTTCTGAGAATGACAGGGTAGCGGAAGGCTTGTCTATAGACTATGTAGGGCACTATGACCCCCACATTATGGTGTCAAAGGATTTCTTTATGAAATAAATATTTTGACAGTCCCACTTTGCTTCTTGCTATGAACCGGTGCATCAAAAGCTAGACACATTTAAGGGCAGCAGACAAACTTCACGTTTAATATTGATGAGAGAAGATACTTGATTGTTTATATTAATCTCTCGGACCTGTGCTCTTCTTAGTCCTTCATTATTTCAATCTTTTTACTAAGGTAAGTTGTCTTTTAGACAGCGCACAGCCGTGTTTCTTGGCTTTAAGAGCTTTCCAGAAACTGGTTCTTGACAAGTATCTACTTGGCTTAGGTCACTAAGGGACGTGTACACGCTGCCAGTATTTTATGCACAATAATTTTTTTAAACAATCCCATGTTTATGAACAATGATGTACTAAGAACTTACCAAAACACCTACCAAATCCATTAACCTGGCCCTTCCCTAGGTACACATACCAACATTTTACAAAATTGGTTTATAGGATGGGTGCTGGTGATCCCTCATAATCCAGTGAGTAAGTTAGAGTTACAGGTGCTAAATATTGGGGTCACCTCCTGCTATATAATGAGGAACATGTGTGAAGCACAAGGCAGGCCAAAAAAAAGAAGCCGCAAACCTGTAAACCCCATCCATTCCATTTGCATTCTCTACTTGGAGCGTCCATTTAGCAAAAATGATTTTTGCAGTGAACAATGAGATTTCCTCCCTGTGTGGTCAGATAACTGACAAATGTGATAAGATATTACCCTTTACAGGCTGAATGTTTTTATAATGATTCACAGAAACGCCCAAAAAATAGAAACATTTTTTCTTTATTTAGTTTGTCATATAAAAGCTTGTAATACTTACTGTTGAACATACAGGTTTAACGTATTACAATCACAGTAATAAAAGCCTTAAAAAAAAAAAAAAAGAATTGTATGCTTTTGTACAGCTGGTGCTAGTTCAGCACATCTATCCCATCCATTAAGGTGTGCCTCATACAGGCAAGTGCCTGAATATACAAACTTCATGCCAAACAGGTAGTGGATTCTCTCCTTTTATAATGTAAAACAAGGAACAAAAGAGATTTCTATTGTGGAACCATTCTTGCAGTCCATTATGGAAAACACTTGGACATAAGGTCCTTTAATACAAGCTCAGTGTAAAATGTACCTTTTTATTTACCAGGGCACAACACTTTTGATGGATTCAACAGCCTCCAGGGGTCAGTTAGGACAGCTCTTCCAAACAGGACCAATTGAGCTTTCCAGTACAGTCCCATAATGTAAAGTGGCCATACACGGTTAGAATTTCAGCCAATTCCTGTGAGTCATCCAAAATTCTAACCATGGGGTGGCCCTGCTGGCACCACCCAATACGACAAACTTCAACTGAAAATGTAAGGAGCCGAGTGGAAATTTGTCACCCGAACAGTGACTGCAGCCATTGTTCGGTTATTCTTACGGCCACAGGTGTCGGCTGCCAAAAAATCAATAGGCAGCAGAGGAGATTTCTCCATCCATGCCATTTGTGGATAAGGAAAAAAGATAGTTTTACACATTAATGGTCAAATCACAGCCGGGGCCATACGTTATGCCTTAGTAGGAACCACAATCAATTGTCTGATTACGCAGCTGCCTTCAGGAAAGTAAAGTCATCTCATAATACTATAGACAGGGCTGCATTCACAATTGTGGGCCAGTGTCTGGGGGACTTGTGTTAGATGGCACCAAGCCTCAATGTACAAGCTGATCATTTTCGTTAAGTGGTTTCCCTGTTGTGTACATGGCCATAAATTAAGCATGCAAACTATAGGGAATGTAGAGGCAATATATATATTTACACACACTGGGAGTGAGTGTAATGAATATCCAATTCTTGGTAGGAATCGAGGAGGCTGCAGTTTGTGTCCTGGCACCCGCCCACCTGTCTTGAGGCACTAGCACACATTCAGAGGAATTTGTGTACGTGAATATTGACAGTTTAAGTCAAGCCCTATAAGCACATGTATCATGAATTTTTTTTTTGTTGAAGAAATACATTATGTAATAATATTGTCTGTTGATTTATATGATTAATTGTCTGTTGATTTATATGATTATTTGTATTAAGTCTTTGCCCTGCTGCTCCTGAAGAAGCGGTCAATACCGTAAAACTATATAT
>NW_017306583.1:876447-900691 GCF_000935625.1 Nanorana parkeri
CAGATATTGATACAAGTAGACTTTGGATTACTTATTTTGAATAAGTTTGTGGAGGTGATATGCATGTCTGGGCAGTGCAATAATTATGGGCAGAAATTATTTTATCAAGTTACATATTTTAGGATGGAATCAATAAATACATACATTTTAGTATAACTATATGATGGTCGTGTAAGTGCCTAAAAAGTCCTTTTTTTTTGTAATAAGTGTTAATGTGGAATGGGGCACGCCATACCACCCTTCCTTATATACTATAGGGAATGTAGAGGCTTCAGAAGGCTCTTTTTTAATCTTATTTGGTGGTCTGTACAATTGAGAAGGTATCTTTGTTTATAAAGCATATGCCATGTTGCCAGAAATCACATGACCAGGGGTGGAGATTGTACAAGAAGGTGCCACTCTGACAAGCCTCAAGCTGTCCAAATAGGATAGAGATGTGCCCAAC
This sequence comes from Nanorana parkeri, assembly GCF_000935625.1. NCBI lineage: Eukaryota > Metazoa > Chordata > Amphibia > Anura > Dicroglossidae > Nanorana > Nanorana parkeri. The sequence continues at coordinate 876,893 of NW_017306583.1, forward strand.
TAGCACTTGAGTTCCAACACATAAAATCTCTTTACATATAACACAATTAGCCTATTTATCCTAGCATGTGAAAAGGAGAACCTTCTGGCCTCATGCAAGCAACTGTTCCCCTTCTCCCATAGTGCACTGGGAAAACGATTGAATGCTGCTGGCAAAAAGCACACTTGTGTCTTCAATTTGATAGAGGCTTTTTTAAGAAAACCTACAGAACACAATTAAAAGCAAAAGACAAACCTCAATGCATTACAAACATTTTACACATGAAAAAAAAAAATATTGCTTGGTGACAGCACAATATAGATCTCTTTATAGGATATAAATGAGCAGTACAGACCTCTTACTCACTATCCTGCTCCCATTTTATATTATGTATACCCTCCAACATGACCCAAGTCCATACAGAACAAAATATGCTCCTAAATATTTAATTCCCCTGGCAGAGTTGACAATTACCTGGAGTAAGCCGTTTTGTAGGATGCCTATTGGGTGGAACAAGCAGCAGGTTAGCGTGCTTGTCCTAAGTACTATTGTTTCTCCATCATAGGCCAGTGCCCCACCTCCCTCCCATTTAGTAGAACACAATGTTCAGCCAAGCAACATGTTAAAAGGGGTATACCACGTGGCAGGAGTCCCTGAGGGTAGGCAGATCCTGAACGTATAACTGACTGTGCTAGTCAGAAAGGAAGATGAAAGTGCAAATGTGTGCTTTATGGAGAGTCACCTTGAAGGGTCTGTTTGGGGATTCTTTTACCAGCACATACTGATAAGGCACTATCAAGTTGAAATATTCCAGCATACTGAAGATATCCGCCCCAAAATACAGAAGACCCCTCATAAAAGTGCTCCGACTATAATCACTGTGACCTTTCAAAACAGAGGAAGTCAATTTAAAAAGGAGGGCCTACAATTCCTAGAAGCCATCGGTTACCCTTAAACTTGTCACATGTGCCATTTTTAAGAAACTGGAGCAGAGAACATGGAACAAGAGTAGAACTGTCGTCCAAATGACGATCAGGTTTCAGCTTTCTTCTGGTAAGCTTTTAAGGTAGTCACAATAGGCAATAATTCCACTTTTGCTTCTCTTTAAGAACTAGATCTGTTTGCTTAAATGAATAAGCTGCCTTCTCCGACACTACTTCAGAAAATGTCCTGGCATCTGTGACAGGTTAACAAAGGATTAAATGGTTGTATTTTTCAAAGTGGCCTAGGATCACCTGATAAGCTTCAGCAAGGTAGAAAAGCGGTTTTAGAACATCAATCCAATGACAAAACATGTTTTTAGGATGGTTTGCTTTTATAAGAACACATTTTGTTGTCTCTTTACTGCTCCGCATCCCCTCCATTTCAATTCTAATTCTTAAGTACTGGTCCAACTTCAGGAAAGTAAATTCTAATTGGTTTTACACTCAAGAATTCAAGATTCTTCATTTATTAGGCAGATCACTAGGTGTTTTTTTCTGCCACAATTGTGCATTATTCAGTATTATGCAATAGTTACCCATAATTTTGACAGATCGTGATTACTAAAGATCCTGTGGTCACTTCCTTGCTGGGGAGCAGAGATCGGCTTAAGTTACAGCAAGGCACTGCCTTGTGATTGACAACTACTGCTGAGATCAGAGGGATAATTGATCATCTAAAGGGTCTAGAATGCAGAAATGTATGCTTTAAAGTGCTTTTGCAAGAAAACAAAAAGCAAGTCTTAAATTCCCTTATTTACTGCAAAAAAAAAAAACCTGAAAGATTCTGACGACTATAAACAGGGCAATAGGTGTGGCCACTTCCACCAATCACAGCTCAGTTTTAAGTGCCAACTAGCTGTCAATTTTGCAGCCCATTGTGTCGGCCAAGACAAGGTTGTCCACCATAATAGTTTTCCTAAGAAAATGAAGTTACTTGGAACTGTAACAACTTGTATCTGATGCATGGAGCTTTTAACCCTTAATCACGATCTCTTCTAGTCTAAGTAATTGGACCTACTATTACATCGCTGTACGAGCGTTTAATCGAGCTAGCTAGACAGTACGTCAGCTATAGTCTTTCAGTTTCAAAGTTTCTTCAAGATGTTTCTTTCTACAGCGGAAGTTCGTTAGGTTATCATATACAACCTGTTATAGTCAATTTTAGGGCTTTCTCTTTGGAAGGCAAAGAGCCTCTGATCCATTATTTAAAAGTTAAATTTTTAAGGTGGTGGTTGGGTATTCACCACTAGTCCTGGCCTCAGAATATCATGAAGTCTACCAGTGACTCTATTAGCTCCACTATTCTGCTAATCTATGCCGATATCAACTTTTTTAAAAGGTACTCTATTAGAGCCTTAGTCATTGGGACTTTTGAGTAGATTCAAACATAACAAGCTACTCTAAAAAGGTAATTTGACAAGTAGTGCTATCTTTATAGTCTCCATTGATCACCACACAACTCCAGGAAACAATGACCGGTCAAACCAGCCCTGACTTGGTGGGACAGCTCCAGCTCATTCTTTTGCAATGCCAGTCTAACAATCGTACAGCAAAAGTACACTGAATTTTCTTGTAATTGTACATCATGTGCACTAACCCCAGACTGAAAATTAGCTCTAGATATACAGCTTTTAACAGCTAAAGGGCTGTGTTTTGTTTACCCATGTTGGAATAAGTTAGCATTGCAACCTTGCTACCAAGGCTAAGCTGAGGGGCATGCATCCCACGATTCCACACTGGTGAGCTTATAAGTAGGTGAATGGAAAGTCACAGGTCTCTAGACCATGTTGGGTGTAGATGCACCATTCCTGCTTCACCACCAAGTTCTTGGTGATCGGGCCCTGTAAGTTGGAAACGGCTTGAAAGTTGGGGAGCCATGGTTCATGGCCACTGCCCCGTAAGTCCAAAGGAAACATGTCCCCCACTCAGTCCGTGAACTTGTGGATGTCGTTGTGTAACCGATAATGGGGGTAAGACAGCTCACTGTGATAGGGGCAGTTTTGATGACACCGACACTTTTCCACCCACATCATGCTTTTTTGGAAGGTATCCCCATCATCGCAGCGGAAGCGGACACGCATTGTTCGGGTCTTAGAGGGGGTGCAGCACCGTCCATCTGAGCAAGAACCACAATACTGTGGCTTGTACCGTCGTACACTGGTGCAGCCGGCATAGGTGAAGTGCACAGCTTGTTTGGCCTTCTTTATTCTGGTACATTTCTTGCCATTCTGGTTGAAGAAAAAGATACCCAATCATAAATTAGTGGCAAATCTACGATCAAACATGAAAAATGTATTCCAATATAGTTATACATCAGCCATTGTGACTCTGGGAGGAAACTAGCAGCTGGACAAGCAGCTTGGTGGCCAAGTGGTTTCCACCCTTACTTTAGGTTCAAATCCCTGGTGGGAATCACACACAGACTTGTACACTGTTCTCGCCTCAATTTATTGACGAGCAGAAATTCTGTCCGTTGTGATTAAGGGAGAAAGTTTGAGCACCTGGATAAGCAGAATGTGGCCAAGTTTTCTCCACCCTCACTTTGGGATTAAATGCCTTTTGGGATCTAGAAATGCACCGATACCGGTATTTTGGTACCGAGAATTTTTTTTTACGGTACTTGCCGATACCAATTCCCGAGTAACGGAAGTCCCATTCAGGAAGCCAGGTGGCATGTAATGACTCACCACCTGGATTCCTGATTAACAAGAAAGTCCCCTCTTACCTTAGTATGTCCAGCCTGTCACACCCGGGGCCTCTCCAGCGAGAACGCGGCCTTCCTCCGGTACCCAGCAGGAGCCGTCTGGACCGGCCAGCCGCGCACGTGCTAGGCATCGGAGCATTTGGGCGATTACGAGTACTCGCCCAAATACTCAAAATCGGCACCGATATCGATACTAGTATCGGTGCATCCCTAGTTGGATCATACAGAAATAGATCGGAAATAGGTGTATATAAACACTTCCCCTGTAGACTCTCCCTAGAGGGCTGTAAACCCAGCATTGAGCACAAACTGCAGGTTTAGGATCCCATTTGTATTAATTTGTCTTCTTGGATTAGGTTAAACATACTGAGGGGAATTTATCAAAGCTGGAGCAAACAAAATCTGGAGCAGCTGTGCATGGCAACCAATCAGCTTATCTGTTTCATTTTCAAATCTTAACTGAGCAGCAATGCTTTCCAACAATTATACAAGAAATACTGTACCTTAGGTTTTGTTGGCAAGGGGTCCTTACAGGGGCGAATTTGGCACAGACGCGTTTCCTTCATTAGTTTGCATTGTGGGTTATCATTGGTTATCCTGGTAGACATTCCCATGCCACAGGACTTGGAGCACTGTGACCATTCTGTGGTCTGAATAGCACATCTAGAACGATCAGGTTGTGGGTGGGGGCCCAGACCTGCAACATGGAAGAAAAAAAAGTAGCAATACCCCGCTCCACTCCTTCCCCCATTAAAATTGCACAACATTCATTTATCCTTCTAGATTGTTTACCTGGGTCAACCTTAAACCCATTGCGGACCAAACTTATGAGCTCGTTGCTAGAGACTGGCTCAACGTCTTCTTGTTCTACCATCTCTTCAGATGACTTCAAGGAGTCTTCTACGTCTCCATTGGTGGTGTCTCCAGAGTCTTCTGAGATGTGGTTGCTGTCGCACATCCACTCCTCACAGCACTGGCCAGGGACCTTCACTAGCCTGGGATTGATGCAGTCCACGCTAGGCAGGGCCATTTCTTGAGGGCACAGAGGCATGCAGCCGACCACTCCATCCATGCAGGTGCACTGGTGCTTGCAGTTGGGCTGGAAGTTCTCCCCATTTTGGTAGATCTGGCCAAAAAATTCACAGGGTCGACCTTCAAACTTTGCTGGAAGGAAGGTAAAAAAGAAAAACACTTTTGTAAATACAGAAATGCCAAGCATATCCAATGTTAATTTCATAAATGCAACAATATTGTGCAGGCTGGATGAAGAATTTCCTAGCAAGTGGAGCTCTAGATATAGCCCATGTTTTAGGAGGCTAGCCTTAAAGTATTACCAAAGGCAACACTTTCAGATTTGGATACAGTAAATGGGGTATAGAGATACCCTTAGGTTTTTTTTCCTGCCTTATGTTCCCATTGAGCAAATTTAGTCTCCAGGAAGGAAAGGAAAGTTCAATCCCAAAATCTGAGATTCACCATAACAGAATAGAGCAATAGAGAACTGTCTAAAAGGAGATTTCCAACTAATGGGAAAAACTCCTCTCACTTTCTGCTAACTCTACAGGATGTAAACAGAAATCACATAAAAAAAAGTTTGCCTTTTTAGATATGCTTTAAGTAAAAATAAATGACTTCCCAACCTCAATAGCTCAAGCAAACACTGCTCCCTACCGCAGACCCCTCTCCCCTTTAGTGCAGCCACATTGTAAAATACAGCCTTCGCTTATAAACAGTCCTGGCCGGAGTCTGCCGCACACTACACGACCCATTCATTCCTATAGACACAGCCATCCACAGACATAAACCAGGTGAACGCTAAGCATGTGCAGTAGGGCATACATCCTCACTAGGACTATTTACATTGAAGGCTGTATGGTACTAGGCATGCAGGGCAAAAGGCAAGTATTTCACTGTAGTATCTACACTGGGGGCCTTTACCCTAAACGCAAACCTGTTTTTTTAAAGTTAGAAAAGTTGGCTTGTGCAATACACTACAACAACAACTACACCTTGTAAATATACTACACCAACATGTATTCTGTCAGATCTCCGCTCCCTGCTTGCAAGAGACTAAATAAAATTACATGATCATGCCAAAAATGTAGAGTCATAAAAGTCTTGGGCAATTACGTTCATCATGTTTACTGTTCCAGGATGAATAATCTCCAGACATGTAGATGGTTTCTATAACATCTCGCCAGGTGCAGTATTGACTTGAATTATATCTCTTATAAAACCCTCTGCCAATGTTAGAAGTGGCGCCAAGTGCAAGCCTTTGCCCAACGGATATATCCAGCTCATCTTTAACTAATGACTTGTGATAGGTAGGAGAGAGGTGCGAGTCTAAATGTAATTACACCCGGATCTGGATCACTGACCATGCCGAAGTAATTAAGCTTAATTATTCCCCTCCGTTTGGTCTGTACATGGAGTGCTATTCCCAATTTTTACCAAGAACAAACATCTACAAGATTGGATTTGTACATTATCTGGTCAGATATTGCGTGCCATGTTAGAAGGTAGGCAATTTCCAATTAAAGCAAAACTTTGAGAAAATACATGAATGTAAACTACCCTATCTCCTGAAGGATTTGTAATTCTATCCAGCCACTTTTGTGATTTTATATACCAGACAGGAGAGTTATACCACTTTCTTTGTTAGATCAAAAGAATAGTGGTGTTAACTCCTCAACCCAAAGCTGCCAATTGTTCAATAAAGGAGCAGCAACACATGGATATGGCATCTCGGCACCTTCCTCTCCTCCTGTCAGCACATGTTCATGCAACTGCACCTGATTGGGTCCTAGTGCTGCTACTCTCTCACAGTCTGAGAACTGCTGTGCAGGGGATGACAGATGCCATCTTGAAAGCCAGTTTAAGCTTTTACTGTGGGCCCATTTTGAAATCCCAGCTGGTGTGAAAGAGATGGGAATTTTGCATACAGAAGGAAAACTGGTCAGAGAACAGACATTTTGCAACCAACATATGATTTGCTTTGAAAGAGGGATACGCCATAGTGTTTACCTCTGCAAATCCCTGCAGTAGAGGAGGGGTCAGCGCCAAAATCACAGTGTAGCCCCTTGATGTGGTCACATGGGTGTCTCAGATCGCAGTCCTGGTTGTACTGGCGGGCACAAACTTTACAGCAGCCACAGGAGTCTGTCACAAGGCTGATACCAGGGGCACAGGATAGTGCTTCTTTGGGACACACACAGTTTGCTGGGCAGGATTTCACCTGGAAGAACAGAACCAATTATGATCCAACAGCTCATGCCTTCAGTAATCACATACATTTTTAACTTGTTTGAGAATTGATAAATACCAGTGAGTGTTACACATGCTCTTAAAAGGTGGACATAGCAACAGCCATATTTTCTCATATTACAACTCATCTCCTCCAATTTAAAAAAAAAACTACAAAAAAACCTTGTCATGCCAGTGCATGACAAGTCAAAAAGATGGAGAGCAAAAATGGTTACAAGAGTCTGATACAGTTATAGTAAAAGATGAATAGCTACTATGTCAAGGCCCATGAACATGGCATAATGCAACAGCCAAGTGTCCACAAAGACAGCACCTGAATCTCACTCAGGGTCCCTTTCCTGAAAAAGTACAGAGCTACTTCAACATGACAATCCAATATTAAACATGGAATTTGATTTATATTGGGTTGGAGTTCTTTAAGCAGCTAACGAGGAAATGCATCCTAAAGCCAACACATATTCCAACAAATTACTGCCGCTTGTGGATGCCACAAAGTCAGTCTAAAGTGACATTTGTAAACTATAAAAGCCTTACACATTAATCTCCGAATTACAGATAATTCCTGGACGTGCCGCCAAGTACTGGCATAAACAATGACCATGTGACCTGATGACTCATGGCATTACCCGCCTCCATCTGGCAGCGCTTGCACAAATTGGACAGGGCACAGACTGAACTCAAAAGGAACAGAGCCCCATTTCACTCGGCATGTTGTGATAACCAGTTCACGCCTGGAAAAAAGTTACAACGCAAGGACGTTGAGGAAAATATATTTTCTTAAACCACATGGTTCTATTCATTTAAAAATAGAACACCGTGTGGTTTCCAGAAAATGCCAGAGTTATATATAAACACACAGGTATGGAATCTTTTCCGTGGAATGCTCAGGACTGCCAGGATTGAAACCTCCAGTAAATTTTCATAAAGTCAGGTTATGTTATCCAACTGTGCTGCAGTAGCTCCTGCTGTGAAGGTTACAGATCACTTCCGATGGCCACAAGATTCAGAAACAAAAATGTGGCTGAAAGGAGCCACCAATCGCATGGAACTGCAGTGTGCCAGTTGCAAGCTTTCATCTCTAAGCAACATTTTGTCTAAGGGCTCATTTCCCACTACAGGCCCTAAACATTTGTAACATTTCAAAGGGAACCTGTCACATGTTTACTTTTAAACACCAGTAAAAACTGCCATCAGTTGCATAGAAAGTGTTGAATTTTGCCAAAGTATAGGAATTAATTAACTGCAACAGGTGCATGTGTTCCTTTTTAGTAGCAATTTGCAGCTGTCTAAAGCAAACCTTGGTTAACTTCAAAGAATGCAGACTAGCCTCTGGATTATAGAGTGGCCCATAAATGTTGTGATCTGGCCTGCTCCAAGTGCCCCACTGCTGGTCAGTAAGGCTGCCCATCAAATTTACTGGCCAAATGAAAGTATGAGGTGGGAATGGATGCAGAAACTAACCACCCATATTCTGATTGGAGTTTGCAGTTAGGGGCTCCTGAGGAGTTCTGGAAATTAAGCTAAAAACTGAAGGAGCCTTCAACCTTTAAACTCATCACATCTATACTTTGAGGTGATAATGCTCCACAAACTTTCACTGAATCCCTTTTAGGTTTCTTCCATTAGGTGAAATGATGAATGCAGAAACAGGTTTACAAAATGCTAGAACATGACTAGCAATTTAAAAAATTAAATCAAAGGCTACCCTGGAAACGCTGCAATTATGCAATGTCAGAATCCACTTTTTAAAGTCTCAGCTGGATAATCCTTGACAGCCAGGTATTAGACAGTTTTTCAATGCTACAGGGTATACTACAGCTTTTTGCCATTTTTTCAGCAGTCCATCTTTCCTCTTCAATGACTTTAGCAGGCAGTGCCAGAACCAGGAACCCACTTGCCTGCATTTTCTCCAGATCTTCCAAAAACTACATATACAGGGAATAAATGGGACAGACAGCTTCAGAAGATAAATGCCATTAAGGAACAGTTTGTGTTATCCAAGTCATAACACAGAATGTCCAGTCAATGCTCAAGAACACCTTCGATAGCTCAAACTCATTATAATCTGCCAGGCATCAGAAGTCAACACCTACTAATCAAAATTTTCAAAAAAAGAGAAGGACTAGAAAACCTATCATTCTGCAGTACAAGCCAAGACAAAGGCAAGTTGCATGTGTTTAAACAGCGACATGAAGACAGTTAGGGCTCCTGGGTGTGAAAAAAAAAAAAAATCGGGAAGAAGTCAGATTAAATTTTTTTGGATTATTAAAGAACACCAGAAGTTCAAGAAGCTTGTGAGGATTAGTAATATCTGATAAAATGGTTATTATCGAAGCAGTTGCAGTTCTGAACTTCCACAGCAAATGCAGAGTGACACCCAATACCATGAGTAGAAGACTCCTGGACAAGAGCCAAGCAATGCCGGAATAGAGTACATAAGGTCACAGTGTCGCTCATAGAACACCCCTGAAAAGTTATGAAATGTTAGGAATTAAAGAAAAGCTGCAAGCAAATGTATTAAACTTGCTTCAATCCACCTAAATATTCCTTTATTAGTCATGCCAAATTTCCAGTCTCACTAGCATAAATTCCTGAAAGGTCTTTTAGTTTAAGCTGAAATGGAAATTGCACTGGCAGTGCCTGGGTGGGAAGGAAGTACTTAAGTGGGCTTACAGGAGCCAGAGTGCTCAGGTTAGGCTTCACCAATGCAGTGATGTTTGCCAATAAACAAAAGATTAAGCAGGAGGTGAAGCAGTGGTAGAAGTTGCCACCACAGCAGGTTTTGAAAGGTAGTGTCACCCTTATATGAGAGACTGGAGAAGTCTTTGTGGGGAAAAACTACACATGTGCTTCAGCTGGCATCTTGGTTGGCGACGCCAGCAATTAGAAGCTCTGCCATATCATATTATCACAGCAAAAATAGACACCCAGTGATAGTGCCGAAGAGGGAAGTGTGCCAGTTTGCAGCAACATGAGCACGCAACAGTGGAAGATAAGCACTAAGCAGAAACGTTTCTGAGCTCCAAGTTGGGCAGAACCACCAGACTCCCATTTTAGTCATCTCAAGACAGAATGTGGAGTCTGCATATCGGATGTGGCTCACTCCTGAGCCGAGATATATAAAATCTAGAAGGAAGCAAACCCCAAAGCCTTGAAATGCGATCCTGGCATGCAAGAGGGACACCGAACAAACAGCCGGAGCCTAGAAGTGCGAGAGCGGCACACAGTGTTTACACACTTCCAGCAACACTTAAAGGCACAGCCTGAATGTCTATCGAAAGTCACCTTTCCCTGTATTGTGATAGCTTTTATTGAATGACCTGGCTGTATTTGGCATTCATACTGACCTAGGGATAGGAAGACATCCCTTCGTAGAGGATTCTATTGCTTAAACATGTCTCCAGCCATATCTTTTAGTTTGAGAAGAGAAGAGGTATATAACATCTACTGCTCTGTGGCCCTTTTGATGAGCTATGCTCTGCGGCCCCTTTGAGGAGATCTGCTCACTTCCTATACTAGTGACAATGTCACAAAGTTAGTTGAAAACTTAATGAGACAGCATTAAAAACCTAACCAAGGTTCTCAACAGTCCCCACTTACTCTACTCCAAACTACTTAAGTTCCTTAAAAACATAAAAATGATAAAAAGGAAACAAGAATAGAGCAAGCAGTGTGCATTCCTAAGGTGCAACATAATTAGTGTCTACAAAACAGTAGCTCAAGGGCATTGTTGCATGTCTGAGTTGCAGAGAATCTCAACTCTTTCCAGTGGCCCTTCCGTGACAGCTCGTTGGTTTTTCTGCTGGAGCTTTCCTTGACGTTGAAGTGCTGAGTGTCGTTGAATTAAACATTACAGCTAAGCAAAAAACAAAAGAACAGTTGGCTCCTATATAGACACCACAAGAATTTGGTTGCTTGCTTTGAGCTATAACAAAAGAAATTTAAAAAAAATCTCAGCTATAATGCTATACCACAAGCGTCTAACACAGACCATTGGCTACATACATTACACTACTTAAAGGAATGCTTTAGAAAAACCTGGAGCCTGCCATGGAAAATTCTACTTACCCAACTGTCATTTTTATGTTCTTGGCTTAAAAACCTGACCAGAACAAGTATGGAGAAAATAACTTCTGAGTTCTTGAACCTTGATTACCATAATGGCCAGACAACTAGCATAATCAGTAGGTCAGCAATGGCTGCCCAGATTTTCTTTAATGGGTTTACTTTAAAAGTGTCCTAGAAGAGCATTTCCAGCTACACGCTCAATTAACGGGTGGTTTTGCAGTTGTGAGACTAGACTTCTTTGAATTGTCTGCCAGCCTCTACTCATCTTCTGCCAAATTTTCCATCAAGGTTACACCATCAGGCCGACTTAGTTGATCAAGAGAATGGCTGTGTGCAGAGCAGAATAGTTATTCAGCACTGTTCCCCTGGAGATGAATCCTGATTGGCTGAAAGAGGACGCTACACTTCCCCCCTAGCTTTAGTAAATAAACTCACGTGGTCTGCAGACAGGGATACAGAGACTGCCATGCAGGTGGCTAATCAGCGGCCGTGCCTGAACTGTGGTCCTCCTGCCAGTCACATGACCAGATACCAGATTCTGGCATTTTAAAATGTGGACATTCTGGCATTTTAAAATGTGGACATTTTGGCAGCATTAGACGTTTATTGCCACAAAAGCAAGTGGGACTAAAGAGCCAGCAAGCCCTCTTGGGTCTCTGGTCTCCATAGGTCACAAAAGTGCAAAACAGCCAGACAAAAACAGGATGCTATGACTATGCCAGCTGGCCACAGAGGGTCAACTGGTGAAAATGTTTGACCCTCCCCCAATCCTTCTTACAAGTCCCCTGCCATCTCTGGGCCAATCAGAGCAGCTAACAACCAGACTTTGATCTCATCACAAGCACATTCATTGATTAAAATGGAACAGTAGCGGAAACATCTAATGGCGTTTTAGAAGGAAACGTTTTGTTTTATCTGCAGCCAGACACGTGGGTGGCAATAGACTGGGGAGGTCAACTACTCCAGAATAGACCAGCTTATCACCACCAATGATGATGGGCAATGATGGCATGCAATGTGCAGTTTCTCATAGCAACCAGGTGTCAAAGAAGGAACTGGTTCTGATTGCCATGGGCTACGGTACTTTTCACAGCATCACCAATGTCATTCTATTATCTTTTCTCGAATTCCATACTGAACACCTCATAAGACATTACCACAAGCACAAAAAAGTGCTGTAACTTATAGTAGCCAGCTTCCACTAATTTTAATGGCCAGTCAAAGCGAAATGTCAGAATCTTAGCCAACAAATTGCTAAGACCTAGCCGTAACTATGTGATGGGGTCCCATTGTAACATTATTACGGGACCCCTTGTCTTTTTCAGTTTTCTTCTCAATGGCAATTCATCTAAGCATACCAAATATTAATTCCTTTCATTGCAGTTCTGTACAGGTCCTCAAACTAGATATCATTTGTTTTACCCAAATGTATCCACCAAACATTAGAGCTGCATTCATTAAGCTTCTTCCCTCCCCCCTAGCAGATGCATGGGCTGTCAGAACTAGTTATAGTATACCCTTGATTGCAAGCTCCACAGACAAGGGCAAGCTACTCAACCCTAGTGACTTGGTGATACTACTTAGTAAGCAAGGGTTAAATATAAACTTCCAACAAGAGTTACATGCTTGATCTGCAGAATAGAGTCCCCTGTCCACTTTTGCTAACAAGTCACTTTTGCTAACAAGCTCCTGGGAAATTAGCAGTTAAACTTACCAGCTTCCCCTGGCAGCCAGCACCCATCAGGGCAAGGAGGAGGAGAAGGAGTCCTGGGTACATGTCAGTGAACAGAGGTCCAGAGTCAATTAGCAATGCTGCAGGGTTCGAGGATGGGGCATGCAGTGGAGCTGGATTGGGGGTGCACAGGACCAGAGATCCTCAGTCACACTATGTCAAGCGCTGTCAGGTCCACCGCTACCTACACTATCCTTACCCCATCTCTCCCTCCTTCTCTTTTGCTCTCCCATCTCTATGTCTCATTCTTTTTCTTTCTTTCTTTTCTCGCTCTTGCGCGCTCTCTCGTGCGCTCTCTCGCTCTTGCGCGCTCTCTTGCTCTCACGCTCTCTCTATAACATTATGACCACTGAGAGGTGAAGTGAATAACATTGATTATCTTGTTACAATGGCATCTAGAAGTGGGTGGGATATATTAGGCAGCAAGTCAACATTTTTTCCCTTAAGTTGATGTGTTGGAAGCAGAACAAATGGGCAAGTGTAAGGATTTGAGCAACTTTCACAAGGGCCAAATTGTGATGACTGGGTCAAAGCAACTCAAACTGCACTTCTTGTGGAATGTTCCCAGCAGTCTGCAATGGCCGGGACCTACCAAAAGTGATCCAATGAAGGAAAACCGGTGTACCGGAGACAGGGTCATGGGCAGCCAAGGGTCATTGATGCACGGGGGGAGCGAAGGCTGGTCTGCGTAGTCTGATCCAATAGAAGAGCTGCTGTAGCTCACAGTGATAAAAAAGTTCATGCTGGTTCCAATAGAAAGGTGTCCGAACACAAAATGCATTGCAGTTTGTTGCATATGGGGCTACGTGGCAGCAGGCCAGTTAGGGTGCCCATGCTGACCCGTGTCCACTGCCAAAAGCACCTACAATGGGCATGTGAGCATCAAAAATGGACTGCAGAGCAATGGAAGAAGTTGGTCTGGTCTGATAAATCACGCTTTCTTTCACATTACGCGGATGGCTGAGTGCGTGTGCGTTACCTGGGGAAGAGATAGCACTTGGATGCACTATGGGAAGAAGGCAAACCGGTGTCGGCAGTGTGATGCTTTGGGTAATGTTTTGCTGGCAAATCTTGGGTCCTGCAATTTATGTGGATGTTACTTTGACACTTCTCATCTACCTAAACATTGTTGCTAAAAAAGTACACACCTTGGAAACGGTATTCCCTGATGGCAGTGACCTCTTTTAGCAGGATAATGCACCCTGCCCCACTGCAAAAATGGTTCCAGAATGGTTTGAGGAACACAGCAATGAGCTTGTGGTGTCGACTTGGCCTCCAAATTTTCCTGGTCTCGATCCAATCGAGCACCTGTGGGATGGTTGCTGGCTCTGAATCACTGGCCGTCTTCTTGCATTTCTTGAGATGTCAGTTAATTGGACCTGTTTATATGGACCTCCTAGTACCTGCCTGTGTAGTACTGTGAGGTCAATGTCCAGCTCTGGCCTTCTGGGCAGTTGTGCTGTTGCAATATGTAAGCTGACATTTCTGGCCCTCTTGTCGCCTGGCTGTCAGCAGGTCAGAACAGCCAGTCAGAACTCCCGTTCCTATAAAGTCAAAGTATATGTTCTTCCAGATATGGATGACCCTGAATCCAGATTACCCGTTTGTACTGGATGAAGGGCTTTACGGGCCAGGTGAAGCAGCCAGCTCCAAGCCTACAGGACAGGAAAAGCAAACGCTTTAAATAAACAGCATGTGTGCACGTCTCATCTATTTCTGTTGTGTACTGTGATGGCATGGGTGGTCATTTGCTGAGTTAGTGCTATTTGTATCATGGATGGCAACAGACACAAACATTGGATGTTACGCTGTAATACAAATACAGAAGTGACATTTAAACGCTATGGAAGGAAGTCGTGGATGTTCACAGCAGCGCAGGGTAGGTCAGCATGAGGCATTGACCTGTATTCTGTTTACGTGTGGACAGGACCGTGTGTGAAGGGGCAGTGTCATGATCTAAGGGTGGAAATGACGTTCAGCGGAAAACCACAGGCCAACACACATCAGATTTTTATTGGGTTTTATGTAGACCCGGTCAGGGTGCACGGTTGGGCCTGGAAATGCTTCGTTTTCTCGATTTGAATGTTTTGCTTGAAGTTTACAGATAATCCTGAGGAAGTCATGTGACCCACAAGCTCTCCAATTTTATGACACATTGTCAGCGCTCAGCAAACATTAAAGCACTTATTATACCCAATGCAGGTCACTGGTGTGTTTAAAGACACAGCTGGCTCTGATACTAACTGGTGTGAACATGGTACTGGAGTTTGGTAAACAGTTCCAAGTAGCATATAACATTTTTGGCCAAATTGTCGTTTGAGGGTTACTTTTACCCCCTTAGAAATTGGCAGGGTCTCCCTCGTACAAACAGTAAACAAACAAGCCAATGTGTCCTGGGCTGAAAGATTTACGTCAGACTATTAATAAGGTACAGTAGCTGCCTGTTTAATATCCAATTACTCCATGGTCTATTCCTGAATTGTGCAGAATTATCACACTGTTCATAGAGAGCGAGAGGCAGATGATGGGAAAGAGAGAGAACAGGGGAGAGAGTGCAGAGGTGAGATAGGAGACAGAGAAAGAATGAGGGAGAGAGGGAGAGAGAGTCCCCGTTCACACCTAGGTGTTTTGTCGCTCAAAGCTAAGCGCGCCAAAACGCTCAACACAAGAAATCCCATTGATTTCATTGGCCCCTGAAAGCTGTGAAACGCTGAATGCTGGAAAAAGTACTTGGGCTTATTTTTGGCAGATTACAGTGCGTTTGGTCCTATAAAAAAAACACATTAACACGTGTCAATTGCATAAAAAAAAGCACAAAAATGCGCCAAAAAAGGCGTAACCATTAATTGAAACGCTGACACCTACCGTAGGTGTTAATGCAGACTAACAGAGATAAGTGAAAAAAGAGTGACACTTTCATAGAGCGCAAGAGACTGAGAAAGGGACAGAAGGGGAGAGATATAGGGAGGAGGGGGGAGAGAGAGAGGGAGGGAGAGAGAAAGGGACACATGGGAAGAGGACATAGAGGGGGGAGAGAGAGAGAGAGAGAGAAGGAGGGAGAGAGAAAGGGACGGAAAAGGTGAGACATAGAGAAAGGGGGGAGAGAGAAAGTAACAGAAGAGACATAGAGAGAGAGAGAGAAGGAGGGAAAGAAAAAAGGACAGAAGAGGAGAGACATGGAGAGAGGGGGAGAGAGAGAGAGGGATGGAGAGAAAAAGAGACAGAAGAGGAGAGACATAGAGAGGAGGTGAGAGAGAGAAAGGAACAGAAGAGGAGAGACATAGAGGGAGAAAAGAGAAAGTGAGGGAGAGAGAAGGGGGTAGACATAGAGTGGGAGGGGGAGAGAAAGGGACAGAAGGGGAGGGGGGACAGAGAGGGAGGGAAAGAGAAGGGAGAGACATAAGTGGTGGGGAGAGAAGGGGAGAGACACGGAGCGAGGAGAGAGAGGGGGGGAGACACGGGGAGAGAGAGGGAGGTAGAAAGAAGGGGAGAGACACAGAGAGAGAGGGACGGAGAGGGAAAGGGACAGATGAGGGGAGACATAGAGAGAGTGGAGAGAGAAAGGAACAGAAGAGGAGAGACATAGAGAGCTCATTGACGCTGAGTCTGCATTATTCCGGTTTTGCCATGCAGGGGGAATGGCAAAAAAAAAAACAGCCACCAATTAACCTAGGCACAATCCTAGGTACATGTATACTATTAAAGCTTGCCATACATGTAACAATTTAAAGCAGCAATCAAACTTTTGATTTCATTTTTGTTGAAATAGCAAAGCAATCGTAGGCATAAAATGGTGGTTTCAATGGGATCCAAATTGGCCCAGTCAGTCCCTATGGAAGTCTGATTGCTCCCAATGGAGGGAAAGTGGTTGTAATTGACTGAAAATTGCTACTTGTATTGCCATCTTTAGTGTACAGGATGCTTCCCTGGGCACTGGAACTCTGTACACAGCTGACACTGTACAGTCATGAAGGGATCCGGAATTCACTATAACTGTTAAAAGTTCAGTAGCAATATAAGATGTATGACATGTCTAGAGGCGGTTTTCCTGATGGTGCCCAGCCAGCACACAGATCTCATTATGCAGTTTATTTTTAATGCTGTGTATTCTTTCCCCATCACTATTTAAGAATGAAAATCTTCCACAAACATGGGCATAATCGCCGAAATGGGCACCAAGCCTAATAAAATAATTTTAAAGTGCAATAACTTTCCAGCTAGGCCTGCTCCAGCCATGGTGAAATCTTATTCTAAACAAATTGGAAGGCTTTTTTTTTTCCTATCCACAGATCATTTGTCGTATATAAAGACATTCTAAAATGAAGTGTGCGGATTGTTGCGCAATTGTAAAAGCGGTGTGTGCAGACGTGTATTCATAGGTTGAGGCACACCTAGGAAAATACTGTATCACTGAGATGTGCTGATCCAGCATTAGACTTGCTCATTAAACTGTATACAATCTGGAGCTGTGCATAGGAGTACAAAAGATCCACTCTCTTTATTGCCACCAGGGCTGGATTTACTCTCCCTGCTGCCCCAAGGCCGGGTTCCTCAATGCACCCCCCCTCCATGCCGAACTCCCCCCAGCTCCGCCCCCAAAGGAGAATGACAATCAGATGGCAGAGACAGCAGGGTCTTCATTATTTAAAATGTTTTCTTTATTGTTTTAATTTTTTTTTTATTTAAATTTTGATTTTTTTTATTTATCTTAACACCTTTGACGAAAAAGTAAAAGATATTAAAATATTATTCTTTTTACTATTTTTTACTTTTTTTAATTTATAATTTTTTACTTTTTTTTATAAATATTTATTTTATGATTGATTTTTTCACTTAACTGTATTGTTATCACACAGGATCTAACAAGCCCCTGTGTGATAGCATTTGGAAGTGACAGGTTTTCTTTATGTAATCTGTCACCTCCAACACAGGAGTTCTAGCACAGCACTGTGCTGGAACTCCTGTGACAGCTGAAAGGGGAAGACTGCGAGTGCAGCTCTCCCGTGTCAGTGCTCAGACGTTCTCCACTCTGCTCCCCTTTAACTTTCAACCTTTTAACTTTCTATGCTCTTTATTTTCTTTTTATGTATTTTTCTCTGACCTTTTAATGATTTTGCTGAGAGGAATATAAAATGTGGCATCAGGAGACATAGAAAGCACAAATTAGAGAGCAGAGATTTGTAAAAAGATTGTAATGTCAGTGATCCCCAACAGTCTCATGTAACATGTCCCCAGTCTCTTATCATCTAGAGCAGTATGGCCTCAGTCTTTATTCACTCCTGTAGCATGTCTGCAGTCTCTGACCATCTCCTGTAGCTAGTCTACAGTTTCTAACCTTCTCACCTTCATTTGTAGCATGGGCGTAGTGCGTGACCATCTTTGCTTGCATGGACGCAGTCTCTGACCAGCTCCTGTAGCACAGCCACAGTGTCTGACCATCTCCTGTAGAAAGACCACAGCCTATGTCCATCTATTGTAGACTTACCACAGTCTATGACCACCTCCTGTAGAATTACCACAGTCTATGACCACCTCCTGTAGAATTACCACAGTCTATGACCATGTCCTGTTGAATGACAACGGGCTATGACCATGTCCTGTTGAATGACAACGGGCTATGGCCATGTCCTGTTGAATGACAACGGTCTATGACCATCTCCTGTAGAATGACCAGTCTCTGACCATCTCCTGTAGAAAGACCGCAGTCTATGTCCATCTCCTGTAGAATGACCACAGTCTCTGAAACCATCTCGTGTAGCATGTGCACAGCCTCGGACAATTATTATTATACAGAATTTATATAGTGTCCACAGTTTGCACAGCACTTTACAATATAAGGAAGACATTACAGTAACAATACAAATCAAGACAAGATGGTAATGAGGGCCCTGCCCATGAGAGCTTACAGTCTACTGTAGCATGGTCGTAGTTGCTGACCATCTCCTGTAGTATGTCCACAGTCTCTGACAATCTCTTCTAGCATGGATGCAGTCTATGACCATCTCTTGTAGCATAGCCACAGTCAGGGCCGGATTTACTCTCTCTGATGCCCCAAGGCCAGGTTCCTCAATCCCCCTACCCGCCAACCACCCCATGGAGAATGGCAGACCTGCATACAAGTAATCTCAGCGACATCACCAAGATCACTTGTACAAAACAAGCGGTGGCTTCCCCGCTGTACATTTAGCTCTGCTTGCCCAAAGCAGGGCTAAATGTAGAAAACTACTACCCGCCCGGTGCCCAGAACTGCACGTCACAAGCATCGGGAGATAGGAATTCCACACCCCTGCTGCCCTTCTTGTCCCCGCTACCCCAAGGCTGGGCCTTGGTTAGCCTTGTGGGAAATCCGGCCCTGGCCACAGTCTATGACCACCTCCTGACCTTGCCACAGTCTCATTCGGTTTTCTGTAACATTCCAAGCACAGAATATGTGAGGCTGGTTGGTGATGTCAGGGGCTGTACTTGAGGTATTCCTAAATTGACCACCGCTAATCTCTCACATTTTAGACCTGGTAAAGAGTACACAGTGCAAAGTTTGGTTTAGAGCTTCAACCCTATTCCTGTGTACAGTAATTAATACAAAGGTTTGTCAAGGGCCCCATGCTTGTAAACAGAGTACAACGTAGAGTCAACTACATTCATTTGAACAGTATAGAATGCAGAGTTTTGTTTAGAGACATTGCTGCATTCTGTTGAAGAATAGTATGTAATAAGGTGCTCCATCCAGAGAAAGCCTCAGCAGGCAAAGCACAGCTCCATCTAAAAACATAGACCCAAAAATGAGACATGAGAAGGTGCTTTTACCTAATTTTCATCATGGGGTTAACATCAAATTGGTTGAATTGAGTTAAAGTCTTTACTATCAGGAGCACAACTTTACAGAAATGCCAGAATTGAAGGTTACAAACCAGCTTGCTGATTGAGATTCTTCTAATGAATGTATTTTGTGACTAGGGAAGGGCCATTTGGATGGAACCACATTGCCTGCAATGGCTAGTGTTTTCTGAAGTACACAGGAGCAGGATGTGGCAGGAGGGAGGCCTTGTTTTGTCCTGGAAATCCAAAAACCTTGAAGAACATCATTTGTTTCTACCTATAGGTGCCTCAAGAAAAAGGGGACACACGTATACAAGAACTCACGTTTTATAGTCAGGACTAAATTTTATGTTTAAACCGGAGGTCATACTGAAATCCCATGTTCGTTGACACATTTATAAATAAATTAATTTAATTGAATCCCTTCCACTTGCCAGCAGCTGTCCCAAATTATTCCCTGTCATCGGTTCGTCATCATCATCCGCTGGCCGTTGGGCATGTATCCAGTTCAGCTCCTCAATAAATACTGTCCATGCCAATTCCACTTTTCCAAAATCCACAGTGAACGGACGATGTTGACGGGTCTTTAGTCATCTCACTCATCAGGTTCCTTAAGATTGAACGTAACCTTGTGGATGCCATGACATCTCATTTTAGTGCAAACTCCGACCCCTGACTATATTTACAGTATTTGTGTATGTTTCTAAGTTTCATGCTAGCAAACTCTTCTATAAATATAACCAATTAATACTTTAAAGTATACACTGAGTGGCCAGATAATTATGACCACCCCATCAGTACTTCGTTGGGCCACGAGATGACTCCACAAGATGACTTTGTTGGGCCGCCTCGTGACTCCATGAGATGTTGAAAGGTGATGCGAGGAATCTGACACTGCACTGTTGCCCTTCTGTTGTCTTGTACCAGTCTTGCCACTCTCCGTTCTGCCCTAACATTGACTAGTCGCTGACGGCCACAATTCGCACGTTCAGACCCAGATTTTCGGCTGACAGTCCAGTCTTTAAACACTTTAACAACAGCTGCTCTTGAACATTTAACGAATTCTGCTGTTTTGCTGATACTCGCTCCATGGCTCGCGCCAACAATCATCCCACGTTCAAAGGCTGTTAAATCGCGTTGTTTACCCATATCTTCAGAAAAAAATCACTTCTACTGTCGTGGTAAACAACCTGCTTCCCTATTTATAATGGGCTGGCCCTCTAGCAACTTCAGCTCCAAATTATAGCTAATTTGCCTACAAACGTCAGGTGGTCATAATAATCTGGCCACTCAGTGTATTTGCACATTACGTGCTGGAAAATGCTCATTTATATTGGATACATCCTTAAAGAAACCTTTCAGAAACACGTAGGCTGCCATTGCTTTCCTTGCGAAAATACTAGTGCTTGGTTGCCATCTTGCCGCAATACTTTGATCCACTGAACCTGACTATGGAGATGAGGACCGTTTTCTTTGACTCCACAGATCTATATACAAGTTATTACCAAGTATTAAGAGGGTCAGCATAGCAGTTAGGTACAGGTTTTTTATAGGTGCTCAGCAATGGCAGCCACCCCCGCTCCCCCTATATTCTCTTATGTCGAGGTTAATTTAAGGTGTGATATTCCTACCCAGAGTGAACATTCGTCACCCTCCTCCATATCTGACTCACATAACAATCATATACAATACCATGAAGCTCTTTATAAACAATATGTATCTCACACATTCCTCTTCTGTATTTGGGAGAAATACAGATCAGTCTTCATGGTGGTGAATCACAAGTTTCACCAACACCTCTCTCTATCCCCCTTCATGGCTTCTCCAGAATATGAATCACACTCTACTAATTCCTGGGCTGTATTACATCAAAGGGACCTTGTCTCTGTAACCATCCTAAAATAGTCTTGTCACACCCAGCGCATGTGTCACATTCTCAAATTGAACCCAATACATGTGTGTTAGCCACCATGCTGGGCAATTTTATGGCTTTTGTAACGGTGCAATTGTTCAATGCAGTCACCCATTGCACTTCAACGGCATCTCCATATTGACACCCCATGAGTTAGAAAAATACCGGTATATACGTATTTATTATTCTTATTTCTTCACATTTTTTTTTAACGTAAGTACATTTTGGCATACTCAAAATACATACATACTGTTATCATTTTAATTCCTTATATAATTCCGCATCTACAATTTCCTGTGCCAGTAAGGTCATTTTATGAGTTTTATGTCAGAATATTTAGCACACAAACATGAATATTGCATAGGTGAGGAAATGTTATTTTTAATAATAAAATGTAGCCATAGGCATGTCCCATTGGGAAGATTTCCCCTTACTTCCACTCCTGGAGACACAATTTGGTTGAACTTGATGGACATATGTCTTCACCCTGACTGAATATGTGACAACAGGAGGTGATAGAAAATCTCTTCAAAATATGGAGAAATATCCTCTTAGACAATTATCACTGGAATAGATGTCCCCAATGTAAGATTTCCCCTCACTTCCTGTTCTGGTGACAACTGTAAACATTTGGATTTCCCATCACTTTTTGCCCTGCAAACAGTGGTCATTATGATAAATAGAGAGGGTGAAGTTGCCCAGCGTGACACAGATGGCAATAAAATCCTGATAGGGGTATAAGCCCTCTCCCTCCAAAAAAGTGTTTAATGCAAGCATTTTTTTCTGTCCACCTGGATCAACTCCTTTTCCTGTAGATACCTCATATAAACTTACACACATAAGAAAACCTATAATGGATTTGGGTCAGTTTTATTAAATTTTTTCTTAGTTATAAATCATTTTCAAACTGATGTTTATGGTACTTTATGGTACTTTATGCATACACTCATTGTTTAATACATGACAAAGAATTCCCAGAGCACAAGGGGTTATCTAAAGAGGGTGCACAGCAGTAGTTGCTTCCTTCCAGACACCACGGGGGGAATTTATCAAAACTGGAGCAGACAAAATCTGAAGCAGATTTGCACTGCAACCAAAGCAGATTTGCACTGCAACCAAACAGCTTCTCTGCCTCATTTTCAAATCTTACGTGAGCAAACTGAAGAGAGATGCTGATTGGTTGCCATGGGCTCCAGATTCGGTCTGCTCCAGTTTTGATAAATCCCCCCCCCCCTCATGTGTCTAACTGAAACCTTGGACAGAGTTACTAATCTGGTTTATTTATTTGCGTGCACTATTTAGCTTGAGTTATTGAGCTCTGTAAACACAGACTCATTTCAAATGAGCAAAGGAGATACCGGCATATGTACAAAGGAGAACAAAGCTCCTCTGGCTGGCTAAAAATGAGAATGCATAATAACATGCAATGCTTCATATTTACTTGACTTACAGAAAATAAATTTTTTTTTTCAAGTTCTATTTTTTTGCCCTGAACATATTAAATAACAAGCATGTAAACAAAACGCTAAGGCCCCAATATATAATGGAAAGTGGATTACGCTATCCACAGGAAATAGCACAATTACTCCAGTGTGGAGCCTGTGGTGCCTTTTGGAGAGAACACTCCAGTAAAAGGGAAGAGCCCTATCATGTGATCTGTGAAAGCACATATGTAAATCACAAGCTTTAGAAATATGCTGCAATTTTTTTTTCAAGCAACGGTAGAGTCACAGTTTAGCCCTACTGCTGCTATATAATTTAACTCCTACAAGTCTTTCGAGCTCCATTCAAAGTTTGTGATATTTTTTATGATTTTAGAAAACATTCAATAATCTGACCCTGTTATGTGGGTAGGACTGAAGGCACCTACAAATGCTGGCAATCCAGCTGCAGACACCAACCGATCATTGTATTGAAAGATCATGGCACAAACGGGCATGTTTTACTCCTCTAACTCATTCATCTGTGTGTGTAAACTAGAGCTTGAGCTGTTGAGCAACGTAAACAGCATTAAAGTCCAATATGTCCCCCTGCATTCCTTGCAGCGTCTCCGGCCAAAATCACAATAATGGTGCTTGTAGTGATACTCACTGGCGCCGTGCACATCAAACAGCAAATGAATAGGAATCACCAGCACTCAGTAAAAGATTTTGAATGATAAAGTCCATTTAATGGGACAGATCGTCATACATGTTGCAGACGTTTCGGGGCCACGTGGTGTTACATTGCTGCCCTGATGAAGGGTCCCTATGTGGCCCCGAAACGTCTGCAACACGTATGACGATCTGTCCCATTAAATGGACTTTATCAACGTAAACAACAGACTTTTTGTCAATCAAGC